>NW_012267263.1:5375803-5545980 GCF_000151885.1 Dipodomys ordii
TTCCTCAAAAGACTTCACATAGAACTCCCCTATGACCCAGCAATCCCACTTTTGGGCATTTACCCAAATGCTTACAAACAAGACCACACTAAAGCTACCTGCTGAACTTCTGATTGCGGTGAATCCATAGCTTTCCCTTCACCCCACCCATTCCTTTTGAGTACCTACTTACTGGTGTTTTACTTTGCTGAACTTTGATTTTGGCTTTCTAAGAAACTACAGCATTTGAGGTCTCACTTGATTCTATCAAGTTTCAGTTAATACATTTATATACACTTGCATACTACCTATTTACTCGTGAGTTTGTAAGCTATAGAAGACCCAGAAATAAACCTCCAGACATACAGCTATCAATAAAGGAGGCAAAAACATAGGTTGGAAGAAAGACAGTCCCTTCAATAAGCTGGCAAAACTGGATATCCACATGCAGAGAATGGAAACTAGATCCTTGATAAACAGGACTTGATAATAAAGACTTCATAAATGGGAGTGCATCAAACAAAAAAGTTTCTGTATAGTTAAGGACATAGCCAACAAGCTAAAAAGACAGACAATAGAATTGTTGAAGATCCATTGTAACAATGAGATGTACAAGTCGTTATGTGGAAAAACGAACTTTACAACTTTGGTGTGGGGGGAGGTGGGGAGGTGAGGGGGGGGAGATGGGAAGGGATGGGAAGGGGAAACAAAGAAGGAGGCTACAATGCTTGATAAGAAATGTACTCATTATCTTGCCCATGTAATTGTAACCCCTCTGTACAGAATTTTCACAATAAAAACAATTAAAAAAAAAAGAATTGTTGAAGAACTTTGCCAGCTACACATCAGACAACAGCCTACTATGTAGGATATGCAGAAAACTTAAAAAAATTAAACCCTCAAAATCTCAACAACCCAATTAATAAATAGGCTAATGAGCTAGAGATCTTCTCAAAAGAAGAAAAAATGTAATTGTTTTTTGAATTTCATTTTTCAATGAAATTTAATTGCATATACCAATAATAATACATTTTAATATGTTGATGTTGATACATTTCTAATTTAAGTAGTTGTTGGCTTGTTAGGACTTGATCTGCAAACAATCATTTCTCTCAATGTTTATGTATATTATTTTCTTTCCTTATGAGACAAACTAGAATCTCCAACACAATGTTAAATAGAAGTAACAATTAGAGGCAACACTGTTATCCTGATTTGAGGAAAGAACATTTGCAGCTTTATTGTTGAGTATTCTGAGGGACTAAGCTTTTCATTTATTTACTTGTATAGAAGTCCATCATTAGATAAAACAAATTCTTTCCTTAAATACTACTTTGTCAAGAATTATAATTTTTTTACATTCATGTATGGGATTTATTTTTCCAAGTGATTTTCCTATACATACTTTATTTCTTCTTTATTCTGTTAGTATGGTGAGTTACATTAACTGACTTTTCAATGTTAAACCAAAATATGTTCTTGCAATATATCATCTCACTTTGTTATAAGAAATTACTGTACATTTTTCACAAGTTACTAGATTACATATGCTAATACTGTAAGAATGTTTACATCAATTATGATGGGTGCTGGGTTATAATTTTCTTTTTGTATAAAGTTTAAGTATGGGTTACACTACTTTACACAATAAATTGGGTAATTTTCCTTCCTCAATTTTATCAAAGAGTTTTTATAAGACTAGTAATTTACTTTGTATGTTCCACTGGTTATGTACTTATTTAATTTTTGGCTCATCATTTAAAATATTTATTCTATATTTCTTCTCATTGAGTAATTCTTGTTGATCTCAATTCAAGTACATTCATATTTTTTTGTCTTGTGATTTGTCTTGTGTCTTCATTTAACACCACCTAGTAAATTTTTCATTTCTGCTGTTTACCGTTTAGTCCCAAAAAATTCATGTGCTTCTTCCTGTTTACATTTCCCTAATGAAATTCTTTCCTATTTTTGGTCACGATGACAGTGTGTGTGTGTGTGTGTGTGTGTGTGTGTGTGTGTGTGTGTGTGTGAAAACATAACTTGCTTCTAAGCAGCTTATATTTGAGTTGTGAAAATTCTTTTTTTTGGGGGGGTCTCTTTTTATTTATTTATTTTTTAAATCATTTTTATTGTGAAAATACTGTGCAGAGAGGTTACAATTACATGGGCAAGATAATGAGTACATTTCTTATCAAGCATTGTTGCCTCCTCCTTTGTTTCCCCTTCCCATCCCTTCCCATCCTCCCCCCTGCCCCGCCCCCCCCACCAAAGTTGTAAAGTTCGTTTTCAACATAACAACTTGTACTTCTCATTGTTGCAACGGGTCCACCTGTATCCTTATTTCCAGTCTAAATGTGACTCAAAAGAAGCACATTTTTCAGTGACTATACCCTTTTCAGTTCTCTAGAATGCCTCCAGATGGCATTAAAACTCTTTTCCCATTATATTTTGTAGCACAAACAAATGAAAAATTAGTAATATTTAAACTTTGAAGACTGTTCATACTCATTATGCAATCAGAAACTACAACAATCGAACTGTTCAGAACTTTTAAGGGAGTGCCTTGAAAGACAAACTCTACAACCAAACCTATTATATTTAAGAACCAGATCTTGGACAAAATGAAACACACAAAATTATACCCCAGATTGTGATTTCTAATGACTAGCATTTCAATGCTTAATAAGTAATAAGAACACCCAGTCCATAAACAGAAACTCTCACAAAGACTGTCCTAAAATAAGAGAGCAGATGTCACTCACTGAAAGTGACAAAAGCAGTGATTTTGAAAGGAAGGGTTATTGACCCTGTAAGGCCTAAGCAAAATCATTTGTTATAACTCAATAAATAACTGAAATATTGGTACATCAATTTGGTGTTCAATTAATCATTTCATCACACTTACGAAGTCTTTGAATGCTGAGAGGACAACGATAACACAGGGGTAGGAATATATGCTTCATTATTTAAAGATACCAACAAAATCTTGAGTTTCCAAAGACAACTACAATCATATTTTCACATAATTCAGAAGAAGACTGCAGATGCAGGCTTGTTAAATAATAGAGCTACTGCACTGATGTGCGGAAAGAACGTCCTCAGTATGTGTGAGAAGTTTGGCAAGTTTTGACAGTGCTCAGTCTCCAGCCAAAGTATAAAGGGCTCACATCATTTCTCTCCAAGTCCATACCTTCAAATCTCCTTACATTTCTACTTTAAAAAGAGGAACATTTACATTTTCATGGTTCCTTTCTCTCTACTACAGCATATTAAAAAATGCATCAATACCCAAAAGCATTTAAAAAGACATTATCATGAGAAAAGAGAACCCAGCTTCCTTCTATTGTGATTACTACTATTACAAGATAGTTGCACAGTTTCATTTTATAAGACTTATTAAAGAACAGACCTCTCCCAGAGAAATAAGAAAAAGACTTACGATGTATTTGATGTGCCATTGTCTGGACTCTCTGGCTCAGCTTCACCTTTTTCTTAAAAAGGAAGTAGAAAAAATATCAACATGAAAGTCTTGCAATCTTCAAGATTTAAGAGAGATTAAACAAATTTCTATGTTCCTATGCACAGTCTTTCAGAATGTGAAGCAGGAGGCTTTTAAAACATCTTTTATTGTCTGAGGACTAGCTTTGCAAAATTATTTTGTCTTTGCAATGTAATTAGCCTAGGCACAGATCTGTGAGTAGGTATTAAGAAGCTATTTGCAAACAACCAGAGATTTGGAATAGAGACCTTGCCAAGAGATGAATATCATGCAGATGGAATCAGTTTATTTCCCCTCCATTTTACAGAAAATTTAAGGGAATACACCTACTAGCATTTTACATACAAAGCACTCTGAACTTTTATCCCTCTGCTAACACAGGTCAAATGGGGCTAGGCTGAATAAGAACTTGGATGAGAGAATTTTATAGAACATCAAGGTTGTAGTCATGAAATCCTTAAGAATTATACCTCAACCCTGGGTAGCCTTTCCCAAGTTAAAACACAAGAAACCAAAAATCCTTCTTGGCCATCTGATCACATAGATAGTTATGTACATATGGCCATCTGAAATGATGCTAATCCAACTGAACTCCCAGGATAGGGAAATAAGTTGTGTGTGTGTGTGTGTGTGTGTGAGTGTGTCTGTGTGTGTGAGTGTGTCTGGTGTGTGTGTGTGTGTGTGTTTTAATGTACTGTGTGAACTTCTTTTTACTTTCAGTTCCCCCGTCCCAACTTTTTTTTTTTCCCCTGTCATCACTGTTTTTTTATTTTGGTACCCCGTATCTTGTATATACGTTTATCTGATTTGGGAAAGGGAAAGGAACTCACAAAATGGTTAGAAAAGGACAAAGGGTGAACTAATGCAGCAGTGATGTTCACAAGACACTATGTTGGAAATGAACTTTACAACTTGGGGAGGAGGGGAGTTTGAGGGAGGGAAAGTGGGAGAAAATGAGGGAGGGGTAACACTGTTCGATAAGAAATTGTTACTTATGTAGCTGTAACCCTTATGTATATCACTTTTACAATAAAATAAAACATTATTAAAAATAATATTGTGGGATGTGGTCACCAGGAACTTAATGGGTTTAGTTAGGTTAGCCTGTAAAGTAGTTTTATTTTTGGAGTTTTAGGGGCAATTTCTAATCCTAGACCAATTGTGGTATGGAACATGAGCTATCATTGGGTAAGAAGCCTCTTGTTTGGTTTGCTGGAAGCTGAGCATGGAAGAAGAATCAATCAAGCTATGGCTGCTGGTAGTTCTGCATGGGTAAGTGTTAGAACCAGGTTAAATTAAACAAAGAGTATTAATTAGACTAAGAAAAAATGAAATTTAACTGGGACAAAAAAATCCCAGGTAACCTGAGAAAGTAAGTACAGATCGTAGGAATGGAACACACTGAGGTCTGGCATTTACTGAAATTTGCAAAGTGAGTAAAAATAGGGCCAACCTTGAAGGACAGGATCTCCTTGTAGAGAAAAACTCCAGGAGAGTCATTAAAAGGAAAAAATCCAAAGATAAAATTATGAGTTAAACACCAGGTTACTGGAATTCGGTAAATAACAGTGAATCTTAGAAAGAGCCAGAAAACCTGGAAGGGGTTTGATTTTGGGGTATGATAAGTAAGAAATTTGTAATGTGATTTTTGCTTTGAGGACTTATTACTTTGCTTATAGAGACTGTAATTACTATTTCACTAACTTGCTTCTTTGATGGGAAGATTTGGGATAAGGACTCTGCCTTGTGACTTATGGTCTTGGTTACTGGAATGACTGGAATTATAATCGCCATTTTGTAATCACTAAATGCTATCTCGGCTTCTGTAACTTCTTTGCTGATCGTGAAACTACCACTGGCTACCTGTGAGTGGCTATTTGACTTTATTGAGCTATTTACTGAGCGATTTGACATTATTGCTGTTCTTCACTGTCTTGGTATAGTGAGGTGAAGCCACAGCAGCAATAAATACTCCTGGCTGAATTGGCCAAGTGTTGGGGTGTCTTGTTGGGAAATCGGGTACTACATTAAGAGTTGCAAAAAAAGGGGTATGCTAGTGGCATACTGTACTCTTTCAAGTAAGATCTGGTTATCTCCTAGGCTCTTTCAACCTTTTGCTCAGGTCCTCAGGCCTAAGCATTGTACTAAGCCCCATGTGTCAGCTGACAAAGTTAGCCTGCGATCACCTTGTCTCAGGAATGACCTTTTCCTCTATTAGACAATGAATATACCCTAAAAATGTTGTCTAAGCTGAGCTCAAAACAAGCTTCCTATTTTCTTTTTCCTATAGCAAACAGCTATGAGAAAAGCTAGGCAAGAGTTAGATAGGGTTCAAAAATCCAACTAGATATTTAAAATCTGGGTTGTGTGCACACCTGGTCCAAGGACAGAAATGTGAGAAATAGCCACTTAGCCAAAAGTTGATCATGTAGGAGAAAACCAATGTCTCAAAATGTTTGCTGATAATGTACTAACTGGTCAGGGTCCCAGATTATGGGAAATCAAGTTAAAGCAAAAGCAACAGATTAATAAACTTGTTCTAACACTTATACTTTATTATTATACTGGGTCAATGCTATGCTCATTTAGAAGCCACATGAAGCCTCATCAACTGGCTTCTGTGCTAGAAAAAAATTTTTTTTCCCATTGAACCACCATCATTCCTGATACAATTTCCAAAGAGAGTCATAAGGCTGCAGATAAAAGATACGACTCTCATATATTGATTTGTCTATCCCCCTTTGAATTTGGAGAAACCGTTTACTCTCCCTGGGTAGAGCTGCCAGCAATTATGCCTTGTACCATTATAATCAAGAATGTAACATAGCAGTCTCAGCTATAGCAAATAACAGTAAATATTCCAAACAATTTATGCCAGAAAAGAGAGAATCAGTAATATAAAGAAGAGGAGGAGGCAACAATGCTGGATAAGAAATGTACTCATTACCTTGCTCATGTAATTGTAACCCCTCTGTACAGTATTTTCACAATAAAAAACAATAACCCACAGGTGTAGAGGCCACAGGCTGGATTGCACATGGGAACTGGGGGCTACAGGAGTCATGGGCTGGCTTCAGTTCTGGACAAAGCTGCAGCTGATTATCTTTGCTTTTAGCAGCACTTATGTTGTGGCAACAGGGAAAACAGAATAGGTTCTGGTAAATAGGAAGGGTACCATGGGGCCAAATGGGACATTTAGGAACGGTGTTAGTGTGAGCATTCTTAGCAACTTCAGTGCTACAATGAATTAAGCTATTTGGGGAAAAGTGAGCTCTAGATAAAGCCAGGGAATACATTTTTTTTCCTCTCAGAAAGAAAAGAATGAAAACATTTCCCCCAACGTTTTGAAAATTTCGGTGATGCAATTTCTGAGGTTAATCTGAAATATTTAAGGACACAAGCCATAGAGAATTGTAGCGTCTTTATCAAGACCCAAGGGAAGATGATGAAGGTAAGCTAGAAAACTCTCAGTATGAAGTCTGGTTGGATACTCAGGAGATGCCTCCCTGCAGCCCACAGAGAGGACTGATTGGGGTCAGCTAGTTGATCTCATGTGCCTTCTTAATGGATACTACCCCTCAGATGCTTTGGGAGGGAACTTATACTGGTCATTAACAAGCTGGACATAAGAGACTTGCTTAGGGACAGTGCAGCTATTGTGCATGTGGAAAAACAATTACAGAGTAGCAGGATTGAGCCACCAAGAAGGCTAGATATATGTATTAATGCATATACAACCCTGTGTATGTATGTGTATGTTACATGCATTTGAGCATGTTACATGTTTTTTCAGTTGACACTCTTCTTTTCTGATGATGTCACTAATATAGAACTATATGCTACAGGAGAAGAGGTTAGGGTTGGGAATGTAGTTCAGTGGTAGATTGTATACTTAGCATGTGTGAGGCCATGGGTTTAATTCCCTTTCTCCAAACCCTATCCTTTTGTTCTTAATTCTAAATAGCTATAGATTTCTTCTTCTATTGGCAATATCTAAAATATTTAAATTCTGTTCAGGAACTATTAATGAGTTATCCTCATAAATATTAATTTAGATAATTTAATCTTTGGACCTGTCTATAGGTCAATTACATATATTACAAACCAATGACCAGCATTTGCAGAATCATAATTTAAATATTAGATATTAAAAGACAAAGTATCATGGGTGGATCTATGCAGAAGGAAATGTACTAAAGCTAAATGAAAGCAAATATTCCTGACATTTATGTCCAATGAGCTCTCATTCTTTTTATTCCTTTATGTTAAAGGTTAGTTTTTTGTCTAAGTAAATACTAGAACTTTTCTAAAAGATTTTTATAGTGTTTATTATCTATCTATCTATCTATCTATCTATCTATCTATCTATCTATCTATCTATCTATCTATATCTAGAATCTATCTATCTATCTATCTATCTATCTATCTATCTATCTATCTATCTATCTATCTATATCTAGAATCTTATCTATCTATCTATCTATCTATCTATCTATCTATCTATCTATCTATCTATCTATCTTTTTATCCATTATCTGTCTGCTTTTGTGCTGTTATCAGGACTTGTTCTTGCAGATTAATTTGGAGCGAATTTGTATCTTTACAATAGTGAATCTGATTATCATACCTTCTATTTATTTAGGTCTTCTTTAATATGTTTTGATAATTTGTAATTTTCTTTATTGAAGTAGTACCTAATTTGACCAGGCTTGTGATTTAGTAAGTTATATTTCTCAGCCTAGCATTAGTTAACATTTTTAAATTGTGTTGTCCATTTGTTCATAAAGAAAAGTGCAACTGGTCATGTGTACATCAAAATTGTATCTTTAGTTCTAGTAATTTATCCGTATGTTGTTTGAGTTTTCTACAACTGTATAATTTGAAATGAGATTTTTTTCCATTCTCACACATACTTATATAAATATTTGTTACCTTGATCAAAGGTTTTCTAGCTGAGCCCATGTCTTAATCTAATTGTTAGGAGCATGCTATATTACTTCAGTATTTAAAAAGACATTTTTTTCTAAGATATTCTTGAATGTATCATTTGTGCTAATGAAGTAACCTTCTATTTTCAATTTAATAAATTTTTTAACTGGTCTTGGGGCTTGAACTCTGGGCCTGGGCTCTTTCACTCAAGGAGAGTGCTCTACCACTTGAGCTACAATAACATTTATGACTTTTTCTGTGATTAACTGGAGATAAGAGTCTTATTGACTTTCCTGACCAGGCTAGCTTCAAATTGTGATCCTCATCCCTCAGTCTCCTGAGTAGTTAGAATGACAGGAGTGAGCCTCCAGATTTCACCTTATTAAGTAATTTTTTCTTTTCTTTTCTTTTTTTTTTGGTCGGTTGTGGGCCTGGACTCTGGGCCTGGGCACTGTCCCTGAACTCTTCAGTTCAAGGCTAGCACTCTACCACTTGAGCCACAGTGCCACTTCTGGCTTTTTCTGCTTATGTGGTGTTGAGGAATTGAACCCAGGGCCTCATGCATGCAAGGCAAGCACTCTACCACTGAGCCACCTTCCCAGCCCTAATTTTTTCCTTGAATTACATAAATAGCAAGTTTTTTGGGGGGTCAGTTTTGGGGTGCTAATTCAGCCTTCTGGCTCATAGCTGGTGCTCTACCAATTTGAGCCATATCTCCAGGCCGACATTGTGCTGGTTAATTGGAAATAGATTCTTGTGCATGACTTTGCCTAAGCTGGTTTCATACCACAATCTTCCTTTCTCAGGCTCCTAAGTAGGTAGGATTAGAGGGATGAATCTCAGGAGCCGTATATAGTGAGTTTTAATAAATATTTCTAATAAGCATTTATTGAAAGAATATTCTGTTTCAATATTTAATAAAGTGAATTATATCATTATACTTAATAGAACTTTGAATTCCTAGAACTTCAAAATCATAAATAATATTTTAAATTATATTTTGATGAATATTAGTATTTCCTTAAGGTTTTACATTTATGATCATGAATAAAATTAACCTGTAATTTCTTTTTTCTTTGTACTGTTCTTTGTTGTTTTTTTTTTTTTGGTCTGGTCGTGGGGCCTGAACTCTGGGCCTGGGCACTGTCCCTCAGCTCTTCAGCTCAAGGCTAGCTCTCTACCACTTGAGCCACAGCGCCACTTCCGGCTTTTTTCTTTTTGCTTATGTGGTGCTGGGAATCGAACCCAGGGCCTCAGGCATGCAAGGCAAGCACTCTACCACTGAGCCACCTTCCCAGCCCCTGTTCTTTGTTTTTCTGTGAAGGCTATGCTGGCCTGGTAGAAAGAGTTGGAAACTGCTATTCTTGTCCTAAACTTCAAAAATGGTATCAGTTGAAATTTTTCTTCCTGTGATTTCAGTAGAATTCCTGGTGGAAAGTGTCTAGCTCTGGAACTATGCATGAAATGATTTTGAAAAAACAATTGAGCAAATTTTTTAAACAATTGTAAATTTTATATAAAACATATGTAAGATTTTAAAAATCATTTCAATTATGTTTTTTTTTAATCTAATTTTGAAAAAGTTGTTTATATTTTATTACTGTTTTGACCAGAGGAATGTGGTTTGTTCCTCTTTGTATCCCTGTGGTGATTTGCGCTTTTCCAGGAAATTCCTCTATTCATACTTTTAAACAACAAACATTTGGCTGTATATGTGCAAAATCTGTGTTTTCTATCGTGTTAATTTCTATTTTTGTCTTTTTTAAATTAAAAAGTTCTGTTTGGGGTTTACTTCACTCTTTTTTTTTTACTTCACTCTTCTGAAGATGGATACACAGTTCTTCAGTTTTTTTTCCCTAATATAAGCAATTAAAGCTATAAACATCCTTCTGATGTTTGTACATTTCCTCTGTTGGAATACTAAGTATTTTATTGCCTTATAGTTTGAAATATGTACTAATATCTAAAGCACTTCTTCATTTTTAAACATACACATGCCTATAGTCAGAGAGCATGATCAGATCAGCACAAAACTGATCTTCTGAAATTTGTTGAACTTGTTTTATGGTCCAAAATCAGCTTGTCATTTTCCACATATACAATTGGGACTTTGAAAGTATGGTGTCAATTTTTATACATATTCCTGATTTGCTTAAAAAAGAATATTTTGTATCTACTGGTCATGGGTTTTTGCTAATTTTATTGTTTAAATATTATATATCTTTATTTTCCAATACAAATGGTTTAAATCAGGGCATTATACTTGGTAGGCAGGTACTCTAATCACTGAGTAAGTCTGTCAGCTCCCTTTTTTGTGTTGGTTATTTTTGAGGTAGGGTCCTCCTAAGATCTGTCTCTCAAGAAGCTGGAATTCTAGGCATAAGATACCATGTCCAGGACATTCTTATTTATTTATTTAGCAATATACAGAATTCTTGGTTAGTAATTATTTTCTCTCACCTGAGTAACATTATTATTTCACTGTTATCTCCCACTGCTAATGTTGTAAGATTGTATGGAAGTTTACTTTTTTGATGATATTAAAAAGTATTTTAAGATTTTTCTTTATGCACATGCCAATAATAAGACCATGTGGCGTTATCCTGTTTAGTGTTCAGAGGCTTCCATTCATCTGTGGGTTAGTGTCTTTCTGGAAAATTCACAGCAATAACGGCATTTAATATTTACCCCTTTTTCCCCCTTCCCAGACATTTCATAGAATTCTCCTTAGCCATATGCTAGATTTTCCTGCTTTTTTTTTTTTAAATCTCTTCTATGTCCTATTTTCCATTTCTGTTTCTAGGCTCCATTCTAGATCAATTCTTAATTTTCCAGTTCATTCATTCATTCTTGGTTCTAACGTGCTGTTAAACCTGTCCATGAAAATTTTAGTTTCTATTTTTTTCCTCTACAAATGCTGTTTAGCATTTCTTCAAATCTTGCTCCTTCTGTTTTGATAATCTGTTTCCTGAGTCTAGTAATTATAGGATGGGACCATTTTATAGTCTAGCCTTAGTAATTCTTTTTTCTTTCTTTCTTTCATTCATTCTTTCTTTCTTTCTTTCTTTCTTTCTTCCTTCCTTCCTTCCTTCCTTCCTTCCTTTTTTTGGTTGGTTGTGGGGCTTGAACTTAAGGCTTTGACACTGTATCTGAGCTTTTTTGTTCAAGGTTAGTACTCTACCACTTAAGTCACAGTGTCACTTCTGGCTTTCTGGTGGTTACTTGGAGATAAAGAGTCTCATGGACTTTCCTGCCTGGGCTGGCTTTGAATCATGATCCTCAGATCTCAGCCTTCTGACTAGCAAAAATTGTAGGTGTGAGCTATTGCTGCTCACTAAGGCTGGGTAATTCTAACTCAATTCCAATATATGAATGAGCACACAGAGTTTCTGCTGCCTGTTCTTTCCTCATCTTGCACACAGCCTCTTATTTCATTTTATGTAAAGTGCTATTGATAATGACTAACTCATTTTCCTAGGAATATTATTTATTTGATCATTACCTATTCTCCATTTTCTTTGTTTTATATCCTGGAGTTGACCTTTCTACTCTGGTTAACTCCCTTTCATTTTCCTGTGTTTTAGGAAAAAAAAAAAACACTTTTCATGTTCCAGATTCTAGACTTCATTTGCTACTTTTAGTTTTTAATTCCAAAGTGCTTATTCAATAACAACTTCTTATCAATCTCTTTTTAATCCAACACAAATAATTACAAATCTTTCTGAAAACTGTGATTATACCTGCACATTTTTCTTATTTTCCTTAAATTACAAAGATTGCTTTTTTTTTTTTTTTTTGCTAGTCTTGGGGCCTAAACCCAGGGTCTGGGCACTGTCCCTAAGCTTCTTTTGTTCAAGGCCAATATCCCACCACTTCAGTCACAGTGCCACTTCTAGCTTTTTCTGCTTATGTGGCACTGAGGAATCGAACCCAAGGCTTCATGTACGCTAGGTAAGCACACTACCACTAAGCCATCTTCCCATCCCCCAAGATTCCTTTTGGGATCAGTCCTTTTTTATGCTCAATGGTTATACATATAAAAACAGAAGGTATCTTACTTTGGGTATGCAGAATTTTTGAGAAAAACTGACCAGTGCCCAGCCTGTTTCAATATTTAAGTATTGAATGGTACATGTAATACTTAAATATTATGAAATAACAAGTTGATATTATAAAATAAAGTTTTTATTTTAAAAAGTTTTACAAAAACTCTTCATTGGTTTCAGCAAACCACTATAAAAGATGGGACAACTGAGTAACAATTGCCTAGTGCTAGGTATCCTCACCACCTTCCCTGACTTTTCTCTAGCTGAGCATGATGGTTCTGGGGTATCTGAGAGCATTTTCCTGAATATCTTTTTTTTCGTGAAAACTCTTTTGCCTTTCAGTGGTCCAGTGGGGAGCCTCAGTTCTACAGACACATCCACTACAGACACATCCACTAGCTCAAAGTGATTTTCTTCTTCAAACATAGCAACTGAAAAATATGTTATCAGCCCACTGTGCTCATGAAATTAACAAAGCCCAGCCTATGTGGATGTACTCTTTTAGGATGGGAACAATGTAGTTTATGCATCTTAATGTCCTAGACAAAATTAATATTGGTAGTGCCAAAGAAGAGATTTAAGATACTATTTCATGGAGTGCTCCTGTCTTTGATAACAAAATTCATGTGTTTTATTGGCCAATGATTAAGGAAACTACTTCCTTACAGTCTGCCCATTTCAAAGATGATATGGACTATACGTCATGCAAGTTGGGATTTTTCTTCATAAATTCTAAAGTCATTTATTTTGAAGTCTTTGAACCGTTTCTTTATTTTAAGAAAATCATTTATTTGCCTTTTAATTTTTTTCCTCTTCACATATATTAAGACACAACTCTAACAATATGCAAACTCCTCCCACATAGGATTATGTTGAAATTCTTTCTTCCTTTAATATTAGCACTCAGGGTCACCAAGAATCATATCCATTTGGGGAACACTTGAACAAATGGTCCACTTAATTTGGTTTGTTCAGTGAATTCCTTCATCAGCCATTGATTCATCTTCCCTCTCTCTCACTCCCCCATTTACAGCTATAGAAACAGACTTTCTTACTTGGATTATTGTGTCCAGAAGATACAAGCTGAGAGTCCTGAAAGAATAAGAAATATCAATTAATTTGACTATTTTGGCTTTTTAATCCCACACTGAATATGAGATATTTTACTGATCATTCAGAAGCAAGTCATTGATCATAACTACCATCTACTGTCATGAGACTATGCTTGTTAAGTAGTTCTGAGAAAATAGTTCATAACCACATTTATTTTGTATTAATGACTTTTGTTTTATTTATTGAGGTGAAATTCATATAACATAAATCATTTTGAAGAAAACAATTCAATGGCATTTAGTGCATTCACAATGCTGTATAACCATCACCTCTATCTAGTTGCAAAGTACTTTCATCACTCCCAAATAAGGACTCCTACCCATTAAGCAATGGCTCCTCATTTCACTTTTCCTTTCAGTGACTAATTTTCATCTTTGTCTATGGATTTAACTATTTTACATATTTTGTATAAACAGAATCATATAGTACAGGACCTTTTAGATATGGCTTCTTTCAATTAGCATAATATACCTGAGTTATTGGCTTATTTCACTTAATATGATTTTTATGTTTGGAAAATATATACCATATTGTTTTTATCCATTTGTCTATTGATGGGTGTTTGGACAATTTCTACCTTATAGCTAACATAAACACTGCTTTTATGAATACATATACATTCATTTCTTTTCTGTACATACTTATGAGTGAAATTTTGGGGTCATAATCCATGTAAAATTTTGCATTCCTACCACAAATGCATGAAGGTTCCAATTTCTCCAGAGCCTCAACAACACTTGTTATTTCCTGTTTTTTAAAAAAATCTAGCCAGCCTTGTGGGGATAGAGTGGTATCTCACTGAGTTTTGACTTACCTAAAAACTAGTGTCATTGAGCATTTTTTTCAAGTGTTTGTTGGCTATTTGTAAATATTCTTTGAATAGGTACCTATGCAATTCCTTTGCCATTTTTAATATCATTATTATTTAGTTAAAAGAGTTCACTATACAGTCTGGATACTGTATCTTTATTAGACACATTACTTGTCAATATTTTCTCCATTCTCTTAATTATCTTTTCCCTTCACTGAAGTTCTATATTGAACAAAAGTTTTCAATTTTAATGAAGTTTTAAAAAATTTTTCTTTTGTTGCTTATTCCTTCAGAGTCCTATCTAAGAATCCATTGCTTAATCTGATAAAGGCTTAAGTCTGTTTTCTTTTTATGAGGTTTATGGGTTTAGTTCCTGAATATAGTTACTGATTTATTACATTATTGACTCAGAATGTAACTCACTTTCTTCTGAATGTACCTTATTGCCAGAACCTCTCTGCAGAGATTGGCAACCTTCTTTTCCACCAAAGACAATGTACTGAATGAACATCTGTTGTCAATCACACAGAGGTTGACAAAAAGATCATTACAGATACACCTTTATCTGCAAGGGTACAATTCCAGTATTATACAGTATTTTAATAGATACTACTCAGAGATTGAACCTGATTTTGTTTCTATTAAAGTGAGATGTGAAATTATGTCTTGAGAATTCACCATCACCCTCCTTTGCAAAATTCTCATTTAACATGAAATATAAGGGTAAAATAAAAAAAGACTTGAGATCATAGGCATGTAAAAATAATAGCATAAAAATTCTAACATAACTCCTTTATAATTCTGGTATGTGGAATAAAAATCCATTGAGATGGAATTAACTTCTATGATGTGGCTTAACATATTTGAACAGAATTTAATGGGGCTGAATGGGACTTATGCCATATTCAAGTTCAAGTAAGAATGTCTGTTGTAAAAAAGGAATTCCAGGGACTAGCATAAAATGAGCCAGCCTGGTGGGCAGGATCTGGGTGAGAATAGAAAAGGAGAATCCTTGCTCTGTTGGTAGATGCCAATTAAACCTCACTCAGTGTGTTGGTAAAAATGAGCCATTTATCTGAAGAAAGAACCAGTTCAAATCTTACTCTGAGGTTCAGATTTTAGAAACAGTTATATGATAAGATCTTATTCTTGAAAAATAGGCTAAAATTCAATCTACCAAAAAATGACTGGCCTATTTTGGATATATGTTATTAGATATCTACAGTTACATTCACCAGGTAAACTGCTGTGTTTTCATTCCTTTGTATTTAAATTTTAGAGTTTATATCTGAACATGTTAGTTTTATAAGGCTTTCATTTGTGACAAAAATTGTGGGCCCTAGAGGTAATGCATCTGGGCTGTATGTAAATTTCTCCTCTCATTCACCATCTGTTACCAAAAATAAAACTGACAGTTTTGAACAATAGATAATGAAAATTATAATTGTTTATTTTTAGATAATGTTAAACATGGAACTTTAGTGCAAATAACTGGTTTGAAGTTTATTTGTAGTTTTTGATGCATGCTAGCAAACTCAAGAGGGAGATATATAGTAAATTTTCTAACTCCAAAGCATCTCCTTTTACATTGGCTGGCTTTCTTTCTCATCCTAGGTTATAAAGAGAAAGGCAGAATTCTCAGTTCTGTAATGATGCTGGAATTCTTCTTTATAAATCTTTACAAAAAGTACTCAGCAAGAATAGTTACAGACCAAATCTAATGGCAACAGATTTATGGCCACCTGAAATGCTTATGAGCTGCCTATGGACCAGGACACCTCCTTCTGAAATAAGGAAAACATCCTACACTTTTTTTGAGTTCTTTATTTGCATTTCAAAACTTATGAGATTGATGGAAATGAGAGGGAAAAGGGCAGAGCAAAATCATTTTCTTCTCTCTTGGTTGGATACCTGGTAAGGGCAGCCAATTTGAAGGAGTCATGCACTGTTTTTTTTTTTTTAAAGCAAATCCAATTACTTTTGAGAGTTGAAGAATGAGGCTGCAATGCCTGTAGTGTTTGTCTATGGAATTGTAACTTCCAATTCAGTCCTCAGAGAATTAACAGAAGTAGCCAGTGCATTATCAATTGACTTTACTATGCATTATGTTTTTTAATATTCTGACAAAATGAGGAAATTATTTTCAGTATTGAGCTAAACAATTTAGTGGCACTGGAAATTTAGAATGCTCAATAAAACTGACTTTTCCTTGTGAGATCAAATAGCCCCTTTAATCCTATTAAGGCCTACATTTTATTATTTGCCAGTCTTTTGGGGGATTTTGCCTTTCAAATTCCAGAAACAACTCTAGCCCAATACTTAAGCAATAATGATAATCTCAAACTTTCATTGTCTAATTAATCAATTGCCATGTGTAGCTGTCAACATATTAATTTTGTTGAGATAAAGATTAAGAGTTACACTCTCGGACTCATGTATAGTGTGCCCATCTGCTAAATGCAAGTCCCTTGCTGGGTTCCCTCCTGGAATTTTAAGACAAACAAAGGATTTTAAGACAAACAAACAAAAGGATGCACTCTGTGAAAATTAATAACCACTTTTATATTAGGAAAAGACTGGCACTCCCAAGATATCTGCCCACTAATTCCCACAAGCTGTGAATATGTCCTCTCACTTCGAGAAAGGGACTTTGCAGAAGTCATTCCATGAATAAATTTGAGGTAGGAGATTATTCATGGAAGCCATTATAATCTCAGGGCTCCTAAAAAGGACAAGAGGATTCCAGAGAAGTAAAAGATATGATCAAGGAAGCAGAGGTGATAGGATCGTACATCCTGAGTAAGGAAGGAGGCATCTGGAAGTTGTGTCTGTGCCTGCAAGACACAGTTCTTCCCTGGGGCTTCCTTAAGGAAGGCAGCCCTGCCTATACTCTGATTTTTCTCAGTGGCGCTGATCTTAGACTTCTGACCTTCACAGTGTAAGGCAACAAGTATGTATCTGATTCATTAAATGTGTGGTAGAAACAGGAAAGATACAACTATGTTTCATTTGTACAAGATAAATGATCAGTACTTATACTGAGCCACTTGAAAAACACTATTAAAATCATTAAATACTCTTATACTTTGTAAAGGCACATATTCATACTTTCTTGGGCAAGGTAAACAGCCCTAAAGGTCAAGCAGTTCCATGAAAATCCTAGAATATAATAAACTTCTAGAACTTATTTGTCTTGCATAATTGGACCAATATTTCCTAATAATCACTGCACTATACTCCTGCTAACTACTATTATAATACTCCCCACTTCTACAAGTTTGACTACTATGGCTATTACATATAAGTGAGGTCATACAGTATTTTTCTTTCTGTGACTGGCTTATTTCAGTCAGCATAAAGTTTATGATATATACAATATTTACCTTTATGTATATGATATCTTTATGTATACCACACATATCATATATACACACATCATAGATGTAGCACATCTACCTGCGCACCATAAATATGAATGATATACAGCATGATAGACCAGAAATGTGAGTACAGTTAACAACATTATATTGATAATATTGCATGCTTAAAATCCGAATTGGAAGGTATGCTAGTAGGGCTCATTTTGGAGTTTCTTTTTTTTTTATTTTATTTGTGAAGATACTGTACAGAGGGGTTACAATTACATGAGCAGGATAATGCATCATTTTGGAGTTTCTTGAACGATGGCAGTAATCTTTTTATAAAAAAAAGCAATACGTGAGGTGGGACAGATATTGATTAGCCTGTTGTGATGATTACCTATTTTGTAAATAGGCAAATACTGAATCATCACACTCATTGCTTTAAATATGTTTTTATCAGCAATTTACTAAAATTATCAAAATGAAAAATGTTCATCTTGCGAGGTAGCTCACACTGGCCTGGTACTCATTATGTATCCCAGGCTGGTCTCTAACTTGAGATCCTTCTGCCTTTCTCTTCCTGAGGGCAAAGGTTCAATGTATTTGCTACCATGCTCAGTCTATACTAATGATATAAAATTTCTGTTTCTCTTCAAGAGTAAAGTTATTGCTTTTTCTTAAGTGTTTACATGGAAAAGGACATTCAGGGAAAGTTAGAACAAAATTTTCTTTGGGGTATTCCCAATTATGTCAAAACCAGTCACAGATACGTATATTTAACAAAAATGCTTCTTTGACTGTATTTTGGACAGGAATTATTTTTTGTCAAATCATATGCAAATATTCATTTTATTCTAAATGTGGTAAGATGCCATTGGAAACACATAATGCAGAAACTAGCTAAATTTGCATGTACTTAAAGGAGTACAAGTCTAAGAACTTCAGATAGATTCCACTTAAGATGTACAATGAGATTCTACTTTATTCACTAGGTGTTGTCAGCAAAGCATAAACAATTTCTTATCTGATTCTTTACTGAAGATGTCTGTTGGTCTCTGATTTTTTAAAAATGGTACTAGGGTTTTGAACACACTAAAGTCTTCAACTACACCATTAGCCCTTTTTGCTTTAGTTATGTTCTGGAGTCTAATGCTTTTGCCTGTAGCTAGCTATGGTCCAATGTCCTTATACTTATGATTCCTCCTACTTATGCAGCTGGGATCACAGATATGCACCAACATGCTTGTTTGTTTGTCATATCTCTTTCTATCTTCTAAGTAGCTGGGATAACAGGCATGAGCCACCACACTTGGTCTTTTTTCCTTTTTTTTGGTCTCAGAGTGCTGGGATCAAGTGATCCTCTTACATCAGTCTTCTGGATATAGGAGACCAGAGGCATATTTTACTCTACTTGTCTCAGTCTCTAAACAATAAATTATAGGGAAAATTAGAAGAATATACTAAAATATAGAATCAAGAATCCTGAAATAAATCTACGTATTTATCTGAAATTCAACTAGTGGGAGAAAAAAATGAGCTAATATATTGATAGTGTTATAATAATTACTAAAAAGACAGAGTCCTATGCTACATCATCTCCACGTACTTTTAAACCAAAAAAAACATACGAAAGAGCTAGAATAAAAGAGACTACTGTAAGCATGTTTTAACAAGGGAGACTTTTTTCCCCACTGACCTGAAAATTAAACACTTTTCTAGTATCAAAGGCACATAAATAAGGTTACAAAATGGTTCCATTATAAGTAATAGACAAATGAATAAGATATAAGGAGTTACTACAAATCATTTTTATGAAGTGGCAGTGGATATGAATGGGCAATTTGCAAAGGAAAAACAGTCCCCGTTCAAGCTTAGAAGTAATTGGGGAAATGCAAATTAGAACAATGAGATATCAACTTTTCATCCATCACACAGACACAATGATAAAATTCCAGATAATATTAATCATGTGATACATAGAAAGAACTCCTGAAATACAGCCAAGTGTAAAGGTGGTTTTTCAAGGCTCTGATGCTGTAACCACTGCTCTTGATGCCCTTATTGGGCAACTTTATTGTGGCAGGCTCTGAAGAGGTACACACAAATGGGCTGCAGTAACAGAATTTGTAATAGGCCATACGCAATCTCAATGTCCATTAAAAGGAGCTTGCTTTAAATCAGTTGCAGTAAAACTGTACCACCCAATCATTTACTGCTGTTTAGAAAGATGATGAAAATCTCTATAGGCTAGCTAGAAGATCCTCGAATATACTTTGTTAAGGGAAGTGAAAATCAACTCTTAGAATGGAATTTACTCTTATAAGAGCAGTGAATAATTATTTCAAATAATTCAATTTAGAATGTTGCAATATTGTTATTCACCAATGATATTAATGTACTATGACAATCTGGAAAAGTCTATTATAAAATGTTTTGACTACTATAGAGTTAAAGTTAAAAAATTGCACATGAAGATATGCACATGTAACTCATAGGGACAATGACTAGGTATACACTGTGACTCTTGATTGTAATCTCTGGGTTGGGATATAGACTCTGGTGGGCTATAGACTAGTTGAATTTAATTTTGTGACTGATTTTTCTGTTTTTCCTTAGCAAGCATAGGAATTACATTTTAGGTCTTAAAAATATGTTAAGCTTTAAGAAAAGGTATTCAAAAGAAGCTAAGTATCACATGTCTTAAATTCTAAGACATTCATTTTAAGGGAAACCATTAATTTAATAGTAGCTTTCCAGGAAAAAAAGGCCAGGACATACAATCTCATCGACTGTGATTGTAAGATGTGACTGTAAGATGCATTTCAATCTCACTAATGTTTTTAGATAAAATGACAGGTATAACAAGCATTGCATTTTGCAGAATATGAAACAGGTAAGAAAGACAGCCAGCTCAATTCTTTCCTTGTGATGAATAAATGTGTACTTGTAGAATGTTGAAGGTCAGATTCACATGCCTGGGACAGGAATATTGACATGGGAAAAAGATAGTGAAGAGTCAATGCATGTCCACTACAAATGACTACACCAGCAGAGCACATTCCCCACAGTGATGCAAGGACTCACCTTATTTGGAAATGGAAATTTGCTTGGTTCCACTTTGCCAGGTGCTTGAATAGCAGAAAGTGGTGGAAGCCAGGTCATCTCCTAAAGAGGGGGATAAAAATCAAACACTACTGTGATATACAGAGTATGAAATCAGGAGCATGTAGAGCAGCCGTTCAGATGTCATGATAAGGCGTGAGAAGGACACGAGTGAATAGGGTATTAAGAGATATGTGTTAAGGGATGTGAATCCCATTTTCGTGATTTGTTTTCCTAATGTGATCAATTCTCAGTTCCTTGGCCATTCTATATGTTAGGAAAGTCTTATATTCCCATTTTCATTTCATTTAAAGTTCCCTAATAAAGAGACAGCCCAATAGTATAGGTTCTATGGAAAATGCCATAAAAAGGAGGGCTGTAGACTTATTCTACAACATTCACATGATGTCTCTGAAGGAACATACAAGTGTGTTTTTAATTTTAGGTGTCTTTATTACAGTAGCCATTTATACTATTGGAGATAAAGAGTAAATTCCCACGAAGTTCCACCCCCACACTGGTCTTCCTAAAAATGGTGCAGTGAAAAAACAACCACAGACAATAAAGAAAGAATGATGTCATTTTAGTGGGAAGTATTAACAACAAACTTGAGCCCCAGAAGCAATAATTTGTCATGTACTTTTTGATAGACACTGTCACTAAACCATAATATAGAGAGGGGGCTGTTTTACTCATGTGTGGTATTCATCCTCAGCCCCCTCTTCTGGAAAAAAACATTGCCATCAATAACTGTTTCTAGGATTAAAGTGATTTCTAGTGACCAGGAAGTCAATATGAAATAGACAGACAGATAGGTCCTCACCCTCTGTTTTTGGTTTGCTTACACTTCCAAACCTAAGCAAGCACAGAAGCCATACTTGATACATTTTACGAAAATTGAGACATCCCTCTCAATCTCATCCCATCTCCCTCTCTTGAGGGAGGATGTTTCCTCACCTTTTGGTGGGTGGGTGAGAAGTTGACCAGGAATTCTGCTAGATTTGGGATATTATAAGTTAGCCACATGCTTTCTTTCCTTGGGTAACTCTCCTCCCAAGACCTCAGATGAGCTAGTAGCCACATAGATAGCTGAAAGGAGGTGTGTTTGAACACTATCCAGACCTGTAACATCTCTCTCCCTTGTAACACTGTAACACAAATGCCACAGGCAGTAGGAAGGTAAAGCAAATATGCTTTCAAAGTGTCCTTCTCCAGTCTGCAGTCACCACAGGTTTCTCTGGAAAGCAAAGGAGACCCTTTATGTCTCCTTTTCATCCTACCTCTTGCTCCCTAAGTATCTTCAAAAGTCTCACTGTACCTGCCGTTAATAAGAAGGACTGTCAGGTGTGCCCCCAGAGTGACATCTGACTTAGTTCATGGAATTAAGGTTCTGGTCATCATTCTCAAATGGTGGGCTGCTTGTGGAGGAAGTAGTCAGACCTTACCTTGGTTGTTGCCACCCAGTTAAGATACACATGGGTTTCCTTCAGCCCCTAACCTTGTCCCTTCCTATAATTTGGCTTTCCCATAGTGCCATTCCTCCCTTCTCCCCCACAAGGCATCTAATTCTTATCTTTTATTTAAATTACTGGCTAGAATGTGTAGTTGTTGTAAGTGGCAAATCTTTTGTAGAGGAAGTTGAGTCATTGATTGCACACACTTGAACTGATTTTTCTTTTCCTCCCTGTGGACTGTTCGATGTGTCCCTAAGGCCATCCTACTCTTAATCAGCCACTCAGTAGCTTCCTTCCTTTCCAGTCATTCTCTGTCTTAAATAATTTAGACTGTGTGATCCTCAGGGAACAAACCAGACAAATACAAACTAATTACTTGATTAAACATCAGACTTGCAATACAGCCTCCAGCATGTCCATGTTAATCTTGTGCAAATTATCTTATGCTTTCTTTTTATATATCAGCATGCCTATATATGTTCAGTTTGTGTTTAACTGCTATAAAACAAAAAAGATGAACTATTTCCAGTGTCCTATAGCAATAAATGAGAAGAGAAAGTTCATAAATACATAAATAAATAATAGTATGTTCAAAGGCACATTTTGTATACTGGTGACTTTCTTTAACTGATATTTTCAAGTTAATATTTGTTTCATGCACAGTTTATCCAAGAGGAAAAATAGAAAACAAGCTTCCAGAAAGTGCTAAGCTTTCTACTTTAAGGGTAGAAATGGTGTTCTCCTGATCTTTGAACTCAACCTGAACACCTAACAGACATCTTAGGTGGCTTGTTGAAGACTGTCTCCACATGGTAGGAATCATTGTTAGGTCCACTAAAAAAAATTCTCCTAAAATTTCCAATTTGGGATCAAGCCATCATTCTGTCTTCTCTGATCCTATACTTGGGCTGCAACACACCACGGCAGTGATGCTGGTTTGAGACACTGGCTCATATGGGTCCTTCATAAGAGATGGTAATCCTTCATTTATTTCTGACCTGTCTCCTGTTCCCTCTTTCGAGTTCCCCAGATACCATTCCTATGTTTGGTGACACTCCTGGAGCCTCAGTTTTGTCCTCTTTCACAACTGGTGGACTTACTTCTTCTTTTCTTTCTTCTTATTTTTTTTTGGTGCCAGTCCCAGGGATTGAACTAGTGCTCTACCACTTGAGTCACAGTTCCATTTGTTTTTTCTTTTGGGGTGTAGTTGGAGGAAAGAGCCTCACAGACTTTCCAACCTGGGCTGGCTTTAAACCACAATCCTCAGATCCCAGCCTTCTGAGTAGGTATGCTTACAGGGGTGAGCCAAAGGCACCTGGCTTTTCTCCCTTTTCACTGAAAAAAGATAAACGCTCTTAAGTTTCAGTGTCCGTAAGGACAAATCTGTTGGTATTCATGCCTATTTCCCTTCTTTCCCTCCAGCCTGACTACAGGAGCTGAGCACAGGTTGATTCCTAGCTATAGCTTCCATCTCTCCTGCTCCTCTGTCTTGGGGTATACAGCTATCAGTTCCCCATTAGTATCTTTTTAATGTCCACCTTTACTTCTTCACTGACTTCATCTCATAAGAAGTTGGAGGCCTTAGACCCTCCCTGAAACTGTACCCCAGCTCTAGCTTTTCAATAAATCTATTTGAAGATAATACACTTCTTTCCCAAAGAATCCTTTATATTTGCTGTTTTGACATCTTCATCAACTCTCTTTTCTTGACTCATCCCTAAAAATGTTTTATTACTAATTCTATATAATATCCATATATTGTTGTATGTACCTAAAGTTTAAGAATAATAAAATGGTTGAGCATAAACTGTAATCTCAGCTATTGGGGAGATAATATTGGGAAGACAGCAGCTTGGAGCACAAAAAAGTTTGTGAGACCCTAACTCAATGAAAAGCTGGCTATGATGGTGTATTCCTGTTGTCCAGCCATCTAGGAAATGTGCCAGGATGACTTCTACTTACTGGGTATTTTGTACTGAAAGAACAGGCATACACCACTATGGCACTTTGCTTTTCGTTGGTTGGGATGGCATCTTGTGGATGTTTTAGCTCAGGCTGGCCTGAAACCATGATTGTCTTGGTCTCTAGATCCTGAGTAGCTAGGATTACAGGAATAAGCCACTGTGCCTAGCCTCCATTCTTTTGTCAAAACTTCTTCCTTCACTCTCAAAGTTCCTTGAAATTTTTTTTCAGCCTTGCCACTAGTGTTCATCTACACACATCACTGTTAACAATCTTCTAGGCTGGGGGTAATGCCAAGTGTACACCACTTTAGATGTCTATTGTGCCTTTAAACTCGATGTTCCAAAGTTAATCGGAATACATTATATTTAAAGATGATAATCTATTCTCAGCAAAACTTTCCTTTTTAAGATTCTGGTTAAATGTACCAACCTTGTGCATATTAAATCTTTAAATCAGAATCCCTGGTAGCATCTTAGAGTCTTCCTTCATCACTCTTTTCCTACCCACAAGTAAAATAGTAACTCACATTTTATTAAGCACTTACAATACAAAATGTTTTACATAATTTAATTTACTTAACATAATTTATTTAACATGATTTCCTAAAAAACTCTAAAAGTGACAGCTTATTAGTTTTATTCACTGTAGGGACCAAGTCACTAAGAGGTTAAATGGTGTGCTTAGGTCCATCTGCAGTTGGGTGGTTCTCCAATGGTAATAAGACCTTTTTGTTGCTAGTCAAGGCCTATCTCATCTCACTGCTCTCCCAAGCCAATTCCCTGAAAGCACTAAGCTCTACATGTGTGAGTAGCCTCACCCAGCTTCTTGTCTTTTGGGCTGTCCATCCATCCGTGAAGACCCAGTTTCATTCCTCCTTTGCTAAGATGCCTTTGTAGGTCAAGCCAGGATTTGCATCCAACCTTCCTTTGTGTTACATTACTCCATATAGATAGGGGATATCTTTGAGGATCCTGTCCCCCTAATCTGTGAGGAACTCCTTAAGGCTGGATACTACATAGCTTGTCTGGTGGCCCTAATCCCTAATGTGGAGCCCGGAACAGAGTGTGTGTTCAGGACATTTTTGGAATGAATGTCAAGTTGAACAGCATCTCTGCAATGTTTCTCCTTACTTTATTACCTGAATTACCATTCTAACACACCATCATTATTTTCAACCTGCTTAGTAGCTTCCTGATTCACTGAAGTTATAGCCTGTCTTCCACATTGCTGTCAACTGAGTTTTCCTGAAATGCAGAATTAACCAAAAGGCTCCACCACTCTGAAATCTTCATATACCATTCTTACATACGTAACAATGATGACAGTAATAATGATATAGTTGCCTGTAGTTAAGCTTTATGGTTTTAGGACAGTTCTATGCAAATTTATGCCAACCCTTTACAGTAATTATATCCATATTAGAAGCAAGGCACTTAGAGCTCAGAAAGATTAATTGATTTATGTCAGGTCATTACACTCATAAATGTCATGCTGGAGTGAGGCCATGCATCTCCACTCCACCGCATTTTCCCTCAAAGATATTACCCTAGGATGTGAAATCTACACTAAGGTCCCTATATTCATGCCTTTTTATGGCTCTGTAATATTCACCTGCATGAAAAGTTGGTGTCTGCTTTTGCTACACTGTACCTCTTGTGTGGAGTATCTTCCTCCCACCCTACATGCTTCTACTTTCTTACTTTCTTCTACTTCTTACAAGCTCATTTCAAATATCACTTATGTCTTGAGGCTATTTCTTTTCATTATAGTATGATGTGAGAGTCCTTCTCAAGCTCCTCCAAACCACTTACGTTTTTCCCTCTTTCATAATAACTTGCACATTCTGTTTTGTGCTATGGCTTTATAAGAACACATCTTTACTTATACCCAACGATTTCTCTATCTTCTGGTTACCTTTCCATGATGAATAAAAATTATTCTTTGGGGGAGGTTAGTTGTGGAGTTGGGAAGGAAGGGAAGGTAGAGGGAAAATGAAGGACGAGGCAACAATGCTCAATCGGAAATGTACTTATTACCTTGCTCATGTAACTGTAACCCCTCTGTACAGTATTTTTACAATAAAAATGTACAAAAATTATTCTTAGGATACTTAATAGTCTTTTTTATAGATCATTCATGTTTACAAAACACAACCCCCAAATAAGAATCCTAATAATTCTTCCTCTTCTCCGTTTCCTTCTCCTTCCCCTTCCCCTCCTCCTTCTCCTTCCTCCCTTCTTTCTTTGCTTTCCCTTCTCCCCTCCCTTCCTTCTTTCCCTTTCTTTTCTTAAATTTAATACTTTTTCTGAAGCTTGAACTCAGTGCCTAAGTGCCCTGAGCTTTTTGCCTGAGGCTGAAGCTCTGCCACTTGAGCACAGCTCCATTTTCAGCTTTTCAGTGGTTACTTGGAGCTAAGAGTTTCATGGACTTTCCTACCCATGCTGGCTTCAAACCTCCATCCTGAGATCTCAGCCTCCTAAGTAGCTAGGCTTACAGGCATGAGCCAATGACATCTAGCCCTAATAATATTTTAATAACTTCAGATTTATTAAACATAATCCCTTAAAGAAGGACTATAAATTCCTTTGGAGAAGAGTATATGTACTTATATTTGGCTACACTGGAGCATCTTACATACTAAGTGTTCAATACATGCTTGTTGATTAAACTGAGTATCTGTACCTGTATGCAAACTTGGTTGTTAATATTTAATTCTATCTAAGCATTTCCTTGTGATTTTTCCATGTAATAAATCCTATGAATAGTAAAGGTGATATAATTGCTTAAAACATTCAGGTGCGAAGAATTTCCAAAAATATAAAAATTATATATATGGACTATTTAAACATATTTGTCATGTATTTCAAATGTGAACTATGTTGTTCTATGTGTACATAAAATAAAACACAGTTTACAGGGTACAATGACTTTCTAAGATTTATTATTATAAGGACAGACACTGTCTTTTCTGGATTTTGCGTGGCTCGGTGAGTTTAGGTAAGCTATATACTCAGTACATGCAGTAATTCTAAGTTTGGGACTTCAGAATCAATTGGATTTCAGCTTTGGTGTCTAGGACCATGGAAATGGAAATATAAACTATTCCATGGTCCAATCACAAAGATTAAATAAAATAATCCAGAGAAAAATAGAATAGCTTCCTTTACTTAATTTAAGCACTCATAAAATATAGCACTGATTAACACGAAACTGAACCTCTAAAATGAGGAATAAAATTTATTTCTGAGCTTTAGTTAGAGAAGCTAAGTGATTTCTTGTTCCTCTAAACATGGCTCAGCACCTCCGCCCACAGGGAGGTCTGCTGAAGAGCCTGACAACGGATTGTTCTTCACTCCCAAACTCCTTGCACTCAGAAATAAATGTTTTCCGAAATAAGATACTGGATTAATCTTGCCATTCAGAATAAAAGGTAAAATGCCACTGTAGATTAGAGCAGGGCTTTGTTTTCAGTTTCTGAACCAGAACAATCACTTGGCTTTTTAGTTCTTTCACACTTATTATTCCTGTTACCACAATCTTACCCAAAAATTGCCACTACTAACACAATATGGTAATTTTGTTACCCTGTCAATCCTCCAAATGCCCAGTAGCTCACAGGAGCACTGCCATCTGGGGAAGGAGACAACCCTTCCTAGGCTGGCCTACGGGCCCAGCACCCACCTGGGATTAAGAATAGCAGAGAGAAATAGTCCTTCCTAATGGAACTGAAGAGCATGTCCTGCTCTTTAAACCATTCCTGGGGAAGGTACCACACTGGGCCTCAGACAGGAATTCTAGGATCAAATGGGAAGGCTGGGTACACTACTCAAAACAACCTAAACCTCTAATCTGGCCTTTCAACCAATGAACACCTAATAACAGTCTTGCTTTTGGGCAATGCAGCAGAAGGACCTAGGGTATGAAAATAAAAAATACAGTACAGTGTTAGGACTGCTGAGCCCCTCCATGATGTTCACCATCAGGGATTAAAAAAAAAAGTGGAGGATCAGTGGAATCAGTTTGAGAAACAGTATTCAACTCAGGTTTCACAGACTGACAAAAATACAAGTCATAATAATTATTGGTTTTGGTGGCAACTAGTCATAGAAGGTTTTTGGAAAAATAGTACCTGCTGGCAAAAAATAAAAGTACTTTGAAAACTTTTGTTTTCATCCTATTGCTTAGGCTGGTATAACACCAAGAAACAAAACTGCAACTGATTTGAACATGAATACAACTGAGCAAATAACCAGTAGGACTACTAACACTGTGTTTAGGAAAAAAAAAATCACCATGAGGAATCAGGCCAATGTAAGACAAGTAGATGAGTCCCAGGAGCTGTACACTCATCCATCAGTTTGTTTTAGACTTTTTAATCTAATTTTTGAACATTTTTTATTGTAAAAATGCTGTGCAAAGGGGTTACAGTTACATGAGCAAGGTCATGAGTACATTTCCTATTGAGCATCGTTGCCTCCTCCTTTGTTTTCCCTCTACTCTGCCTTCCCTCCCACCTCCACAACTACTCGCCACCCCCCCCATCCCCAGCCCGAAGTTGTAAAGTTCATTTTCAACATAGTGTCTTGTACATCTCATTGTTACAATGGGTCAACCTGTAACCTTATTTAAGCATTTTGTTTTCTCCCTTCCCTTCCCCGAATTAGAGAAGTGTATATACAGAGACAGACATCAAATACAGTGAAAACGGGGGTTATACCATGGGGGAGGAACATACAAAGAAACAAAAAAATCACATGGTACATTATAAATGCATTAGAAACAATAGCAAGGAAGAAAAAAGATATTTGTGTCCCTATCTTGGGGTTCATTTCGCTTAACATCATCTTATATGGTCATATGTACATAGCTTTTGGCCTTTTCTGCTTGTCCTAAACATGTACTAGTTAGTGCAAATAAGGGAAACCATGGGACCTATTAATCTAATTTTATTAAGTAATTGTACAAGGAAGCTACAATTCCATAAATCAGGTTATGAGACAATGCATCTTGATCAATGTTACTCCTTCCATCGTTCTTTTCCACTTTCCCTCCTCCCATCCTTACCTTCAAATTACGTCATTTAATTTTGGGATTGACTTTTTAAAATTATTTTTTCTAAAGGTGATGAGCACAGGGTTACAGTTACATAAGGTAAGGTACATTTCTTTTTGAACCTGTTACCCCCTCCCTCATTTTCTCCAGTTTTCCCTGCTCCACTCCCCCCTCAAGTTGTAAAGTTCATTCCCAACATAATGTCTAGTGAGTATCATTGTTGCATTAGTTCATTCTTTGTCCTGCTGTTTCTGTGATTCACTTTCCCTTTGCAGATCAGATAAACTTATGTACAAGACAAAAAGCACAGAAAACTGAAACAAAAAATAAAAATAACTGCAACAGTACATAATAAAAACCTCTTGTTTCCAATTCTTGGAGTTCATTTAGATACATTTCATTATCTTTGGTCATATGCACCTAGTGATTAGGCTATTGGGATCCTCTGCTAAGAATATCATAGAGATATTCTAGTTATTACCAATTAGGGAAACCATGCAACCTACATTTCTTTGGGCTTGCTTAGCTTGGTATAATTTTTTCCAGGTCTTTCTATTTCCTTATGAATGGGGCAATGTCACTTTTTGATTGAAGGATAGAACTCTATTGTGTACATATACCATATTTTCTTGGTCTATTCCCATGCTCCTGGATTGGGAGGATTAATATCATGAAAATGGCAATATTACCCAAAGTCATCTACAAATTCAATGCAATACCCATCGATACCCCACCACAATTCTTTATAAAATAGAAGCAATCAAAAATTCATATGGAATCACAGAAGACCCCCAAACAGCAAAATCAATTCTTAGCAGGAAGAACAGTGCTGGAGGAATATCAATATCAAACTTCAAACTCTATCACAAAGCTGTAGTTATAAAAACAGCTTGGTACTGGCACAAGAACAGGCTTGATGACCAATGGGATATAACTGAAGACCCAGGAATGAACCCACAGACCTATGTCTACCTAACATTTGATAAGGGAGACGAAAAAAGAAAAACAAGATGGAAGAAAGACAGCTCTTCAACAAATGGTGCTGGGAAGAATTGGCTATATACATGTAGAAAATTGAAATTGGATCCGTATATATCACCTTGCACCAAAATCAATTTCAAATGGATCAAAGACCTCAATGTAAGATTAGATGCCCTGAAAATACTGCAGGAAGGAATAGAGGAAACACTAAGGCTCCTTGGCACAGGGTGAAATTTTCTTAATAAAGACCCAGAAACCCAAAAAAAAATCAAAAAAAGTTTGGATAAATGGGACTGTATTAAACTGCAGAGCTCCTGCATGGTAAAGGGCATAGCTAGCAAGATAAACAGAAAGCCCATAGATTGGGAGAAGATCACTAGCTATACAACAGAAAAGGGCCTCATACCTAAAATATACTTAGAGCTCAAAAATTAAACCTCCCCAAAGCAAATTCTCAAGGAAACAACCACCCCATTTAACGAGAGGGCTAAAGAATTAAAAAGAGACTTCTCTGAAGAGGAAATAAGAATGGCCAACAGACACACAAAGAAACATTCAAAATCTCTGGCCACAAAAGAAATGCAAATCAAAATAACATTAAGAATCCACCTCACCCCAGTCAGAATGTCCATTATCAAGAAAACTAATAAGAGATGCTGGCAAGGATGTGGCCAAAAGGGAACACTACTACATTGTTGGTGGGAGTGTAAACTTGTTCAACCACTCTGGATAGCAGTATGGAGGTTCCTCAAAAGACTAAACATAGAGCTCCCCTATGACCCAGCAATCCCATTCCTGGGCATTTACCCAACTGACCACAAACAAGGCCATACTAAAGCTACCAGCACAACCATGTTCACTGCTGTATTATTTACCAGAGCTAAGATATGGAACCAACTCAGATATCCCCCAGTAGATGAATGGATGGATCATCCCTCAGTTTTCACGTGGGATTGATTCCAGGGCCTTCAGGGTCCCATATATAAAATGATATTGTGTTTGCAAAGACTCTACACACTTCAAATCATTTTTCTTATCATTTACAACTAACTGAGAATGCTTTAATTGTAACAGTTGCTAAGTCCCAAAATAGAAACTCTATGTGGAAAGAATCTGTCAATATCAATTTCTCAAATTGCCCATTTTATCTCTTTATATAGTTTTTCAAATATTGGGGCTTAAATAATCTTTAAGTGATATACAGTACAATATAATATATGCAATATAAATGCTATTTGTAATAATTCTTTTGCTGCTGCTTAATGAATTAGGAAAAAAAATCTAATTTAAAAAATATGCTTAGTTAGATCCATGAGTGTGGAACGCACAGATATGGGAGGTGGGAACTACCTGTATTTCCTGGACAAATTTCACTGGATGGGGAGATCTCAGCCTAGTACACTGACATTCCTTGCATTGCCAGGGCCTGTGCCCTCTGTGACGACAATCATCAGGGATAAAATGAGGTAGAGATCAATGGGATCATGTTGAGAAGCTACAATCAATTCAGCTTTTATAGATGGACAAACACAAAACACAAAAGGCCTTCAAACTGGAAACACAGAGGGCACCTGAGGCCTGCAGTCACACTTGTTCCTTGGTTTTTCAGACTCCCACTCAGTGAAAAGCTGAGGCTACATAGTGTGTGGCCTTTCTTTATTTCCTTCTTATTACATTAAGTCCAACTTGTAAAGACATTAATCCCATGCCTTGGGAGGCCCAACTGTCACCTCCTTCACTTCAGCTATTTCGAGGAACACTGGACTTTCCACCAAGAATGTTAGAACAATGAAGAAAGTTAAGACACACCTGCTCTGAATTTTTATTTTCATGCTCAAGCACTTCATTTTGGACTTCTCAGCTTTCTTGTCTGCTCTTTTCCATTTTCCCGTTTGGGGTAGCAACATAGGAGAGCCCTCTCTCCTTATTCCCTTGTTTTGTGTATCAAGTGCATATTTGTTTCATTTAGTTGGAAGCTTGGCAAAATCCATACATTTCTAAAATTTATTTTTCAATTCACCTGGCTTTCAATGTTCATTTTATCACTTATGTATAAAACACACTATAATTCTGGATCTTCAGTCTGGGGACTGTTTATAGAATTAACATGTTGTTAAAATGTTAAATTAGCATAATTTATATAGAGTTCTCAGAACTTAAAGCAGATGGGTTGGTTGTGTAGAGCCCAGATGCAGGAGCTGAATGACTGGTGAAACACAGGTGATGACAATTTCTCCATAGGGTCCTGTGGCAATCACTCGCCTTCTGGCTCTCTTACAATTTTGTGCTCCTGATGAGAGGTAGTAACTGGTATAGTTTTAAATTTCTTTTAATTAAAATGATAAAACATTTGAAGAACACAGAGAGGATTTCTCATATTCTGCATCTGAGCCAGTACTATACTTTGTCATTATGCTGATACTATCCTGTGTCATTTGTGAGACAAATTACATGAAGTTTGGGTTCATAGAAGTGAGATTTGTGACCAGCTCACAAGAGAAGTCATGTAATTAATTGTGACATTATCATCTTCTTTCTGACTCACAAGATACCTTTTAGTGATAGCATAAACACTAAGAAATTAGCCTTCTGAACAGACTAATAACTAACAATTAATTTGTGAACTGACCAGTTTGCAATTATCAAACTGATCTTTCATATGCAGTTAAAGGAACGAATGGCATTCCTTGAAAAAGACAGGAAAATCATGGGATTGAAGTTCAGTAAAAAAGAGGATGATAATCACATCTTTATCCTGTTTTCTATGTAACCTATTTCTGTACTTCTTTCCACAGACAATCTGCAATGCGTTTGCGAAAACCCCATGTCCATCACAGATAAGAAGAATAGTGGGGCAGAAAAGGCTTGGAGCTTGTGTTCTAGACATTGGCTCTACCATAATCAGCAGAATAACCCTGGTCAATTTTATTTTATCAATCATTTATGTTCCCACTTGTAAACTTATATTAATAATCATATTTTGGTAGGTGATAAAATATCTAGCATATCTAGTACATAGTAGGTAGTCAAGAAATAGTAATTACCACTATAATACTAACTTTATAATTATGGTTGGAAGTTTTTGGCTTTGGAGGGAGAGGATAAATATAGAAGACATTTATGAGCTTGTTTTTAATCTATTTTGCTCTGTTAATTATTTAATATTTAACTGGTTAATTATTCATAGTCAAATAGAAGGTATAATAAAAGTGTGCTTATTAAGCAATAATTTGCTTTCCCAACTCCCAATGCACTAAAGCCCATGTGCTTCAAAAGAGAAAGTTAAGAGTAAGCAGGATATATCCTCTTCCTAAGAGCTGGCATAGGGTTCTGAAGAGCTTATAAGATTGCCATTATGCCCTACAGCTTTGCCCCAAGTCAGTAGGACAGTTTTGCAGGTGTTTAGCCCAGAGTCTCCCTGGATGAAAGAGTCAGTGGAAAATGATTGCTACAAACATTTGTTGTAATTAAAGCTTAAACAGGCCAGGATAGTAATATTTGAGTTGAATCATTAGGCCTGTATATGTGAGATTATTTCTTGAGGATTTAGGGATGAAACTTTAACCAAAGATTTGATTCTTGTTTTTAGGCTATTCATAGATAGGAAACAAAACAGAATAAAATACAGAACTATTAACAAAAGCAACACACACACACACACACACACACACACACATAGACACATACACACTCACATACACCATGAAGGATCTTGTTAGGGTGACAAAGTGGTTGTACAACCCTAGAAACTCACTAAATTTATTTTATATTACTGAGTTGCATACAGAAAATTTTTTTTACTTTTATTGAGTTGTTAGATTTATTGGTGTTGATTTTTCCACTATCTTCCTTTCAGAGACAAGTCTTTCATTAAGAAATTTCTCTTGGCAACAGTGCCAGCAAGTCTGTGGCTTGACTTTTCATTTTCTTTTTTTTCCCTTTTTAATTTTTTTATTGTGAAAATACCGTAAAGAGGGGTGACAATTACATGGACAAGATAATGAGCACATTTCTTATCAAACATTGTTGCCTCCTCCTTTGTTTCCCCTTCCCATCCCTTCCCACACACACCTTCGCCCCCACCATTCGGTCGCCCCCCAAAAGTTGTAAAGTTCATTTTTCGACATAATGACTTGTACATCTCATTGTTGCAATGGTTTCACCTGTATCCCTATTTAAACGATTTGTTTTTCCCCTTCCCCTAGACAAATTAAGTGAAAACATCAAATAAAGTGAAAACAGGGGTTATACCGTGGGGGAGGGACGTACAAAGAAACAAAGAAATCATTTTATAAATATGTTAGAAACAATTGCATGAAAGAAAAAAAATTTGAATACATATCTTAGGGTTCATTTCCCTAAAATCAACTTTTCTGCTTGACTCAGACATATACTAGTTACTGCAAATAAGGGAAACCATGGGACCTATGTTTCTTTGGGCTTGGCTTACTTCACTTAATATAATTTTTTCCAAGTCTTTCCATTTCCTAACAAATGGGGCAATGTCATTCTTTCTGATGGAGGCATAGAATTCCATTGTGTACATATACCACATTTTCTTGATCCATTCATCTACTGAGGGGCATCTGGGTTGGTTCCATATCTTAGCTATGGTAAATAAGCTGCAATAAACATAGTTGTGCTGGTAGCTTTAGTGTGGTCTTGTTTGTGAACACCTGGGTAAATGCCCAAAAGTGGGATTGCTGGGTCATAGGGGAGCTAGGTTGAGCATTTCTTCATGTGTCTATTGGCCACAGTGCTGGAGGAATATCAGTACCAAATTTCAAACTCTACTACAAAGCCATAGTGATCAAAACAGCTTGTTACTTGCACAGGATCAGACTTCAGGACCAATGGAATAGAATTGAAAACCCAGAAATGAACCTAAAGATCTATATAGTCATCTAATCTTCGATAAGGGAGCTAAAAAAATAGAATGGAAGAAAGACAGCCTCTTCAGTAAATGGTGCTAGAAAAATTGGTTAACTACTTATAGAAAACTAAAGCTAGATCCTTATATATCACTCTGCACCAGAATCAACTCCAATGGATCAAAGACCTCGGAGTCAAAGCAGACACTCTGAAAACATTACAGGATGGAATAGGAGAAACCCTAGGTCTCCTTGGCGCAGGCCGAAATTTTCTTAATAGAGACCCAGAAACACAACAAATCAAAGAAAGGTTGGACAAATGGGATTGCATAAAATTGCAGAGCTTCTGCATGGCAAAGGACATAGCTAGCAAGATCAATAGAAAGCCCACGGATTGGGAGATCTTTACTAGCCATACAACCGACAAGGGTCTCATAACTAAACTATACCTGGAACTCAAAAAATTAAATCCCTCCAACAACAAATCTTCAAAGACACAACTGCCCAATAAAAGTGGGTTAAAGACTTAAAGAGAAATGTTATTTTTTTACAGTACATGGGGACTGAACTTAGGACCTTACCCAGTTCCCCACATCCTTTGCATATTTTTAGTGGTTTTTAATACAGTGTGTCTCAGTTTTGCCCAGGCTGGTCCTGCATGGTGATCTTCCTACCTTTGCATCCCAAGTAGCTGGGAATACAGATATATGACATCACATCTGGCCAATGGTTTTGTTTTTGTATTTGTTCTTTGAGACATAAACTCTACAGCTGTTAAGCTGTAGAAATCACATAAGGAAGAAATGAGTAGTTAATATATAGGATAAAGTGATGGGGATAATTCTTAGAACTGTTGTAACAGAGATCCATGTAATTTCTAGTCAATTCAAAGTTACAGTTAGCTAGTTAGGCGTGGTGAGTCTTTTATTGCAACATGCTTGGTCAAAATGTTTCTGGAATTCTTCCTTGGGAAGAAGTCACAAGGAGAGTGGTGGGGTGAAGGATCTCAGAGATAAGAGATAATCTGAATCCAGAGAGCCAAAAGACAAGCCTTAAAGTGTCTGAGTAAGCTAGGGAGATCTGTTTAGGACTAAGACCCAGCACAGTGTGCCACATCTTCCTACATATCCTCCTCATCTCAAGAAAAAAGGGGCCACAGGATTTCTTGAGATGACAACATCATTAGACTGAGTGTTCTAATAGATCTACTTTGTTCTTGAGCCCTGAGATTGTCTTTAATTCAACCTATTCTACTAAGTGAGACTTTCCACTGGGTTGTTTTTTTTTGGGGGGGGTCCGGTCGTGGGGCCTGAACTCTGGGCCTGGGCGCTGTCCCTCAGCTCTTCAGTTCAAGGCTAGCGCTCTACCAGTTGAGCCGCAGCACCACTTCTGGCTTTTTTCTTTTTGCTTATGTGGTGCTGAGGAATCGAACCCAGGGCCTCATGCATGCAAATCAAGCGCTCTACCAGTGAGCCAGCCCCTCCACTGGGTTTTTTATTTGACTTAAAGAGATTGCATTTCTAGAATTTCAGTTTGATTCTTTTTGAGATGTCTGTATCTTGATTAAATTCTTCTTTCACATCATACATTGTTTTCCTTATTTCTTTTTTTCTTATCTACTTGTCTTTGCTGTTTCTTTTTTTATTATTAAAGTTTATTTTGTTTTATTGTAAGGGTGATGTCAGTTACAGTTACATAAGTAAGGTAATGAGTACATTTCTTGTTTAACATTGTTACCCCCTCCCTTGTTTTCTCCCACTTTCCCTCCCTCCTGACTCCCTTCCCCCCAATTTGTAAAGTTCATTTCCAAAATAGTGTATCATGAGTATTGCTGTTGTATTCGTTCACCCTTTGTTCACTGTCACACCATTTTGTTATTCCCCTTCCCTTCTTCAAATCAGATAAACATATATACAAAACACAGGATACCAAAATAAAAAAGTGACAACAGGGGATAAATCAAAGGGAAAAAAAAAAAGAAAAAAGAAATAACTTCACATAGCACATTAAGAAACAAAATCAAAATCAGAGAGACAAAAACCCTTATTGTTTCCATATCTTGGAGTTCATTTCGATATGCATAATTTTTTATGGTCATACATATATAGCTATTGAGATCCTCTGCTAGGACTATGCTAGACATATACTAATTATTACAAATGAGGGAAATCATGGAGCCTATGCTCTTTGGGTCTGGCTGACTTCACTTAATATGAATTTTTCCAACTCTTTCCACTTCCTTTCATTCAACTGTTTATTTGCAGACTTTTGAGTTCTTTGGGCTTTCTTCTCTTCATTATCCTTAGTGTTGGCATTGTTGGCCTTTGGATGTGTCATAGTGCCTTGTTTATTCATATTTCTTGATTCTACATTAAAATTTATGTATCTGAGGCCCATTAATTGGTTATATGTTTTAACCATCTTGTAGCTGAGATGTTTTAAGTACTTAGGCAGCATTTAGATATATAGTGGAAGGGAGGCAGTATTTAGCTTCTCAGGATGACCATTACAAAGGACTGCAAGTGATTCCTTGAATGCATTAAAGCTATCCCAAATATGAATATTTCCTTTCTAAAACGAATCTACTGCCTAACACATAGAAGGAACTCAATAAATACCTACTGATCAATTCTGTTTACACTGTGACCACATGCTACTTTGGTGCCATATAAATATAAACATTAAAATAAATTTGGTGCTTTAAAAATACCAAGATTCTATAGCAGAACAATAAAACAATGTAACAGTGCATGACTCAGGAGGAAGAAAAGCATGGGGATCTCTGGAAATGCAATTCTCAGAGGGGTTTCAAGTAACACCAGGAGAAAAAGGAACACACTACATGTTCCTCATAATTGAGACTCTCTGTTCTGGCTCTGAACAAAGAACCAGCAGTCAAGGCAGGATTGTTTGGGGCAAACTTCAAGAAATTAAAAAACAGGTTAAAAAAAAAGAATAAAGGTCAGTCTGTTACCTAGTATAGACAGATGGCTGTGTTTACACAGTTAGAGGAGCAATGCAGAAAGACTTCCAAAGTTCCAGATGAGGCACCATTGCCAAGAAAACGCTTCAGGTTGGCAGAAGGTAGAAACCCTGTATTGGGTAAATATTTAGCAACATGGAAGAATTTTAACACTAATATCTCACTTGTAATAGAATATGCTTTATGGTCTAAAATCTCTTTTCCCATTCTGTTTTACAAGGGATGATAAAAATCAAAACATAATCACCTGTCGGATGAATACCACACCTGTGAAGCTATATTTCAAATGAGCCAACTTCCTAATTACAATGGGGAGAGAACTGGCAGGAGGAAGCGAGTTCTTCCTACCATCCCTGCTCTAGGCTCTGGGCTCTCAGACAAAGGGCTGCTGGTATAACCACAAAAACCTGCTAAAATCATCTTTTATTATTCCTGTCTGCACAACAAACGGCTCCATCTGGAGCTCAGTTGTTCATTCCAGCCAAAATTTGAGAGGGCTCAGCTCTGAGGCATGTGATAGCAGCTCTGCCTCAGATGGAGTATCAGACCACTATTGTTACCAGGATCACTGTCTATAGAGTCAACGGACAGCTGGATTCGTGCAGGCTGTTGGGCTAAATGAGTCATAGGACACAGAAAATACAAATGATGAACCTATGTCTGAACAAGACTGTAGTGCAGGTAGAGAGAACGTATCTAAACATGTATGCAGAAACAGAATAGTCCATTGGTCATGGTAAGTGCAAATGTAGTAATGGTAGTGATACTCAGAACTGAGTGAGCTGTAGTGGCCAGGAATATTTTCAAGGCCCTGTGTTAAGTTCCCACCTGCTTTCCCAGGAACATCCTGGGAAAATGCCATAAAGCAGCCAGTTCTTCCTGCACAGAGAAGGCTCCCATTCTTCCAAAAGTGTGTTATCTAACCACTACAGGCCTAATGACCAATTCTTCTGTGTGTTTTAAATGAACTGACACTGGACAGTGCAACTACAGAGGGTGGGTATTCAGAGGTCTGAATGAACCCTTAGACAGTTGGGCATCCACAGACTGCATGCTTGCTATGCCCTAGGGCTTGTAGTCTCTTCTTCAAGGAGGAAAGATGCTGCCCTATGTCTTTGAGTTGCTGTGTTTAGGCTTAGCATCCATGTCTGTCTGGTCTGGGATGCTATGTTGAGGTTTAGCCACTAGGCTCTTCATACATAACTTTCTTAAATTATTCTAAGTAAGGACTGTTAAACCTTAAATATCAGGCAGACTCTCTATTCGATTCCTTCGCTTCTTGCATCCCAGAAAATGATCTGAAGGGCCAGAAGACTTGGATAGCTATTTCCTAGCAGACTCTGACTGGATACAAATGGACTTGCCAGTGGTTCCGTATGGAAGCCATGCCTGTAGGCAGTAAGTGGTGTCCTGCCAGGCCTGGCCTTGAGAGCAGAGCTCATTATAGAAAAGGGCATGATGACATGTAAAAAGAGTAAAATCCCCAAACCTGGGAAAATTATTTTCAGCACTGTCTGCTTAAATAGGCAGCATGAAGGTCTGTAAAGTCTGATTCCTCCAAATCAGACTATAAAATAGAGAGTTTTGTTAGTTCATTTAGGCCTGTGAGCCAGAAGGTAAGAGTAGCCTTTGAGTGCCATAGCCAGAAAGACTACTGCTTCTGTCATCTGTGTGGCCTGTCTGGAGTACACATTCTCCTCCTTTTCCTTCTTCTTTGCTCTCACCTTCTACAGATCTGTGCTGTCTCCAGCACCTTACACAGTTGCTTGCACAGAGAAAAGTACAATAAATAGTTGTTTACAAAACTAAAAATAAATAGCTGTTTAAAGAACTGGTCTGAAGAAAGAGTAAGAACTAGGGGGCCTCAAAAAGTGGAGACTTGATAGAGATGGGAAGAACAGGGTTCACAGAAAGCAACAGTAGAATCCATGCATATGCTTCCACAGGATCTCATCTAATTCCCAAAGCTGGCTGGGAGATGACATTTCTGTCTATGTACCTATGAGCCTACTTACCAAAAAGGTTTTTTTTTAATGATGGTATCTATGTGTATCACACATTCCTATGTGTACACACGCATACACATTTAATATAGAAAGAGCAGGAGCTTAGAAAAGCTATCTCTACCTAAGCAGTTCTTCAAACATTTCAGTAGGCTTATAATGTTAGGATTTGTTAATCAAGTCACATAAACTACAATAGTGCTGATCAGGGGGCCCTACTCAGTGATAAAGTACTTGCCTAGTTAGTGTATATAAGGTCTTTTTTTGGGGGGGGGAGATCCGGTCGTGAGGCCTGAACTCTGGGTCTGGGTGCTGTCCCTCAGCTCTTTGGCTCAAGGCTAGTGCTCTACCACTTGAGCCATAGTGCCACTTCTGGCTTTTTGCTTCTTTTTGCTTATGTGGTGCTGAGGAATCGAACTCAGGGCCTCAGGCATGCAAGGCAAGTGCTCTACCACTGAGCCACCTTCCCAGCCCCATATAAGGTCTTGTGTTTAATTTTCACAATGAAAAAAACAACAGCATCTTAAAATGAATGTACTTAATAATGAGGAAAATACGTTTAACAAAGTATAACCCTCCTTAGGGATCATTTTGAATTTCATGAAAATAAGAAGCATTGAAGAGGAATTAGATACTTGTAAAGGGTGGGAGAGGGGAAGTCAAATGAAGGGGAGAAGAGAACACAATCAAGAATACAATCTATATCCTACAAAACTAAGAAGGGGGTGGATTGGAAAGGACTGGTGAGCATGTTGAAAGGAGTGACACTGAACAACACACAGTGTAGTCATAAGCTGCTTTGTTGAATGGCAGCTCCTTTGTGCAACTACTTAAAAGTTAATAATAAAAGAAACACAAGGAATTGACTCAAAGTTGTTAGATGAATGATGATCCCTACTCTGGGCTAACTTTAGCTCTTTGGTAGTGACAATGTGAAAAATCCTAAATGATTTTTAATTGTAATTGTAACTTCATAAAAAACATGTTGATTCATGATATACAGACCTTAAAATTTAGACAGATTTTGGGTAGGGGGAGATGTTGAACAAATTCTAAGACTCAATTCCTTACACACAGAAGCCCACTTTGCTTTCTTTGGGGAAGTTCCTTCTAAAATGTGTGTAAATGTTCCTCCTTCACAATTAGCAAGAAAGGAGTAGGAGGCCTTTGGAGCTTTGTGCATATAAATGTGCATGTGAGTCTGTGTTCAGTAAGAGGCCCAACTTGGAGAATGTGGCCACTTTCCAATGAAGTATATACCACAGTTGTATTTTTTGTGGTCTTTCCAAGCATGAAATCTCTACTGTGTTATTTTTACTAGAAACTATAAACCAGCTTTTAAAGAACTGAGATAAGATTCATACAATATAAAATTCACCATTTAAAAATTTCAAAAATGCATTTGACACTATCACCCTTATTCCATTCTGTAAAAGTTGCACCACCTCAAAATAAAACCTTTCCCCCTCCAGTTCTAGACTCTTCCCATTCCAGAGCAATCACTATCTACTCTCAGTCTCAAGATTTGTCTCTTCCGAACATTTCGTTTCAATGGCATCAAACAACGTGAGCCTTTTGTCTAGGTTCTTTCATGCAGCACAGTGTTTTCAAGATCCACGCCAAATGCACCGTGAGTCAGTACTTTATTCCTATTCAAGGATGAATATTCTATTATATGAATATTTGTTTATTCATCAGTTGAGAGACATTTGGGTTGTTTCAAGTTTTTGGCTACTGTGGTGATACTTCTCTGAACATCATGTACACGTTTTTGTGTGAACATATTTTAAAAATTCTTTTGGGTGGAATTACCAGCTCTATGATAACGCTTAAGTTTTAACTTTTTAAGGAACTTCCAACTGTTTTCCTGAACCCTGCACTATTTTATACTCCCTTCAGCAATGATGAAATCCAACTTACTATACTTTTGTTGTTTGTGCTTTTGGTATAATAGTTAGAAATCCATTGCTTTAATCCAAGATTAGGAATATTTATATCTAAGGCTTTTTCTAAGGTTTTTCTTTTCTTTTTATTATTTTTAGCTTGGACTGTAAGTTTAGGCTTTTTATCTATTTGGTTTACTTTTTATATATAGAAGGATATAAGGGTTTGATTGCATTTTTTTTTTTTGCTTGTGAACACCTTGCTGTTCTAGCATCATTTATTAAAATGGCTTATGTCCCTAATTGAATGGAGTTAGCATTCTGGTGTCTAGTAAGGTGGCTCAGGTTTGTAATCCTAGCTCCTCGGGATCTGGAGGATCTCCATTCAAAGAAGGGGACACCAAAAACCTACAGAGCTTTCCTGTAGTGTTTGCAACTGTCCCTCAAAAAAAAATTTTTTTTGAGGGGGGGTTCTGGTCGTGGGGCCTGAACTCTGGGCCTGAGCACTGTTCCTCAGCTCTTCAGCTCAAGGCTTGAGCCACAACGCCACCTCTGGCCTTTTCTGCTTATGTGGTGCTGAGGAATCAAACCCAGGACCTCATGCATGGGAGGCAAGCACTTTACCACTAAGCCACCTTCACAGCCCCGTCCCTCAAATTTTTAACCTTGGCCTGCTCCTTACTTCCTTCTATGCTTCAACTACAGCTCTCACCTGTAATCCTAGCTACTTAGGAGGCCGAAATCTAAGAATCATGGTTTGAAGCCAGCTCAGTCAAGAAAGTCTATGACTTTCTTGTCTCCAATTAAGCACCAAAGAGCCAGAGGTGGAGCTGTGGCCCAGGTGGTAAGTAGGGTGCCAGCCTTCCTTGGTTCAGACTCATAATGGCACACAGAGATCCAGAAGAGAAACAAACAGAAAACCCCAAAATGAAACCGAACAAAAAGAAAACCTGAAGTGCTTTTCTTGCTGATGAATATGTAGAGGATTCATTTTCATAAGGTTCTATATTTTTTTTGATTTTTTTTATTTTATTTGTGAAAATACTGTACAGAGGGGTTACAATTGCATGGGCAGGATAATGCGTACATTTCTTACCAAGCATTGCAGCCTCCTCCTTTGTTTACCCTTCACATCACTTCCCAGCCTCCCCCCTCCCCCCCATCCCAATCCTTCTCCTTCCCCCCTTCCCCCCTCCCCCCCCCCGACGTTGTAAAGTTCGTTTTGGACATGACAACTAGTACTTCTCATTGTTGCATCAGGTCCACCTGTATCCTTAAACAACTGGTTTTTCCCCATCTCCTCCACAAGTTATACTGACATCAAATATATTGAAAGCAGGGGTTATACTGTGGGGGAGGGACATACAAAGCAACAAAGAGATAATCTTATAAATTCGTTAGAAACACATGCATGAAAGAAAAAACATTAAAATACATATCTAAGGGTTCATTTTCCTGACATCACATTATCTGACCTTTTCCGCTTGACTCATACATATACTAGATATTACAAATAAGGGAAACCATGGGACCTATGTTTCTTTGGGCTTGGCTTACTTCACTTAATATAATTTTTTCCAAGTTTTTCCATTTCCTAACAAATGGGGCAATGTCATTCTTTCTGATGGAGACATAGAATTCCATTGTGTAAATATACCACATTTTCTTGATCCATTCATCTACTGAGGGGCATCTGGGTTGGTTCCATATCTTAGCTATGGTAAATAATGCTGCAATAAACATAGTTGTGGTGGTAGCTTTAGTGTGGTCTTGTTTGTAAGCATTTGGGTAAATGCCCAAAAGTGGGATTGCTGGGTCGTAGGGGAGTTCTATGTGAAGTCTTTTGAGGAACCTCCATACTGCTTTCCAAAGTGGTTGGACTAGTTTACATTCCCACCAACAACGCAGTAAGGTCCCTTCTGTCCACATCCCCTCCAGCATCTGTTGTTATTAGAGTTCTTGATTTTTGCCGTTCTATCTGGGGTGAGGTGATATCTCAATGTTGTTTTGATTTGCATTTCTTTATGGCTAGGGATGTTGAACATTTCTTCATGTGTCTATTGGCCATCCTTCTTTCTTCTTCAGAGAAGTTTCTCTTTAAGTCTTTCGCCCACTTATTTATTGGGCAGATAAGGTTCTATATTTTTTATTCAAATTATGTTAAGCATCCCAAATTTTGCCATGCTTTGCTTTTATACAGAAGTTCCTTCAGATTCAGAACATTTAATGAGGAGCAAGACAGTGAACAGCTAAGCGGTCCAGGTTTGCCTTCTATTTGCTTAGCAAGAGTATTGGAGAGGATACTGGTGAATAAAATTCATTATTCACAGAAGTAGAATAAACAAGAATAGAGATTACGAAGAGGAACCGCCATTATTTACCAATTTCAAAATGGCAATAAAAGTTTGCTCTACCTCAAGTTTGTTAATGGTCATGTGTTGCTATCCCTATCACCCAAATTCTCTTTTAAGTCTCTTCCAAACTTGGGGAATAGGAATCTTCTCTGTCTTTAGCCCTATCTAGAGAATAGCTGTTGTGTACTATGTCTTCCTCTAAAGCCTACAAGGGACTCTGAGTATTGTTAATGTCCAGGGATGCTGAGAAGACAATGCCAATAGAAGGGTACAAACGTAAATCCTGTAATTTTGGTGCTTGTAGCTGCCCTGCTATGTGAGGGGACTCACCCTATGCTGAACAATTCTCAGCTCTCTCAGGAAAGCAACTGAGCTCTACTGAAATGACAATAAAAATTATGTAACAAAAGAGGGCTCACTTAGTGTCACACTGTCTAAGGACTAAGTCAAACTTGGTCACTTCATAGAATGTATGTTCTTTACTCAAATATTGTTGTTCAAATAATCAGTAACAAAGCATTTAACCTGACTACCTTTCTACAATCCTGGCATAATTTGTAGATGGAAGCTGCCTTTTGCAGAGACTTCCAGAAAATGGAAGAATGGTCAAAAGAACATTTAAGCCCATCTACTTTTTGAAGAGTTTCTACTTTTGCTTAAGGAATATATGGCAGGAAAAGGAAAGGGACTCAGGAGTCTCCTATGCTCATTTTTGAGTATCTACTATGTGCTAAGCACAAATACAGCACTCTATCAATCATATATCATCCATTTCAATGAGCTTTGAAAATTGCATTAATGCTATCTGATAGAAAATCTGCTTTGTAGGAGCATTAGTGTCCGTAATGATACTTAGAGTAAACACTCAGTTAATTCCTTCTGATAGTTTGCTGAGAAACAGGTATTTTTGTTTCACCAGTTTTCCTGGATTGATTAATTAACAAAGGTTTATTTAAGTCTCAGGCCCCTTGAGAACCTGGATACAATGTCTGTCAATCATAACCTGTATTTGATGTTGGTATAATTTGGGGAGGGGAAGGGAAAAAATTGTTTAAACAGGGATACAGGTTGCCCCATTGCAACAATGAGTTGTACAAGACATTAGGTTGAAAACTGAACTTTACAACTTTGGCACGGAGTGGGGGGTGGTGATGGGAAGGGATGGGAAGGGGAAACAAAGGAGAAGGCAACAATGCTTGATAAGAAATGTACTCATTACCTTGCTCATGTAATTGTAACCCTCTGTATGTTATTTTCACAATAAAATTTTTAAAAAAGAAATATTCGTTTGTGAAAAAATAAAACAAGCCTGCAACCCAGAGTTTCCTGGGGCTTTATCCTCTCAGATTATTTCCACACCTGGAAAATGTGACTGAGGTGAGCTGACACATGTTTCTGGTCTCCAGCACCCTCAAAGACTGTTTGGGAGTACTCTTTGCACCCTTGGGCTATACATGTGTATGTTTTAATAGGGTAACAGCCTGTCAAATCTTTGCAGGTTCCAAATCAAATAGCACATGGTCTCATGAAGTACATAGTCTCAGAGAAAGGAGATGACAGACACAAGGTCTGGGAGTTCATCCTTCAGGAACAAGAAACAGATTGGAATGGGGGTGGCCTGAAGATAAATAGGCTGGCAAACAAATCTGCATGTGCTAGTAAATTACATCAGTATATATTGCACCTTAACACGATATTAGAACAGCAGAGATCTGTGCAGTATGATATTCTGTTTCTCAACTTTAAAACCATAATCTATTATTAGCATATAGAACAGACTCTACAGGTATTCTCACAGAAGAACAATTTTCTCCTCCTGACTAATAGGAGCTTCAATACTCTTAAGCTGCTTTGCACTTTGATATCTGAAATAAGAATGTACCACATGTAATTGTTCTGGCCCACACTTTGGTCTATACTTTTTAAAATTACCTTTATACAGTCTGTTGCTGTCCTTAGAGCTTAAAATTCATAACAACCTGATAAAAAGAGATTGTCTTAGTTGTCTTTTTTCTGCAAAATTGTACTGTCACCATCTTTCTTTGTACTGTCACCACCTTCTCTTCCTCTTGATTCCAGCTCGGCAATGGTATACTGAATCTTAGTTGTAGTTTCTTAAGCTGTCTGTGTGCTGCAAAGTGCTTACACATGGCAGCAATCAGGGACCTTGAAGTCATAGTTATTCTCATTTACATCCTTGTTTTTGTTGTGGCAGCCATGAAGAAATACAAAAGTGCAAAGAGCAGAAGAGAGAGTGGAGTGACTGCAGAGTGGCAGGTCAGCTTATTTGTTTCTAATCAAAGTTGTGGTAAGTCATCCTCAGTTCTAGTCTACCTTATCATATAACAGAAACAAGTACAATAGAGAAATTACAGTAGAGAAATACAGTATTATAGTCTGCACAAAATGGAACTAGGTATCACTATCTTGGTGCATGCACATGTTAAGTATCCATTTCTATGTCTAAAATAATAGCATAGGCTGGGCATCAATGGCTCATTCCTGTAATCCTAGTTACTCAGGCTGAGAGCTGAGAATTGTAGTTCAAAGTCAGCCTGAGAAGGAAATCCCAAGAGACAATCTCCAATTAAACACACACACACACACACACACACACACACACACACACACAGAGGAATAAAACGATAGCACAATTGTGGTTCAATTATTACAGGCAAACCTACAAAAATTACCTGCAAAGGTTATAACTACAAAAACAGGAAGATTAGCTTTGAAAGAATAAAATGCTTCTCCCTTATTCATTTTCTCTTTTACAATGAGATCTCATCAGACATTCTACAGGCAATAAAAGGGAAGACATTTTTATTTCTCTCTAGGTTTTCAGTGTGAAGTTAATAGTTATATGAAGTAGTGCAGATGGCTTTTCTGCTGCCTCTTCCTATTGACTATGTAGCAGACTCCAACTGTATTGGAAACCTAACTAAGTCTTTCCATATACTCCAGAAATGTGGTGTTGGGGAAAGGGGTTTGAGTCAGTCTGAACTTTATTTACGAAGAAGCTAATTTTTAGAATAACACCCCATTTACATATTCTCTGCACAATATTCCACAAATTTTTTATTAACAAGCTTTTTTATTGTGAAAATACCGTACAGAGGGGTTACAATTACATGAGCAAGGTAATGAGTACATTTCTTATCAAGCATTGTTGCCTCCTCCTTTGTTTCTCCTTACCATCCCTGCCCTCAGCCCAAGTTGTAAAGTTCATTTTTCAACATTACCTCTTGCATGTCTCATTGTTGCAATGGGTCAACCCGTATCCCTATTTAAACAATTTGTTTTTTCCCTTCCCCTCCCCAAATTATACCAACACATCAAATACAGTGAAAACAGGGGTTATACCGTGGGGGAGTGACATACAGAACAACAAAAATCATCTTATAAATATGTTAGAAACAATAGCAAGAAAGAAAAAAACATTTGAGTTCTTATCTTGAGGTTCATTTCGCTTAACATCAATTTATCTGGCTGTTTCTGCTTGTCTCAGACATATACTACTAATTGCAAATGAGGGAAACCATGAGAACTATGTTTCTTTGGGCCTGGCTTACTTTACTTAATATAATCTTTTCCAAGTCTTTCCATTTCCTAACAAATGGGGCAATATCATTGGAATTCTAGGACTCCATCAGAAGGAATGACACAAATGTTTCTTGAATTTGAATATATCCTGATCTTGGAAGTGGCGCTGTAGCTCAAGTGGTAGAATGCTCGCCTTGAGTTGAAGAGCTGAGGGACAACGCCCAGGCCTAGAGTTCAAGCCCCACGACCGACAAAAAAACAAACAAACAACTATATGAATATATCCTGATCTTCAGCACAACTCTATGAGCGCTAATCATTTTATACAACAATAAAGCAGGGAGATGAAGCCTTGACTCTTTGATCCTGTGTGTTTGAATCTCAGCTGTGTCACTTTTGCTCGGTGGTTTTGGAAAAGTTACTTAATCTCTGAGCCTCAGTTTCTTCATCTCTAAGTAGACTGATAACAGTATTTGATTAGTGGGGTTGATCTGAGGCTCTCATGAAATACTATTCTGAAAGCCATCAGCAACATTCTACTTTAATTGTACAACCCCCTTCCCCTATACTTAACTATGATTTCAATTACTCATGTTTAACTGCAGTCCGAAAATACAAGTAGTAGATGACATTTATTACTGTATATTGTTAGGTTTCCTATTATCTGTTATTGTTACTCATCTCTAGCTTTGCCTAATTTATTAATAAACCTTGTCATATGTATGTATAGGAAAAAGTAGTATGGTGAGGGTCAGGCACTATCCACAATTTCAGCCACTCAAGGAACACCTTAGAACAAAATCCCCTTGTTGATCTGGTGTTTGCTTTCTTTCCTTAAATGATAATTGTGGTCATTTAATGCCAACAGACTAACAAAATCCTAACATGCAATGTAGATAATTATGTTGTATAATAATGTTCCCCCTTTAAAATGACAAATGTTTTGAAACATGGAGACTTTCTTCATTCTTTCTCTTGATCCTGCATGATAAAAAGCAAAGCAAGTGGAACTGAACTCTGTGGTAACGGATAAAGCAGGTACAGCCTGACAGCTGTGACTGCCTGTATGTCAGAGGTACAGGGCCAATACACAGAACAGACACTGGAAAGCTTTCATGGTTTTTATGGTGAGGTAATAAAAATAAACTATAACCCCAAATTAATCCTTTTATGCCAACTTGCTATAAAATATTTAGAGGACTCCGGCTGGTTTTCAGGGTGGGTTCAGTATGCCACGGAGCTCTGTGGAACTGGAGCTGCAAGGGCTGGGTTCCCACCATGCCATCTGCTCCTGACACTTGGTCTCATTAGTGCAGACTATTTTTATTGACATGCACAGTAATGCTTCCCCTATCATCTTAGCTAAGCATTATTTATTGTATGTCTATATACAACAATATTAACACAGTCAAGCACCAGGATGGGTACTTGAGGGCATCATTAAAATCAGCCAGTGTTCAGCAAGAGATTTAATGATGGATTTAATAGTATTAAATGGGAAAAAATGCCCTTGGCCTTTACATTCTCATTTAAAACCATATAAAAAAGCAGTAATTCAGGCAGTTATACTTCTCTCAAAGATTTTGCTCTAAATCACAGATGGCAATGGGAGGCCATGGCTATGTGCTGGCTCACACCCTGTTCACTCTGACTGTGACTTTAAATCAGGGACTGACAGTGTCTGGCTGAAGCATCAGAGGTAAAAAAAACTAGTGAAAACGGTGTTCCCTGCAGGTTGTCCTCTGTGGACAGCCCCCCCCAGCACACAACACCACATCCAGACCCTACCTACAGTGGGAAGTACTATTCTCTGCTTACCAAGACCAAATAGTTCAGATCTGGCTTGTGGGGACCATTTAGCCTCTATAGTCCTCCTGTCACTTGTGCCATAGACTGGTCATGAGTTCTTGTCTCAGAAATACATCATTAAGCCACCTAATTATCAATTCTCTATGAGGTATATCTTACATAGTTTCAAGTAGGGATTGAAAGTCTAAACATTACTGACTAGAAACCATTAGGTTGCGATTCAGATTTGGATAGACAGTTTGGCAAAAGAGGGCAAAAATAGAGCAGCCCTGAGGTGCAGGAAGAGGCTTAGCTTTGAGTTTGCTAACTTGTGGACAGCTTTGTGTTTGGGGCTCTAGTCATCCACTCGAATCTGCCCCCACATTTTTAAACTACCTCCTAGTTTGTTACAATACTTTTCATGATTAGAAAGCTATGAAACTAGATGAACATATCTGAAACACTCTATACAAAGCTTGTCATTCCTAAGTTTTATAAGAAGTGGTGGATGATTAGAAATCATGCAAGTATGACCAGAATGACAATATGGTTGCCCTCTCTCAAAACTTTTACCAGTCCATTCTGAATACATATTGGCATTACCCTGAATGTCTGACAGCCTAGGCTTTTCCTCCATCTGGCATGAGGAGAGAGACTTTCATTCTGGAAATGCAGGTCAGGTCAGGGGGAGCTACAGGCTATGACAGCATTAGTGGAGTCCTTCCCACACTTGTCAGAGAAAATAAACATCCATGGTAGAAGCAGTAGCTCGGCAAATTAGAAGATAGATATTGAAAAAAATCATCTTCGCATTTTAAAGCAGAGGCGTTCAACTAATTCCAACAATGAAAGGAATGTAGATCTAGTCAAAATTAGACATACATGGACTCTGGTGATGATACCTAAAATTAGACTGCGGATGGCAGTTCCTGCTAAAGTAAATGCAAAGTGATTGCTCATCAGAAAATACGTATATTCCTATGGGAAACTCCTTGCCTATGATAAATTTTTCTACTGCAGTCAGTACCCAAACATTTACCAACCTGCCTTAGAAAATACTGCACACTAAAGTTTCTTGTCAAAAATGTGCATACAACACGAACAAGAGAAGAAATGTGACAGTAGTATCGGTCTTTTTTTTTTTTTTTGTCAGTTGTGGGGTCTGAACTCTGGGCCTGGGTGCTGTCCCTCAGCTGTTCAGCTCAAGGCTAGTACTCTACCACTTGAACCACAGTGCCACTTCCAGCTTTTTTCTTTTTTTGCTTATGTGGTGCTGAGGAATCGAACCCAGGGCCTCAGGCATGCAAGGCAAGTGTTCTACCATTGAGCCACCTTCCCAGCCCAGTAGTATCAGTCTTTAATGTGTCAAAAGCTTACTCTGGAAAAGGCAATACCACAAGAACTGCCCCTGAAATATGACTAAGATCCAAGCTATTATGGTAACAAAGCTTAGCAGAGCACCCACATCACAACCACTAAAAAAGAAAATTTTAACAAAGCCGCCATATGATTTTCAACATCTACCCACCACAGGCCTAGTGCTCTGGAATTCATGAATGTAATGCACTAAAGAGAACCTCTGTGAATGAATGAGAAAATGGATTTGCTTTTCCTTGGGAAAGGAATTCCTGAGGAATAATCATGTAGCAAAGGGATACAGTGCTTCCTTAACAGAGTACTGTTTGCTTTTATAATATTGTTAGCAATATCCATTGCAGCATTATTTACCATAGCTAAGATATGGAACCAACCCAGATGCCCTTCAGTAGATGAATAGATCAAGAAAATGTGATATATATATATATATATATATATATACACACACACACATACACACACACACACACAATAGAATTTTATGCCTCCATCAGAAAGAATGACATTGCCCCATTTGTTAGGAAATGGAAAGACTTGGAAAGAATTATATTAAGTGAAGTAAGCCAGGTCCAAAGAAACATAGGTCCCATGGTTTCCCTTATTTGCAAAAACTAGTACATGTCTGGGACAAGTAGAAAAGATCAAAAGCTATATCCATATGACCAGATAAGATGAAGTTAAGTGAAATGAACCCCAAGATAGGGACACAAATGGTTTTTTCTTTCTTGTTATTGTTTCTAACGTATTTATAAGGTACCATGTGATTTTCTTGTTGCTTTGTATGTCCCTCCTGCACGGTTTAACCCCTGTTTTCACTGTATTTGATGTTGCTATAATTTGGGGAGGGAAGGGAAAAAACAAAATGTTTAAATAGGGATACAGGTTGACCCATTGCAACAATGAGATGTAGAAGACACTATGTTGAAAAACGAACTTTACAATTTTGGCAAAGCAGGGGTGGGGTGGGGGGCTGGGGAAGAAGGGGTATGTGTAGTTGTGGAGGTGGGAGGGAAGGGATGGTAGGGAAAAAATAAAGGAGGAGGCAAGAATGCTTGATAAGAAATGTACTCATTACCTTGCTCACGTAACTGTAACCCCTCTGTACAGTATTTTCACAATAAAAAAAAAGCATGTAAAAATGGCTACTGAGCTGTATAGTGGTTTTCAAGCAGGGGCCACAGCTAAGACATTTTTCATTTGTACAACTAAAGAGAGGCTACTGTTATCTAGTAGGTAAAGGCTAAAATTGCTGCTAAGCATCCCACAGTGCATGGACTGTCCCCATGATAAAGAATTATCTGACTTAAATGTCAGCAGTACTAAGGCTGAGAAATAAATGCTAGTAATTATGCACAGCAGTCTCACTCTTACATTCTAGAAATGGCTATGCAAAACTAATCTCTGAGGAGTGAACACAAACTGATTGTGTTGACCTGGAGATGAAACAAGAGATGAAATGTCTAGTTTTTTCTTCTTATAAGAATATAATTCTCAGCCGGCCTCTGGGGGCTCACACCTGTAATCCTAGCTACTCACAAGGCTGGGATCTGAGGATCCTGGTTCAAAGCCAGCCTAGGTAGGAAAGTCCTTGAGACTCTTATCTCCAATAAACCACTCAGAAAATCGGAAGTGGTGTTGTGGCTCAAGTGGTAGAGCACTAGCCTTACGCTGAAGAGCTCAGGGACAGTGCTCAGGCCCAGAGTGCAAGACCCATGACTGACAAAAAAAAAAAAAAAGAATATAATTTTCAGGTGCTTTCATGGTCATTTATTGGAAAATGTGGAACAGAGAAAATTTGACTTGTTTGATGTGCATGTTTCTACCTAAGACTAAACAATGCAATGTTCTGCTTTCTTGGTAATTTTCTCATGAGGATCTTCTGGGTAGCGTATTCAGTACCATGTTTTTTGAATTTGGGACTTTGGGTTGGTGATTTTGCTATTTCAAGTAGCATCAAGTACAGCAAGTGCAGAACTAAAGTGCTGTCTAGTGTTGCTAAGTGTAAGAAGACTGAAGTGTGCCTTGTGAGATGTGCCTATGTGTCAGACAAACTTGGTTTGGGCATGAGTCACAGTGGTTTTGGACATGGGTTTGATGTTAATGAATTAACAATATATATCAAAGTATTTTTAAGAGCTTCTCTTTTGTAGCATGCACAAGACCCTGGGTCAATTTCTAGCACTGAAAAACAGTTACAACAATAACAATAACAAACTCCCAAAAGTTTGTGTCTTTATACACACACAAAATAAGGGTATGTATTGATCAGCTGATAAAAATGAAGAAGTTGTGCATAGGTTATATACAAACACTATACCATTTTAATAAGACACACACATTTCTAGATTTTAGTATTAACAGTATTACTAGAATCAAGCCCTTACAGCCCATGGAGGGATGACTGTGTAGAAGTTGCCAAGAGTGTATATTTCTACCTTATTCGTTTCAGAAGAAAACAATTTGTTCCTATATGATTAAGGATAATGTCACTATGGGAATTATCCTTTGTGGGTATCCTTAATTAAGCTTAGGAAATCTCCATAAATGCCAACTTAGTTCTGAATTAATAAATATTACATTTTCTGAATCTTGTGAAATAACTACCTGGTTTTCTCCTTTATTCTGTTAACACAAGAAACTTTTTTGATGATCACATGTTAAACTTCCTTGAAGTCCTAACTTGTTTCTTATATACTTCTTAATTTGATTAGCTAAAACTTTCTGAAGCATTTTTATGTCTATGTAAATGGAGTCTATAGTTTTCTTTGTCTGGTTCAAGTATAGGCTAATGGCTTTAGGAAGCTTTTCCTCCTTTATTGTCTTCTGAACAATTCTAAATATAATAATTAATATTTTCCTTTAAATTACTGGTAAAACTTATGAGTAAAGCCACCTGATCCTTCCATTTTGGTAAATTACGAATTCAATTTCTTCAACACAGATAGGACTAAGCAGATTTGTATTATTCAGGTGTAAATCTGGTAATTTTCATATTGAAATAATTTTGTGCATTTCATCTTAGTTATTAAATCTACTGACATGAAATTGCTCTTAGTAGCCTCTTATTAGCCTTTTGATGTCTGCAATGGCTGTAGTGATGTTCCCTTTCACTGCTGCTATCAATAATTTGTGTTTTTTCTAAATAAATTTACCCACTAGTTTATTGATTTATTGATCTTTTCAAACAACCAGCTTTAGATTTTATAATTTTTCCCTATTCTGTATTCATTTGTCCCTCCCTCCCTTATTTATTTTATTTGTAAACTCAGAGCCTTTCACTTGCCAGGTAGGTAACTCTACCGTCTACCACAGAATTAATACATCCCGACTTGTGTTTTATTGGTTATTTTTAGGACAAGGTCTTATTAACCCAGAATATTACAACTGTGATCTACCTATTTTATGTCTCTGATAATTGCTGGGATAACACACCATCCAGCTTCCCCAGGATCCTCTCAATGTAGTCTCCCACATAACTTGTGATGACAGGCTTAAGCCACGGTACCAATCTATAGGTAGAGAAAGAGTCTCATGATATTTTTGTACAGGCTGGCTTCAAACCATAATCCTTCAATTTTAGTAAGTCCTGCTTTCACCTTCCTCACTTCCTTTGAGTTAATTTGCTCTTCATACTATATATTCTTAAGGTGGATACTTAAGGAATTGATTTTCTACCTTTCATATTTTCTGCTATGAACATTTTAAGTTAAAAATTTCCTGTAGTCACTGGTCAGTGGCATCTCACACATACATTCATTGGGTTCAACAGTTTCTTCTGTGATTTTTTTTGATGTCTTCTTTGACCCGTGAAGTTGTTGGTTTGTTTATTTTTAAAGAATTGTGTTGTTCCTATGTTATTCCTAAGCAAGGCTAATGGGAAGAAAGGACCCTAATACACTATTAGTGGTGCTATACATTAATGTGACCACTGTGGAAGACAATGGAAAAAAACTAAACACAGAGCTACCCTATGATCCAGTGATACTGCTCTTGGGCATTTATATGAAAGACTGAAAGTGAGGATACAACAAGGGTACCTGCACACCTGTGTTCATTTCATCATGGCCATGCAAGAAACTCAGGTGCCCTGCAATAAATGAATGGATAAAAAAGTGCTGTATATGTACAATGAAATTTCATGCAGCCATCAGGAAATAAGAAATTATGTCATTTGCAGGGAAATGGATGGCTCTGGCAAATACAATACTATGCAAACTACACGAGGTTCAGAAAAAAGGTACATTTTTCTCATATGTGGACATGAGACCTAAAATACAATATCCCATGCAAATTACACAGAGTCATATGCTTACATACATGATTTAGTTCAGTAATATATGCAGGAGTGAAATTTCATGGAGTAAACCTTTCAAAAAATTAAAAGACAGTTTAACAAAATGAATATTAGCAAGCTGAAATGAAACTAAATGGGGGGGAGTTAGTGGCAGAGGAGGAGATGAGTGAAAAAGAACAAGGACAAAAACAGACAGAACAGGAGGGAAAGTGGGAAAAAATGAAAAGGGGGGTAACACTGTTCTAGAAGAAATATAAGCATTACTTTACTTAGGTAACTGTAATCCCTCTCTACATCACCTTTACAATAAAATAAAATAAAAATTTAAAAACCAGCAAGAATATTCAATCTACATATGTAATAAAGGAAGTGGAAAGTGTGAAATAAGTCTGGTGGGGAGGGGCAAAGGGGATGGCAGAGAAGATGCAAGGCAAGGCTTCTGATTTAGAGGCACTGGACACTTAAATGGGAATGTTAAATTGTACTCCCTCTACAATTGTTTGAAGTTTATGAAAAAGATAATGATCTCTACTTGTAAAACTTTGATGTAAATGGCAGTTTCTTCCTCATACAGCTGAATGTACACAGTATTCTGCTGTATAGATACATCACGTTTCTTTTCTCCTTTCATCTGATGGTGTCTTTGTTAATTCCATATTTTAAATATTGTGATTAAAAATAGCACTGCAATAAACAATGTGGGTCCTAGTATTGGGAATTTACAAGTTATGTGTGGGGGGGAGGGGTGGTAATGTAGTTTACAGGGTGGTAGTGGGGTTGAAATCAGGACCTCAACACTTGCTAGGCAGGTGCATTATTACTTGAGTTACACCCTAGCCCTTTTTGTTTTAGTTATTTTTTTGGGACAGGATCTCACATTTTGCCTGGGTCAGCCTGGACAGCTATTTACAGTTCCTTCATAGCTGTGATGACAAGCATGCACTAACATATCCAGCTATTGACTGAGCTGGAGTCTTGTGAACATTTTGCCTGAGCTGGCCTCCAACTGTGAAGTTTGCTATTTCTGACTATAGATATGTGCCACCAAACCCAAATATCTACCAAATATCTTTTCATTGTTTATTTCTAAATCAACTTCATTTTAATCAGAGGACTTTTTTCCCTTCTAATTTGTTGAGACTGTTTTATAACCAAAGATCTGTTTGTAGAATTGCTGAAGTGCGTGGTTAGCCAGTGGAACTATTGGGTGTATTGTGCTCAGAGCAGTAACAGGTGAAGTTGGTTGGCTAGTTGTTATTTAAGGTCTAATTTTGTTTACTTGTTCTATCAAATAATTAGAAAGGCATGTTAAAATCTCCAACTAAGATTGTGAATTTGTCTACTTCTCTTTGTAGGTCTAGTTTTAGTTTCATGTAATGAAAAGCTCATTCATAAACATGTGCATAAGAGTTCACTGTGTCAATTTTGATGACTTGTTATGCAATTTTTAAATTTTTAAATATGCTTCCATAACAATGACAGTATTATTGATCTGGAATTCTATTTGAGTATTAATATTCACCCTCATTCATTCCTTCTTATTTATCTACCTACCTGCTCACCTGTCTTTCTTCGTCCCTTTCTCTCTGCCTGCCTTCCTTCATCATGACATATTCATATATGTATATAATGTAGTTTAATCATATTCTCTCCCCAACTTGTCTCCTTCTTCTTGCCCCTCCATTTTCATCTCCTTTTTTTTTTTCAAATCTACATTCTGTATGTAAGAAAAAGGCTGTGATATATGTCTTGCTGAGTCTGGCTTATTTTTCTTAACATAATGATATGCACTTCCATCTATTTTCCTAAAAATGATAAAATTTAGTTTTCCTTTGTGGGTAAACAAAATCAATTTGTGCTTTCCAACATCTTGATATTGAACATATTGTCATGGATTTATTGGCCATTTCTGCTTCCTGTTTGAAAACTGTTCAATTCTTTTGCCTATTTATCATCATTTGTTCATACTAATAATATTTGCATATATTTAAAAACTTTTTACTTTGCATATCTTAATTTAATTTAATATCTTAATTCAAAGCACATAGGCAGAATAGATTTGATTTCTGCTCCTGCATATCCACTTTAAGAATCTTGACCTTTTAATCAGATTGTTTAGAACACTTTCATTTAGTACTATCATGGAATTATATTAGGCTTAGTTTGAATTATACTATCTCTACAGCTGTTTTCTCCTTGCCCTATCCATTCTTTGTTCCTCTTTCTTCTTGTCTTCTTCTGGATTGTCATCTTATTTTTCCCTATTGTTGGCTTATTTACTATCTCTGTTTAATTCTTAAGTGGTGATCTTCAGTTTAATATATGCATAGTTAGCTCATCACAGTAAGACATTAAGTAATGTATCACCCACTTACATAAGAGCCTTGTAACCGTAACAGAAAACATTTCCTTCCATTCATTGTATACTTGTACTTCATTTTAGTTTACATCTTGTATATCTTTCAATAAATTGCTATCTTTTTACTTTTGACTGCAAGTTATTTATTTATTTATTTATGAGGTACAGAGGGGTTACATTACCTAAGTCAGGTAATAAGTACATTTTTTCTTTCTTTCTTTTTTTTTGGGGGGGGGTGGGGGGTCTGGTCGTGGGACCTGAACTCTGAACCTGGGTGCTGTCCCTCAGCTCTTCAGCTCAAGGCTAGCGGTCTACCACTTGAGCCACAGCGCCACTTCTGGCTTTTTTCTTTTTGCTTATGTGGTGCTGAGGAATCGAACCCATGGCCTTAAACATGCAAGCCAAGTGCTCTACCACTAAGCCACCTTCCCAGCCCCAGTATATTTCTTTTTGAACAGTGTCTCTCCTTCCCTCATTTTCTCCCAGTTTGTTGTATAGTTCATTTCAACATAGTGTCTAGTAAGTATCATTGCTGAATTAGTTCACCCTTTGCCCCATCATGTCTGTGTACAAGTTATTTTAAAATAAAATTAAAACTAGGGAGAATTTATATTCACCATTTCCAGAGCTCTTTGTTATTTTATGTAGCTTTAAGTTTCCATCTGGAATTATTTTTCTTCATCATGAGAACTTTCTTTACCATTTCTCTAGTCTAATTTTGTTGTAGTGAATTCTCTCATTTTCTGCTTATTTGAATAATTGTTTTTAATTCATTTTTGAAAGGTAGTTTTGTTGGATATATATGTCTAGTTGGAAGGGTTTTTTTCAAAACTTTCAAGATATATCCTACTGTGTTACTATTTCTACTGTTTTCAACAATTAAGGCTACAATCATGATTTTATGTTTGTTTTCCTGAGTTCAGGGGCATCTTCCCACTCTAGATACTTTAAACATATTTCTTCTCACTCATTTTTAGCATTTTGGATATGGTATGTTTTGTGATGTTCTTTGTATTTACTCTACTTTGGATTTGTTGAAATTCCTCGATCTGTATATTTATAACTTACCTCAACTATAGAAGACTTTATTTCTTCAAAGTAGATTTTACCTTTTCCTCTCCTGGAATCCTCTTTCTTCTCCTGGACCCCTAAATATTTCTCCACAGGTCACCAGGATTCTGTTATTTCTTCCACAAGCATTTTTCTTTCTACATTTTATTTTGGACAGTTTCTATGGATATGTCTTCAACATCACTTTTTTAAAGTGTCATTTTACTAGTAAGTTTGCTCAGCATATTGAGTGTCAATAGTGTATTTCCCAACTCTTGAAGGTCTACTATTAATCTCTTTAATTTCTTTTCTTAGAATCTTTTCCTTTAAATCTTTGAGGACATTCTAGCTATTTTAAAGCTCTTGTTAATTCCATTACCCTTTTTTATTTTGGGGAATGTTTTTATTAACTAATTTTCCTTTTGCTATGTATTACATTTTCTTATTTTGTATGTCCCACAATTTAGTGTAATTGATGTTAAGTTGGTAACTGCTTTGTTTTCTGTTTTATGGATTGATAAAGTCTGTCAGGAAATGGATCAGGTTGTTCCTTTAAAGGATATGTTTCAAAATTTGGGTGGGCCCAAACTCTACTTCAGTAATATTTTAGCTTTATTACTAAGGCATGATTCTTCTAGTGTTTCTTATTAATGCTCTGTGTTTTTAATGAGATCTTTCCATTATGGCTTGTAAGAATTTAAATATACCTCTGTTCTATTTGAGTTCTGGGAATTGCTCAGCTCATGGCATCATGGCAATTTTTATTGGATGGCCTATGGAGTTTTATATTATGCACGTAAGTATTAGCATTCAACCAAAGACTCATGGGCCTCATCATAGACTTTTAAAAATCATTCTCTGAATTTCTTCACTTTTGTACTCTGCCTTGTAAATTCCAGCTACCTGGGCTTCTCCGAACTCTGTTCTAGTTCCTTTCAACTCAGTTGGATTTCTAGGTTAGCTCAAAGCTTCTCCTGTGCACTAAAGTCTAGAAAGCACCACTGAATATAAATCTGAAGTGACTATAGAAGTCACCTAATTTATTCTCCTTCACAGGATCACAATTCTGCACTGACTATTTTCCAATACCTACAGCCAGTAATTCCATATGCTTTGTGTGTGTTTGCTAGCTGTTTATGACAGAAGGGTAAATTCAATTCCATTTATTAAATCATTAGAGAAACTAGAGTCATCACACAGAAGTGCAAAGCTTATAATGTCATCCTTCAGTTAAATCCATCTAAGCTAGCTGTATATTTTACATCTATACTGAAAAGTTTTGAAGTGCTAAAATGTTCATCAGAAGGAGCTTGTCTTTCTCCTCATTTTCTATCAAGCTTCCTTCCTTGAGCTTTAATGCCTCCAAGGTCATTCTCTACCAGGACCTTGCCTCAGATCCTCACTGAGGAAACTCCTTCTGCTCTCCAGTGGCTGAAACACCACTGACCTGTACATTATACAGTGCTTTGTTGCTCCAGCAAGTCCATTAATTTGTTTACATGCTGACTCTTTTAATAGACTACGATTTTGAAGAAGCAAGGGAAAAACTCAAGACATACATTTATGAAAAATTAATACAGAAATAGTAATTATGGAATGTACAAAGGACAAGACATAAAGGTAACTTCAGAGATTTTTTCAGTGTCCATATTCTTAATACACATCTTCAAAGCTAAAGAAGCCCAAAGCCCTCTTGGCTCAAAATCTTCCTACTTCTTCCCCCTAAGCTCATAACCACATTCAAAACCTATTCAGAAAATCATAATTTTAAAATATCAAAAGCTCAGTGCGGAAGTTCTCCATGTTTTATGATTTAAGCAAACCTGCCAGAATCTGGTAAAATTCAATACTTGAATGCTACTTGCAACTGTCCACTGAACTATATTTAAAATCCTAGTGTAGTAACCATTGCAATGGACATTCAGGAACATATTACGATACAATTCTAACTTGACACATCATATCATAAACTTAGTCTTATTCTTGAGAAAATACATTTAATTCAAAGCCTGCCTGCCTGCCTGCCTGCCGCCCTCCCTTTGTCCCTCCCTTCCTTTTTTCCTTCCTTCCCATCCTTCTTTCCTCCCTTCCTTTCCTTTCACTCTTCTCTCTTTTGCAATAAGTAAACAGATAGAACCTAGTGCCTCTTGCATTCTAAGCATGTACTCTACCACTTGTGCCATATACATAGCCCTTTTTGTGTGTGTGTTGTTCTTTTTTTTTGAGATAGGGTCTCAATAATTTTGCTAGGTCTGACCTCAAACTCCAGATCCTCTTGCCTTTTGCCCCCTGAGTATCTAGGATTGCACCTAGCTTAGTACAGATGCAGCCTATTAAGAAAATTTCCAGACTGTGGTACAGGGAGATGAGACATAGGTCAAGTGGATGCCCTAAACTGAGATCTGGGAAGAGCATTCAACTAGAGATTACAGGAGAATGTTTCTCCTGGTGACTACAGGAGATCTGCAGGTCTTCCATGAATATTCAGTTTATCCTGAATGTGTCAGGAGACAGCCTGAGGCTGGATGGGGTAAGAGTCATCTGCAAAGGTTAGTGAAGAAATACCAGGTCCTCATACACATGGTCATGGACAATAACTGTTCTCACCAGCCAGACTGAAAAATAAACTTGGTAATTAATAGAGCAAGGATAGAATACTCCAAAGAATCTTGCTTCAGTAGTGAGGAAATAGCTAATCTAACTGATACTTTCTCTTACCTAATGAACTGCAAAAACAAGGCTCAAAAGACTTAATTATTTCCAAGTAACTGCATTTCAGAACACAGCTGGAGAAGAAAAAGCAGCATTCTGATTGGTATCCAACCAAAGATTACCAGACACATATAAAAGCAAGAATATATAATTTATAATGGAAGAAGAAAAAAAAAGTCATACAGTAGTCTGAATGATCAGACACTGATGGTAAAGTTACTGTAATTCTTATCTATGCATCCACAAAAGTATAGAAGATACAAAATGACCAATCGAACTTGTAAAATGTAATAGATGATATAAAAATATATCCTGCAGACCCAGCAACAAAAACTATTCAAAATGAGATACAAAGAGGATCAGTTAACTGTGCAATGACTTCATGTATATCCTATGATACATGAAGTTGGAATTCCTAAAGGAAAATAGAGAAAACTTATTTTAAGAAGTAATGAAAGGAAAAAAAAACTCTTAAAATCTGTTGGAAAGTGCAAATCTGCAGGTGCACGAAATTCCTGCATTCTAAGCAGAGGAAACATGAAAAAAGTAACATGAGGACACAGAATCATCATGCTCAAACACTAGCAACAAATAGCACAAGCAGGCAGAGAAAATATTAAATAAAGATAAAGCTTATAACAAATTTCTTGTTGGAAACGATGCAAAAGAAGATAATGGAGCAATATCTTACTTTTTATTAGTTTGTAGTATTTGTAGCAGTAAGTTTCATTGTGACTTTTTTATGTATGTATTTGTTTTCTTTTTTTCTTTTTACTTTTTTTTTGTCATGGGGCTTAAACTCAGGGCCAAGGCCTCTTTTGCTCAAGGCTAGCACTCTACCACTTTGAGCCATAGCACCACTTCAGTTTTCTGATACTATCCATAACGGTAAAAATATTAAAAATAATTAAAAATAAAAAATAACTGTGCTTAAAATATAATTGATTTTTAAAAATGTGTTTGGAGTTGGTAATATGTAAAATGAAAATGTATAAGGGACAAGAGGATAAAGCCAGGCATGGCAGCACATAACTGTAATCCTAACCATCAATGGGTCAAGGCAGGTGGATCATGAGTTTGAGCTAACCTTGCTCTCTCATGAGTTCAAGGCCAGGATAGTCTAACTAGGAAGACTGTCTCAAAAAGAAAAACAGAAGAAAAAAGAAAAAAAAAACCAAGAGCTAGAACTGTAGCTTAGTGTTTAGTAATTCACTGGTAAAATGCCTTCTTATGATACAAAGCCTTGGACAAACCCTAGAACTAAAACAAAACAAAAAACAACAAAAATGGCAAAGTTACTGTGAAAGTAAAATAATTTACCTGTGAATTCTAAATATGCACAGTTTAATGTACGACAGGAATATCTCTCTAAAGAAATGCAAAAATGGTATTTTCTCAATTCTATGAAACTTGGACTTGCAATACATTCTGCAGGCTCCCAGCAATGTTTCTTTCATCAACATCAACCTGAATAATTTTGAAAAATTTATAAGAAAGGTAAAAGTCTATTAACATCAACTTGTTATTTTACAGTTTAATTTTCTCTCTGACTTCAGCCACATGCACTGCGTGGTGTTTCCTCCTGTTTTCATTAACATTGCTGTAGATTATGCGATTGTGTAAATTTAGAATCAAGAAAGTGAAGTCAATTGAAATGCCCACTCCAACAGCAGGAATAGGTCTCTGAGTAAGTTAACTTCAGACCACACAGGAGACTGCCTTGTACAGATACCTCGCCTCCTTGGGGGTGAAGGAGCAAGTAAGTACATCAGACACAAAGAGTTTGGAGAGCGGCAAGGAGAGGCCTGCTCTGCTAAACAGTCATCCCCAGCGATGTCACTAGCTTAATGTCTACTTTTGGGACTTAGCCTCCTTAATCATCTCTCCTGAGCCCCAACTTCTTAGGTTATATACTTACCTCTAACCAAAAGGGGAAACTGGGAACCCCAAAGCTGCAGCCTAAGCTCTGTGTAATTGTACAATGGGGTTTCTGTATCATACCAAGTCATTAATGAGCCTAGCTCTTTTATTTTTGGTTAAACAATCTTTCTGCTACTGTTCCCATAATCATCTTCCACAGAACTATTTTCTTTGTTAAATACATGCTTATGCAGGTTTTTACATGTGTATTATAGACCAATTATCATATAATTACATAATTACTGTAATTGGGTTTACTGGCATAATTAGAATATGTAATTACATAATTAAAACATGTAATTACCAAGTTTAAAAAGTTATGGAAATTATTTTTGAATGAATAATGCATGTCTAAGTAAGGCAACTTTCTAAGTTTACTACTAAAGACTAAAAATTATTTTAGCTAGAAACACAATTAAAAATCCAGTAAACCAGTTACCTCACATGAAATGCCGAATACCTTCAAAAATGCTAACAGATTCTTGCCTTATTTAAATAACTGGAACTTCTCAGAACTCACTATCTGATGTAGGAGTAGAAGACCGAAAGGGAGCCCTAGCTAAGTGTACATGAGGTCTGACTGCTATTAGCCTATTCCTATGTTTATTAAGTTTCCAAATCTCATTGAGGAATAATGAATAGTGGAATAATGAATAAGGAATAGTGACTAGTATGCAGCTGGTGTTTTGACTAACACAAGAAATGGTGGATCTGATTCTACCCCCAAAATGCTCATGCTTCATTTCAAAGGTACAGGGTTTTAAAATAAATAAATAAATAAATAAATAAAGGTTGACTAGGTAGGAGTTTCACAGTAGAAAAAACTGCCTGTATTCAATGAACCTCAGTTTAAAGAAGCAAACCCTTTTAAAGTTACAAGCGTATGATGTCAACTTGGGAGGTAAAAAGAGGAATCAGAGATGTCCTCTCACTACATTGCTCAGACACTTGAATAACAAATGAAAAGAGGATACTTTGAATTTTATTTTGAAGATCTAGTGAGTCATTATAATTTGGCACCTGAGGAAATACTCCTCATTATCTAAACTGGCAATCGGTTATTGATTTCTCTGACCACAATCAATATAATGGTTAAAATACGGTCTGTGCAGAAAAGTCCTTATTCTACTTGAAGTGGGGCAATGACACTTTCCCACACTTCATACTTCAGCACTTATCCCATTAGATCTTAATTATGTATGTCTGCTTCTTAAAAAGTATATGTTCCCAGAGGGCAATTGCTCAGAGAAAGAAATTTTTATTTCACCTAAGCTAAAGCAACACACACACACACACACACACACACACACACACACACACACACACACACAGCATTTCCCTATCTACCTGCCCTTTCTATGAAGCAGTATATATGATTTTGTTTTTACAACATATGTAATCAGCACATCTTTCAAAACCCAACAGTGTAATTTGCAGGTATTCAAAAAGATCATTCTCAAATGATAAGTTATTATTGGATAAAATAAGAAACACCCACAAAATAAAAGACTATTTCTCACAATAAAGGCAGAATAGATAAAACACAGGCTAAACCTTTAGCAGTGAGGTCTGTATCTGACGACATCAGCTTGGGTAGCCCAGTTTCAGCAGAGGCTCCAGAACTAATCATCTTGTGAATTCACCCTCAGTAGGTTAATGTTCAACGAATGAATTAATTACTCCCCTTAACCCCTGCTGTGCCTCTGTCAACTTTATGTGGAGCAGGATGTGAGGAACAGAGGATACAACACAGGACAGGGAAAAAAAATCTTCATTTCTGTGGAGGTGAGGTTCTAGTAACAAGGTAAGAACATGAAAAAGCATCATGGTATAGGTGCTCAACTTTGTGGTATGTCAATACTCTACAGTCAGAAATACCAACCATTCAACAAATTCAATGTACTGCACCAGTGATCTGGCTTCCTACTCATCCCTCACAGGTAACTACTCCAGACTTGATAAAGGAAGTTCCAGTTGACCTTTATTTGATCAACCAAGTAGTAGTGAGAAAAAAAACCCCAAAAACCTATGTTCTAGATCCTGGAGGAGCAGACTTGCTAGTCTCAGGAGTCCCAACCCCTCTCTATATACCTGACTTCACCTGCACCCTCATCTAAGATAGAAGTTTACCAATATTATTTTTTGAGAGGACCTAATAAGGTGTTTTAATTCAGGGGCTCCCACTAAGAGTACTAGAAGGTACTCTTCTACTTAGATCATATCCCCCAGCCACTTTTGTTTTAATTTTTTTCCATAGTTTTTTTTGGGGGGCGTGGGGTGGCTGAACTGGCCTCAGATGTTGATCCTTCTGTTCATAGTAGCCTACATAGATAGAATGAGAGCTATACTCCATCATACCTGGTTCACTGGTTGACAGGATTCATTCTCTCTCTTTCTCTCTCGACTAGGCCAACCTGGACTAGGAAAAATGTACACTCTTGTATATATTTTCTACCATGGATGATATAGGTGTGAGCCACCTAGCTTTTCTATTGTTTTATTTTATTGTAAGGGTGGTGTCAGAGGGGTTACAGTTACATAAGTAAGGTAATGAGATGAGGTCTCATAAATTTACAATCCCCCTTCAGCCTCCTGAGAAGAACAGCTAGATCAGAAGCATGAACTACCACCATTGGCCTATTTTAGTTTTTTGAAAACTATTCAAATTGTTTTCCATAATAGTTGCCTTAATTTACATTCTTTTTTTAACTGTTCTGAAATTTATTTTAAGGTTGTGCATTGTTATTTGAATTCTGTTTTCTTTCTTTTTTTTTTTTGTCGTGAGAATACCGTTCAGAGGAGTTACAATTACATGGGCAAGATAACAAGTACATTTCTTACCAAGCATTGTTGCCAAGTTCTCCTGGTTTTTTTTTTTTTTTACTGTGCTTTGATAACAGCCATTCTAACCAGCAGTATTGTTTTTTTCTTCTTCTTTTTCCTCCCCTTCCTCCTCCTGCTGCTGCTGGTAGTGATGTACTGGGGCTTGAACTCAGTGATTCTCTGTTACTCAGTTTGCTAGCTCATAGCTAATGCTTACCATTTGAGCCACATTTCTAGCCTAGCATTTTGCTGGTAATTTCGGAGACAGAATCTCATGCACTATTCTGGCTGGGTTGGCTTCAAACTGAAATATTCCAGTTTTTAGCCTCCTGCATAACTATGATTACATGTATGAGCTACTGTCAACATACAACAGCATCATCATCATCATCATCATCATCAATTGTGGGGCTTGAATTCAAGATCTGGGTGCTGTTCCTGGGCTCTTTTGCTCAAGGAGAGCACTCTACCACTTTGAACCACAGCGCCACTTCTGGTTTTCTGATGGTTAACTGGAGAAAAGAGTCTCATGGAGTTTCCTGCCTAGGCTGGCTTTGAACTGTGATCCTCAGATCTCAGCCTTCTGAGTAACTAAGATTACAGGAATGAGCTTCCAGTGCCTGGTTAACAGCATTATTATTAATGCATGCTTACTGGGAAACATTTGGAAGGTGGATCTAGCACACTGTACAGCAGATAGTAGGCACATCAGATGTTAATTTTTTGGTGCATCCTTATAATCCAAGATACATCACTGGGAGTGTTTGGGCTTCCCCAATAATTTTTTTTCCTTCTGAAGATGACAGAGCACTAAGCTGACCACACCTCCTGAGTTTGAGACAGATGCAAAGCTCTGTCTCAAAGTGGCATTCATCTGAGCAGAATCCTCATTCCCTGCTCTGTTTGCAGGGCCTTACTGGCACTACCAGGACATTCTTTGCATTCATTAACAAACACTGATAGAAGCCATTGATGACATGTGCAGGATCTGAACTCATCCTTGATAAATCCAAGTGTGTTTCATAATATTACTGGTTGCCCACTCTGAAATGAGGAATTAGGTCCTGGGGGTGGATACTGAGCCTAAAACAGGTGAGAGGAAACAGCAGGGTGTATAGATCTATCTGATTTGTTGGTTCTTCAAGTTTGATAATATCACAGGAACTCATTCATCTTTGGGAAGGACTCTGGACTAACCACAGCTGTAATGCATGAATTCCTACTGCTGCACCCAGTTTCTGCTTTTCCTATGATGGAAAACTCTCATGTCCCTACATAGATCATTCTGTTTTCTGATAGCTGGTAGAAAGATCTTCCATCAACATATTGAGTTCCAAACTATGCTCTCCAGGCTTTTTAATCTGAGATCAAAGGAACCAATGAAGACATGTGCCCTTGGAGAGTAAGTTCTGAAATTAAGAGTTAATATTAGGGACTGCCTTAACATCTGCTAAAAGCTGAAGTTAAGTGGCTTAATTACAAGTTCTCCGCATTCTGTCCTGAAGGACAATGTCTCCCAGTCATACATCCTATTAGGGGACCAGGCACAGTTCCTGCTTTTCACTAAGTAGCAGGTTTAGTTCTCCCATACTGCCTGTGAAACTATTTAGACAAGCTAGTACATCCTCCTATGGGAACTAGGGGTCATCCTATCCTCCTGATATTTCCAGGCCAGCTGGATCATTGTTCCTAAATGCTGCCCCTGTATGGTTGAGTACTTGTCTCCCTGGTTGTGAGCCAAGTGATTCATGATCTGCTGAGTCTCCTGTTCACAGCTGTGTGGGTGCTGTGTGTCAGCTAGCACTGCCACCTTAGAGTGGGAATCCCTCCATCCCACACCCAAACTACAAAGATCTTATGATGTATGACGTATCAACTGCCAAAAGGAAAGATGTAGTTTTCATATTATGAAAGGAAAAACAGATGTGAGGGACACACACACACACACACACACACACACACACACACACACACACACACAGAGTGCACACCTCTTCTCCTCTGAGGAAACTTGCTCCTGATCCATGCTGTGGGTATAACAGGACAGGACAGGGATAGGACAGGAAGAAGTGTTTCTGTAGCTCTTAGAGTCACAAGTGGTTGAAGAGCAGCATAGCAATGTGGACACTTCCCACCAATACTAAAATGACACTCTTGTTGGATGTTCTCATTGTCTTTGCATTCATAAAGAAACAAGGCAGCAGAGTGTCTTTAGCATTGTGTGCACGTTGACAATTTTTACATAAATGTGTCTTTCTGTTTGGAAGATCCTCAGAATAGCAGGGAAGCCTGAGAAGCCTGAAGAGTTCAGCCATAGGGGCAAGGAAAATCTCTCTATTCTTCTCCCCTCCTCTTACCATCATCTAATGTCAGGTGGTGGCAGGAAACAAGGACAAGCAAACAGAGGCAGAAACAAAAGGAATTTACCTCAGGATAAAAAAAATAAAAACATTCTAGGGGTGTCAGGATCACTGTAGATCAGAGACTCATTCTAGAAAACAGATGAAACTTTTCATCTTATTCATTAGCAGCTCTGATCATACTCCAGTGTTTCTTTTTCATATCTCATCCCAGTGTACCAGAACCCTCTCTGTCTCTGTAAGAAAACAAAGGATGATGAACAAGAAAACTAATGATGAGTACTAATGAGTATGGTCTGGTTACCAACACAAATGCTCCTCCCCTTCCCTCCCCTCCCCCCCCCCAGGCTAATGGATGAACCTCCATCAATACATTCAGGAAAGACCACAGATCAATAACGAGGCTAATTTAATGGAATTAAGAAGTGGCTTTAGGGGTAGGATGAGGAGAGAAACCATGAAAGTAGATATACAATTGTAGAAACTACATTCTTATATGTTGCTTAGCAACAGATATAAAAATGATATATGAAGCCAGGAACTTAGTTTCACATGTAGAAACAGCCTTCTTGCTTTGGCAGTGTTGTAGCATACTTTTCCACAACCAGAACTCCTCAGAGACCATTACCACTACCATTCTCCATAATACACTCTGTTAAACAATCATGTGTTTTGTTAGTACATTAAGACACTAAATTTACCTAGCGACTATCCAATAATGCAGCAGCTGTGGAAAAAGTAGGACTCTTTGTGCTTCCTTTTTTAATCTCACAGATTAATTCCCTGGGCAGAAGAATTCAATGGATAGCAAAGATTTGCACCTAAGGACTTAAGTTCACATATGAAAGAGTATAGGAAGATTGTATTTTACTGGGGAAATAGACATATTGAAGTGAAATATTACTGCATAATAATGATATAAAAAGATTTTGGAACATAAAATAAGTTTCTGGGAGGCAGAGAGCACTTATGATTTCAAGACATATCCCTGGATCTGGAAGAAAGGTTTAGAAAATGATGTGATAGCAGAGAGGTTTAGCCAAGATGCAGAGAACAGAAGCAGCTATAGGGGGTATCAAACCATTAGTTGCTGCAGGGCCAGGATTTGTTTGTATGTGTTAGCCTCTGCTGATTTCAGGATCAGATGAGGGCTTTACTGGGGCTTTTCAAATACATAAGTTTCACTGTATCTTTTTTTTTTTTTAATGATTTTAGGCTCTTTTTTTTTTTTTCATTCCAGGGTTTAACTTAGGGCTTGTGCTCCTGCTCAGCTTGCTTATTTGGCTAGCACTCCACCATTGAGCCATGCCTCCAGTCTGGTTTTTTTCCACTGGCTAATTGGGGAGACTCAAAGACTTTTTGGCCCAGGCTGGCTTTGAACAGGCTGGCTTCCAGTAGTTAGGATTACAGGCATTAGTCACCAGTACCCAACTAAACCCAGTCAATAGAAACAGAAAATACGCATAATACAGCGTAGTGATTTACTAGTATCACTCAGCTAGCAAGTGAAAGAGCCGGAATCTAAGCTGTCTGTTTAATCTCTCTAATCTTGTCTAATTTGTTTTCAGAACCACCACATCCCATTGCTTTAGTTGGTTAAAACTGGTTTCTAGCAGTAGGTGTCACTGGTTCCCAGGAGTAGGATATGTTCTGGGATTGTTGTCCTTGAATATCTGGAGCTTAGAAAGGAGGAAACCCATCCTCCCCAGAAAAGGCCAGCAAACAAATAAAACCAACAAATCACTTCCCTAAGAAGCCCCACTATACTCATGTGCACACAGCACACTTCCATGACTTGTTGCAGGCTTATTATCCACTGTTGTGTAGGCTCATCAACTCATTTAGTGTTGGCATATGTATGTTTTTTCAACTGTTTTCTAATGACTAGAGTTATTTTATTCAAGAGATGTCCAAAAAGTTCTGATGGATAGATAATTTGTGGGTAGGAAAAACATTGCTTAGCTATATAAATCTATTTCCCTAGGATTACATACAACTATCTCCTTCACAGTACTATGTTCTCCACCTGTCATGTATTAAGTAATGTTCAATAAATATGAATAGATAAGCCTTGTGCACTCAGGAATTCCAAGATCTTCTGAAATATACTAACTGAAGAGTTGAAGACTCAGGATCTGAGTCAATACAGTTACCTGAAAAACAGCCTGAAAAAAATTACAAAGGCAGTTCCATTATCCATTATGGGTGGTTGCTAATCTGAATCGGAATGTTGTGGCTCAGTGGGAAGGGCAGGTGATAAGAGGAAAGACAAGTAGAATGCAGCTGAACATCCTCTTGGTTGCTATGCAACCCTAGAAAGTCCTGTGTCCTATCCAGGGTGTCTAACCACACCACACCTGTTCTCTCTTCTAGGAAATCATTTCAATAGCTACACTGTCAGGCAGTGAAAAAGTATTTATGGAATACCTGCAGGGCACAAAGTAATAAACGTATTGCTTACTTAAGCCTAGAAATAAAGCGAAGGCAAAGCAGAGGATTAGTGGGAATACCTGTGTAAACTAGGCACAAGTAGAAGCATTAGGTTGTTAAATCCTTAGGGCGATTGTGGCCATACAGTTTTGGCTTTGGAATAGTTTTTAAAGTTGCTCCTGAAAGAGCTTGCTTATTCACTTTAGTCAAATTAGGTGTCTTCTGATTTTCTACATCTGCTATAATAATTCACCTCAAATTAGTTTAAAGCAACACAAGATTATGCCATACAGCTTAAACATTTAAAATAGATAAAAATCAAAGTGTTGGCAGGGCCATGGTCTGTTCTGGAAGCTCTCATGGACAATCTGTTCCTTGCTTGTTTCATCTTCTAAAGGATACCCAAATTCTTTGGTTTATGGTCCTTTTCTCTATGTTCAAAGCCACCAAGTCTCGCTCACAATCCTCCCTCAGTGGTTCTCTTTTTCTTCTCTTCCATTTCTAAAGATCTTTGAGTTTATATTATACTTATCTGGATAATCTAGGATGATTTCATCTCAAGGTTTGCTGAGCTTAATGTCTTCTATAACCTTGATCCCTTCTTGCCAGATCAACTAACATGTTCTGGGGCTTAGGATGTTATTCTGCCTACCATGACAATTTATGTTGGTCTGAGTGATCATTTCTATGATGATTCTGTATTTTCCAATTTTAGTATATGTGCTGCCGAAGTGAGCACGATTCTGTATTTTCTATGGGTAGTTTAGACTGGCTACTGCCCTGAGAACTTCACATTTTAAGAGGAAGATGATAAATATGGAAAATAATAGCTGCAACCAAAAATAACTTTGACATCTACAACATGATTTACAATTTGGAAAGCACTCTGACATCATCTTTCCAGTAGAACCCTAGACCTATTTCCAAGATAGGTAAGGAAAATAATATTAGCTCTGATTTATAGATGAGTATACTGAGACATAGAGGGATTTTCTTATGGCCACAGAAACACAAGATTCCAACCTAAGAACACAGACTTCTGCTTCCTGCTCCTCCAACTCCCACATCGCAAAGACTTTATAATATGTATCATGTGAATGTATACTGCAAAAGAAGAGATCTAGGTTTCATTTTATGAAAGGAAAAACAGATGTGAGGTTGTTTTAAAAAGAAAAAAAGTAAAACAACAGTGAATGTTCCTCCAAGAGCTCAGGGTTTGTCCATGATTCATGCTGTGAGCTGCCACAGACAGGAGAGGGAAGAGTTTTTCTGCAGGTAGTTGCATATGGCTTTCAGCAGCATAACAATGTGGACACTTTCCATCCAAAAATGAAAAGATGTTCTTGTTGGATGTTCTAATGAATTCATGAAGAAATGAGGCTGTAGGGTGACTTTGGCTCTGGGTGCACATAGATAGCTTTTATATTTGTTGCTGAATTTTGTTAAAAATTTTTAACCATATATGCCTCTCAGAGTTATTCTTCAAAAAGGTACACCATTTAATTGAAGAATGAAGAATCAGAAATTTATTCATTCAAACTAAGTCCTCATAGACTTGTCCTAATAGCTTGCCTTGAAAAGGGAGGAAAAGGTATACTGATTTTGGGGCCAACCCAATGCTTGGATAATGAGTTAAATGTGACCAATCCTGGTGGCTGGGTGAGATGTACAGAGCAATCAGTTAGGCAGTAAGATGCTACCTATCTCCCACTCTCTCTAGCTTTCTCTTTCTTGTCTAGAAGAGGGCAACTTAGAAAGCCACCAAATGTGACTTGTAGGTGAAAGAGATTAATTACGTTTAAAGACACCACTGTTTCCTTCTAATAACCTCCGAAAGGGAAACAGCCACAGAAACTGCAAAGTCTGGGACACCTGCTGGTCCTGCCACACAAAGTACACATGGCCACAGACACAGCAGATCCTGGCAAGGTGACAGCACAGAACCCTAGGTTCTTACTGCACACCACACCATTCATTGTTATGATGTTTATGTTGGTGAAAGACATGGAAAAAGACAGTCACTGGTCTAAAGAGGAAAACATAAATGTAAATGCGTAATGGGAAGTGGAGTGTGGCTCCCTGTCTTAATTGCCTAACATAATTCCCACTAGATGCATAAATTGCAGTTCCTATTAACAGCACTATGAATAATAATCAGTTTACTTTCTGACTTGTAGCTAAATATACTTTCTATATGATTTCATCTTTTATTCAGCTGTTTAAAAGCAGAACATCTAATTACAGTTCCTATTAGTCAACATTAATTTTTCTTCCTTTTTGCTATAGAGCATGTGTGATGACTGATTTTTCTAAAAACAGAATTTTTTAGCATATGGAACAAATCGTGTTATTATTAATGCGTTCCCAGATGACTCTGCATTTCAATTCCCTTAATTATTTAGTCATTGCTGATTATCTCTTTTTACAATTCATTATCCCATTTCTTGCTACACAGGCATTTTATTCATTAACTGTCAAAATGAAGAGCTTGCCCTCTACCAAAAAAAAAAAAAAAGCAAAAACATCATCAGGGAACACTGAGGTAGTTTTAAAAGTCTATGCTTCCTATCTTGAACATTGAGTTCAGTTGTGTGAAAACATGCTGTACATAACAATCTTCTCAAGGACATCACTAGGCCCCAGTGGCAGTGTTGCAGGCAAAGGTTGGAGGGCAGCTAGTATGGGAAGCAGGAAGTGCTTGTGAGACATGGAGAAAGACAAGGCTGTGACCTCAGCTCGATCACATAGCTAAGTTCTCCCCACAAAGAAAAATACCATTTGTGTAGGAGATTATTGTACCAGTTGTATTCAAAAGCTAACATGATGTTTCAAAAATAGTTAAGTAGGATGGGAAGGCCACGATCAGAAACATTTACTAAATTAAAAGAGAACGAGCTCTTAATGAGGATTCATTGTGTCCTCTGGCTGATCCTACTGACATTATAAAACCAGATTCTGACTTGGACTATTTAATAAGGCCTGAGTATTACAGTCGCCATGCAGACTGGCTCATTATTTCAGTGAAGGCTGTGTACCTTGTCGGAGACTAAATTCATTGCAAAAATAAAAAGAGGCAAAGGGAAAAAAATGAAAGGATTGAGGAGGCCGAGCATGTGAGGAAGTGACAGGAGAATAAGGGCATGAACACTGTGAGAGCCTAGTTTCTACCCGAGGTGTCAGTTCCACAGGGAGGAAATCTTAAGAAGAATCCCTGACTCTTGGGCACTGTCCCTCAGCTCTTCAGCTCAAGGCTAGCACTGAGTTATAGCACCACTTCCAGGTTTCCGGTGGTTTACTGGAGATAAGAATCTCATGGTCTTTCCTGCCTGGGCTGGCTTTGAACAACGATCTTCAGATCTTAGCCTCCTGAGTAGCTAGGATTATAGATGTGAGCCACTGGCTCCCGGCCTCAGTTCTTCTGTTTTCAAAGTAATCATAGCTACCATTATAAATTACTAATTCACTTGGAAGTGACTTCTCATCAGAGTAGGACTAGGCCATACTTTATAAAACTTACTCTGCCTGGGTAATCAGATTCATAATTAGTATACTTAGTATAATCATGTACTTGTAAAAGAAACTAACAGACATAAGTTGATATGAATATAGTTTGACAATCAACTATGAAGGTAAAGAAATTCAAGTAAGCACTTTAACTGTACTTAAAGAAATGAAAAGCTATCAACCATCTATCAAACAAACGTTCCACCAGGGGGTGTAGTCTGCATTTATTCCTCTTGAAGCCAGTTAATGCAGGCACCTGAACTGCTATACAAAAAAAAACCTCCTACTTTTGCAGTGATTTATAATGTCCCACAGGCTTTAATTTCTATTCCAAGGAAGGTTTATGTTTTATTGTTTGCCAGTCAACTTCAAAGTGATTTCTTATGCTTTTGTTTTTCAAATTAATGCCAAGTTGTAAGGAAATTAGAAGCAAATATTTAAATCCTTTTGGGAACTCTGTTACTAATGCTAAGTTAATTCTTTCATGTAGCCAAGAATCCTTTAGCAAAGTAATTGTTTCTTAGCAATAGTTACAAGTACTCTACAAGTGGATTTTGTAGATTGATACTTCTGTAACTGAACCTCATCTCTAATGAACTTGAAAAACATTAGATTATTCTAACAATAAGAGTGATAATAACTCACAGTTCCAAAATAAAATGTTGACTTCAATTGTAGGGGTACAAAACTAGTTTACCTCCAGGAGCACATTTGATGAGTAAAACCACGTGGTCAGTCATGTTTTGACTCACTAAATTGTGGGTATTCACAAATTGATCTAACAGTAGATATTATAATCATATGAAACAGTGAATTGGAATAACAGCTTTGTTCCTTACAAAATCATAGCCAACCCAGGGCAGAACTTAGGAGTCTGATGGTTAAGGTAGAAGTTTAGATGGAAACTCACAGCTTGATCATTAGGGGAGCCTGGGCTTCTGAATCAGGAACTCAAGAGTATCTCCTGACTGTCCATCTTTACCTACTCTATCCAGGGGAAGAAGACAGCACTGACTACTGTTGCACTTCCTGGGAGTGACATGGGCAGGAGACCCCCTCCCCCACAGAAGGTGCCAGTCACTACAAACTTCATACACTACAGACAATATACAAAAGAGCCCAGCATTTGCAGCCTTCTTCCTCAGTAGCTGGTACACATAGCTAGTACTCCAGGACTATATGTAGCGACTATCAAAGTTGTTTTTTTTTTTTTCTTTTAAACACAACCTGGTATTGTAAGGGATCCATGAGAGCCTCTGTCCAATACCTCACCAATAGCCTGCAGCTTCTTATCATGGAAGCAGCAGAGGCATCCACAATGTATCCTTTTATTTCCTTACAGCTGTGAGAGAGTTCAGATCCAAGACTCTTGATGTAGCCCTGAAAGAAGATTTTTTTACTCACTCACATTTTGAAAACATTTGGATTTTTGTTGTTGTGAATGTTACTATGGATAGAACCCAAGGCCTCACACGTGCTAGGCTCACATGCTCAGCTCTTTTTGTTTAATTTGTTTTTCAGGTAGAGTCCCACAGCTTTTGCCTGAGACTGGTCTTGAACCCCAATCTTCTGACTAATAGCTCTCCCATAGCTAGGATTATAGGATATACTACTATGGCTGCCCCTGAACGTTGTTTTTTGTTTTCTTTTTTTCAGTACTGGGGTTGTTTGAACTCAGGGACATGTACTCAATCAGCTTGCTTCCTTGGCTAGTGCTCTACCAGTCACACCTCTAAAATTGCTGTGTTGTTGTTGTTGGTCATGGGGGTTGAACTCAGGGCATGGGTACTGTTTCCAAGCTTTTGTCCTCAAGGCTAGTGCTGTACCATTTTAAGCCATAGATCCACTTCCAATTTTCTGGTGGTTAACTGGACATAAGAGTCTCACAGACTTCCCTTCCATAGGGTAGCATAAAGAAAGGATTTTCAGATCTTAGACTCTTGAGTAGCTACGATAACAGGTGTGACCACCAGCACCTGGCTTAGCCTTGCTTTTTTTGTTTAATAAGTTTTTATTGCGAAAATATTGTACAGAGGGGTTACAGATACATGAGCAAGGTAATGAGTACATTCCTTATCAAGCATTGTTGCCTCATTCTTTGTTTTCCCCCTACCATCCCTTCCACAACTACACTCCCCCCCACCACCTGACCTAAATTGTAAAGTTCGTTTTTCAATATAGTGTCTTGTACATCTCATTGCTGCAATGGGTCAACCTGTATCCCTATTTAAACAATTTGTTTTTTTCCCTTCCCCTCTCCAAATTATACCAACATCAAATACAGTGAAAGCAGGGGTTATACCATGGGGGAGGAACATATAAAGCAACAAGAAAATCACATGGTACCTTATAAATACATTAGAAACAATAGCAAGAAAGAAAGAACCACTTGTGTACCTACCTTGGGGTTCATTTTTGCTTAACTCATCTTATCTGATCATATGTATGTAGCTTTTGCCCTTTTCTGCTTGTCCCAGACATATACTAGTTATTGCAAATAAGGGAAACCATGGGACCTATGTTTCTTTGGGCCTGGCTTACTTCACTTAATATAATTTTTTCCAAGTCTTTCCATTTCCTAACAAATGGGACAATGTCATTCTTACTGCATTGTTGGTGGGAGTGTAAACTTGTTCAACCACTTTGGAAAGTAGTATGGAGGTTCCTCAAAAGACTCCACATAGAGCTCCCCTATGACCCAGCAATCCCACTTCTGGGCACTTACCCAAATGTTTACAAACAGACCACACTAAAGCTACCAGCACAACAATGTTTATTGCAGCATTATTTACCATAGCTAAGATATGGAACCAACCCAGATGCCCCTCAGTAGATGAATGGATCAAGAAAATGTGGTATATGTACACAATGGAATTCTATGCCTCCATCAGAAAGAATGACATTCCGTAGGTTTTTATTGATCCTGCTAGCTATGTCCTTTGCCATGCAGAAGCTCTGCAGCTTCATGCAATCCCATTTATCCAACTTTTCTTTGATTTGTTGTGTTTCTGGATCTCTATTAAGAAAATTTCAGCCTGTGCCAAGGAGACCGAGGGTTCCTCCTATTCCATCCTGTAATGTTTTTTCAGGGTGTCTGCTTTGACATTGAGGTCTTGATCCATTTGGAGTTGATTCTGGTGCAAGGTGATATATAAGGATCTAGCTTTAGTTTTCTACACGTGATTAACCAATTTTGCCAGCACCATTTACTGAAGGGGCTGTCTTTCTTCTATTTTTTTTTTTAGCTTCTTTATTGAAGCTTAAGTGGCTATAGGTCTGTGGGTCATTTCTGGGTTTTCAATTCTATTCCATTGGTCTTGAGGTCTCTTTTTGTGCCAGTACCCAGCTGTTTTGATTACTATGGCTTTGTAGTAGAGTTTGAAATTTGGTTTTGATATTCCTCAAGCACTGTTCTTTCTGTTAAGGATTATTTTTGCTATTTGGGGTCTTTTATTGTTCCATTTAATTTTTGGATTGCCTCTTTTATTTCCTTGAAGAATGAGGTTGGAATATTGATAGGTATCGCATTTAAAGGTATTGCATTTAATTTGTCGATAGCCTTGGGAAGTATTGCCATTTTCACGATGTTAATCTTTCCAATCCAGGAGCATGGGAGGCTTTGCCATTTTTTAAGTTCTGTGTTGATTTCCTTTTTCAAGATTTTAAAGTTTTCATCATAGAGGTCCTTCACTTCTTTAGTTAAGCTAACTCCTAGGTATTTTATTTTTTGTGGGGCTATTACAAATGGAGTTGCTTTCCTAATTTCAGCCACACTTTTCTCATTGTTGGCATACAGAAAAGCCATTGATTTTTGGGGGTTAATTTTATAACCTGCGACTTTGCCAAAGTTTTGAATCAGCTTGAGTAATTTGGGAGTGGAGTCTATGGGATTCTTTAAATACAAGATCATGTCATCTGCAAAGAGGGAGAGTTTTATTTCTTCTTCTCCTATTTGGATCCCCTTTATGTCTGCATCCTGTCTTATTGCTCTAGCTAGGCATTCTAATACTAGATTGAAGAGAAGTGGAGAGAGTGGGCATCCTTGTCTTGTTCCTGAGTTAAGAGGAAATGGCTTTAGTTTTTCACCATTAAATATAATGCTGGCTGTAGGTTTTTCATATACAGCCTAAATTGTATTGAGGAACTGGATTCCTAATTTTTCCAGAGCCTTTATCATAAAGGGGGGTTGGATCTTGTCAAATGCTTTTTCTGCATCTATTGAGATAACCATGTGGTTCTTATCCTTGCTCTTATTGATGTGATGAATTATATTAATTGATTTGTGCACAGTGAACCAGCTTTACATCCCTGAAATGAATCCTGTTTGATCATGGTGTATGATTTTTTGGATGAATTGTTGAAGTTAATTGGCCAAAATTTTGTTGAGAAGTTTTGCATTGATGTTCATCAAAGAAATGGGTCTATAGTTCTCTTTCTTTGATGAGTCCCTGCCTGGTTTTGGGATGAGGGTTATGAAGGCTTCATAGAAAGAGTTCGGCAGTGAACTTTCTCTTTCAATTTCATTGAAGAATTGGAGGAGTATTGGTGTGAGTCCTGCTTTGAAGGCCTTGTAGAATTCCACTGTAAATCCATGTGGTCCTGGGCTTTTCTTTGATAGAAGATCTCTTATTGCTGTTTTGATTTCAATGCTTGATATGGGCCTATTAAGTTGATTTAACTCATCTTGGTTTAGTTTTGGCATGTCAATATTTGCAAGGAAATTGTCCATTTCTTCCAGGTTCTGAAACTTACTAGTATAAAGGCTTGAGAAGTATTCCTTTATAATGTTCTGGATCTTGGTTGTTTCTGTGGTTATGTTTCCAATCTCATCTCTAAGTTTCTTTATTTGGGTGTGTTCTATACTCTGATAAGATTTGCTAAGGGTCTGTCTGTTTTGTTAATTTTTTTGAAGAACCAACTCTTCGTTGATTCTTTCTATGGTTTTTATGGATTCTAATTCATTCAATTCTGATTTAAGTTTAATTATTTCTTTCCATCTACTAGATTGAGTTTTAGCTTGCTGCTCTTTTGCAAGGAGGTTCAAATGTCTCATTAAATTATTGGTTTCAGATCTCTCCAACTTGTTTATGTAGGAACTCAGAGCTATAAACTTGCCTCTGAGTAGTGTGTTTTCTGTGTCCCAGAGGAGCTGGTAATTTGTTTGTTCATTTTTGTTGAACATCATGAACATTTGAATTTCCTTTCTAATCTCTTCCATGACCCACTGGTGATTCAACAGTGTGTTGTTCAGCCTCCATGTGGTACAGGACTTTCTTTGGTGGCTTTTGGTGTTGAGTTCTAATTTTATTCCCTTGTGGTCCGAGAGAATGCAGGACATAACTTCAATGTTTCTGAATTTGGAAAAGTTTGCTTTGTGACCTAAGATGTGGTCTATTTTGGAAAATGTTTTGTGTGCTGCTGAGAAAAACGTGTATTCTGATGCTGCTGGGTGAAATATTCCATAGATATCTGTTAGATCTAGTTGATCTATGGAGTTGTTTAGATCTGCGGTTTCTCTGTAGAGTTTTTGCTGAGTTGATCTATCTAGTGGGGATAGCCTTACTTTTTGCTCATCATTATTTATCATTTTGGAGATCCTCTGGATTGCAAACTTCTGAATAGCTAGGATTATAGGTATGAGCCACAGGAATGTAGAATATATTTTGTTTTTGAGGTGGTGTCATATTAACTTTGTTCAGGCTGGCCTAGAACTCACACTCCTCCTGCCTCTGTCTCCTGAGTAGCTGAGATTATAGCCATGCACCATCATGTTTGGTTAATATTCAGAATTCTTCAAAAAAAAATACAGTCGTTTCTTGATTACCTACTAGGTATTGGCTCTCGAAAACAAAGTCCACAAATGCTTAAATACCTTCTACAAATTGTGGTGCACTTACCACAACTGTGCTGCATTTACATAGAATCTGCACACATCCTCTAGTATAGTTTGAATCATCTCTGGATTGCTTATAATACTTGATATAAGTTAGGTGCTATCTGGTTATTTGTTACATTGCACTGTTAGGAAGTCCTGACAGGAAAAGAAACTGTACACACTCAAACAACCATCCTAGGCTGATTAGCATAACAAACAGAGGCGATCTGAGGCAAACAAGAATGGAATGTTGGGGACTAGAAATCTATAAAAGGCAGAGAGGCCACAGCAGGGCAACTATCACATCACTTCATTTAGATGGGTTGAGGGATGTGCTTGGTACATGAAAAAATAAATTGATTATGAAACTTTCAAGTAGTTTTTTTCTGGATATTTTCTATGGATATAGTGCCTGCAGATGCAGAGAGCTCCCTGTACTCTGTGTAGAATGTAAGTGTAAAGGCTGGAAACTGGAAAACTTGAATTAAAACCTTGTCTCTTAGAGGAGCTCTATGTGTAGTATTTTGATGAACCTCCATACTGCTTTCCAAAGTGGTTGAACAAGTTTACACTTCCACCAACAAACAATGCAGTAGGGTTCCCTTCTGGCCACATCCCCTCCAGCATCTGTTGTTATTAAATTTCTTGATTATAGCCATTCTACCTGGGGTGAGGTGGAATCTGAATGTTGTTTTGATTTGCATTTCTTTTATGGCTAGAGAAGTTGAGCATTTCTTTGTGTGTCTATTAGCCATTCTTATTTCCTCTTCAGAGAAGTCTTTTTTTTAAGTCTTCAGGGCACTTATTAATTGGGCCATTGTTTTTTTGAAGATTTGTTTTTGGACTATTTAATTTTTGAGTTGTAAGTATATTTTAGATATGAGGCCCTTACTTATTGTGTAGCTAGTAAAGATCTTTTCCCAATCCATGGGCTTTCTATTGATCTTGCTATGTCCTTTGCCATGAAGAAGCTCTGTAGTTTAATGGAATCCCATTTATCCAGCTTTTCTTTGATTTGTTGTGTTTCTGGGTCTTTATTAAGAAAATTTTGGCCTGTGCCAAGGAACCCTAGAGTTTCTCCTATTCCTTCATGTAAGGTTTTCAGGGTGTTTGCTTTTACTTCGAGGTCTTTGGTCTATTTGGAGTTGACTCTGGGGCAGGGTGATATATAAGGATCTAGCTTTAGTTTCCTACAAGTGTTTAACCAGTTTTGCCAGTACCCTTTACTGAAGAGGCTGTCTTTCATTCTATTTTTTTGGTTCCCTTATCAAAGATCAGGTGGCTATAGGTCTGCAGATTCATTTCTGGGTTTTTGGTTCTATTCCCTTGGTCTTCAGGTCTGTTCTTGTGCCAGTACCATGCTGTTTTGATTACTATGGCCTTATAGTAGAGTTTGAAATCTGGTACTGTTATTCCTCCAGCACTGTTCTTTCTGCTAAGGATTATTTTTGCTATTTGGGGTCTTTTATTGTTCCACATGAATTTTTAGATTGCTTATTCTATTTCATTGAAGGATGAGATTGGGATATTGATGGTATTGCATTGAATTTGGTGATAGCCTTTGGCATTATTGCCATTTTCACCATGTTAATCCTCCCTATCCAGGAGTTTGAAAACAAACAAGGCCATACTAAAGCTACCAACACAACTATGTTTATCGTAGCACTATTCACTATAGCTAAGATATGGAACCAACCCAGATGCTCCTCAGTAGATGAGTGGATCAAGAAAATGTGATATAGGGGCTGGGAAGGTGGCTCAGTGGTAGAGCGCTTGCCTTGCATGCATGAGGCCCTGGGTTCGATTCCTCAGCACCACATAAGCAAAAAGAAAAAAGCCGGAAGTGGTGCTGTGGCTCAAGTGGTAGAGTGCTAGCCTTGAGCTGAAGAGCTGAGGGACAGCGCCCAGGCCGAGTTCAGGCCCCACTACAGGATACCCCCCGCAAAAAAAAAGAAAATGTGATATATATGTATATACATACAATGGAATTCTATACTTTTATCAGAAGGAATGACACCATCCCATTTGTTAGAAAATGGAGAGACTTGGAAAAAAATCATATTAAGTGAAGTAAGCCAGTTCCAAAGAAATTTAGGTCCCATGGTTTCCCTTATTTGCAATAATTAGTATACATATAGGATAATCTTACCAGATGAACTGAAAAGCTCAAAAACTATGTACATATGACCATATAAGATGATGCTAAGTGAAATGAACCTCAAGACAGGGACATAAGAAGTCTGTCTTTGTTGTTATTGTTTTAAATGTACTATGTGATTTTTCTTGTTTCCTTTGTATGTTCTTCCCCCTATGGTATATCCCCTGTTGTCATTGTAATTGACTTTGGTACCCTATACCTGGGGAGGGGAAGGGGAATAACAAAACACTGAAACAAGGATACAGTATGACCCATTGCAACAATGATACCCACAAGAGAGTATATTGGAAACAAACTTTACCACTTGGGGGCGGGGGAAGGGGAGTTGAAAGGAGTGTGTGTGGGGGGGGTAACAATGATCACCTTACTCATGTAACTGTAACCCCTCTGTACAGCATCTTCACTATAAAATAAAACAAAAAACAAAACCTTGTCTCTTATGTGCTACGTTCTAATCTCTTCTCCATTCCTCCCTCTGTAAAATGGGAATGACATTGCCAATACTACATTAAGCCTTGCCAGTGCCACTACTGTTTCTGGTGCTTCCTTTCATGAAGTTTGTAAGTCCAAAGCATTATACCTCAAAGAAAAGCAGGTTATCAATATATTGATTTGATGGGTTCTTTTTCATTTTTGATGATAACTGGTCAGGTATACACCCTTCAGGGGACAGTGAGTTTTCCCAGGTTAGGAGTGATGTCAAGTGCCTGGATTTATTTTTTAAAATGCTCAAATAAAAATTATTCCTAATCTCACTTCCTAAATATTTCTTTGAATTCACTAAATATTTTGCTCACTGTTTTTCATTTCATTTTCCTCTAGTTGCATGTGCCTGGCTTTTGATGTGGCACACACTTTAAAAATACATTATTAAACAGATGAGCCCATCACCCCTGGAGCTGACATGCTGTTCCCTGCTTATTCTTAACAAATCTCCCTTTGTGTGCTTTTGTGCTTAAGTGATTAATCATTTCACTATCCAAGGGCTGCTGACAACCTTTCCAGATGACTCCAGCTACCATGACCCCCCAACCCCCTGGCATTGACACTGTTTTTAACATGTTAGGAACCTGCTCTTAGGTCTTTATTCATACACAGTGGGCTTCTCCTTTCATGCAACAATAACCAACCAACTTCCAAAAGAGGTCTGTTTTTATTTCTTGCCTTTTTCCAGAGTTCAGGGTTGGGGGTATGAATGCAGGGGGTAGTGATGACTTCAATGAGCAGTGAAGGAAATGGAAAGTTTAAAAGTCAGAATGATAAATGCTTGTTTTGCAGGCCAGACAGGAGGTTTCTAATCTCAGTGTCTGAAGAAAACCTGTTGCGCTCCCTTTGCAGTGAGATACCATCCTCTTTAGTGCCTGGCAGCCAGGGCTAGCTTTTTTTCCCCCCTCTTTCATCTACCACACTTTTCAAATGCTCTGTATCTGAACACAGCACTGGGCTCACTAGGCTCTTAATTTGTAATTTGGTTTCCCAAGATGTGGCCAGGGTATGTTGTAAGGTTTAGTCACTTTTTAATAAGCTATTGCTAACATTTTTAAGCTAACTTTAAAGGTTCTGTTTTGAAAAGCGTATGTCCTTCCTCTTCTCCTGCATACTCTGTTAAACTGCAGGTTTAAAGAACTGACCCAAAATATAAGTTACTACTAGGAAGGAAAGGTTAAAATGATTCATAGAGTAGATATGCATATACAAATATTCTGGTGATGTTAATTAGTATAGAAAAATAATTGAAAATAAAGATAAAGACATGTATGGCATCTGTTAAGCAAATTTATATTTTAGGCTATTAAAAGCTATTTCCAAGTAACTAAGTACTAGAGTTTTAAATTATGGAATACTGGCTTAAGATAAGCATGCTGATCTTAAGTTTTTGTTTATTTTTTCAGTACTAGGGATTGAACACAGACCCCATACATGCTAGTCAAGCCCTCTGATTTTTAAGATTTTTAAATTATCAGAAATTTTACCCATGATCATGATGATACATTAAAATGGTAATATAGAATCCTTTGTATTTTTAATACCATAGAACCACAAACCTCTAACTGTTTGAAGTTACAATAGAAAAAGAAAATAAAATGAAACTTACATAATGAAAAATTATGTAATTATTATCTATATATATATTATCTAATTAAAAACTTATTAAAAATTATGTAATTATTATCTATATATATATTAATTATCTAATTAAAAACTATGGACTATATGGACAGCTTTAAAAAATCAGAATACACTGATTTGTAAATAAATATGGGAACATTTATAAAAGTTTTGGAAAATGTCTTAATTTCTAACCTCTACATTCTCAGTACATACATTTCACTGAATCCATTGAGCATAAAAACAAATAAATTGCAGACCTATTAGTCAGATATATCAAGTCTTACGAAATGCAATGTCAAAAGAAAAACTGGGTGTCTGAGATTTTTGTTAGCGTAAAAATGAGCTAAGTAATTCTAAGATGATAGGAACTATGGATAAGATTTTTTTTTTAAAAAATGTTTATCAAGCCAGGCACCTGTGGCTTACACTTGGTTAATTCTAGCTACTCAAGATATGAGGAACAGGGTTCAAAGCCAGCCCAGTCAGGAAAGTCCATGAGACTCTTATCTCCAATTAATCACCAGACAACCAGAAGTGATACTGTGGCTCAAAGTGATAGAGTACTAGCCTTGAGTGAAAAAAGTTCAGGGATACTGCCCAGGCCCTGAATTCAAGTTCCAGGACCAGAAAAAAAAAAGATTGTCTAAATAAATGGTCTCATTTATACCTCTCCCATCTTCAAACTATCATTTTCTATCCTTTAAATAATTTTTCTAAGCTCTGTGTGTATATAACAGTAATGTACAGCAAATCAATGTAATTTCACAACCCTCAATTTGAAAAAAAATCGAACTATGCATGGTGTTCATAATAAATACAATTTTAAAATGTATGTCTTGAGTAGATCACTTTAGATACATGTGTTTTCATTGTTCTAAGAACTACTTTACACACAGCACATTAGCAGTGCCAATAGCTTTGACTTGCAGTCCTTGATTCTACCAGCAGCAACATGGTATTTAGCCAAATTATCCCGACAAACTTATTATCTTGATTTCTTCAACTTGTAAAATTCATTATCTGTAAAAATGAAAAACTCCATTTCATAAAGGATAATCAAGATACAAGTAGCAGACACAAAAGGTCTGAGCTTTCCTGACATGCATGCCTCACTAACTGCTGGATTTCCTTCCATTTCTGTCCACTGGGATTTAGCAGGTGAGTTTTCAGCTCTCTCAAATTTGTGCTAATTTTACAGTATGTGCTATCACTTCTGGATAATTATCAGTCTTGGCAATTCCTGGAGAGCTGATTTTGGGGGTGACGGCATCTCAAAATTCTTTGTTGTAGGACTGGAGAACATTAGGGTGAAATCAATGACAAACATTGAACAAAAGGTCAATGTCATTTAGTGTTTATGAAATACTTGTATGTTTTGGTCATTTTCCAGCCCCTGGAGATAGGTGGAACAATAAGAAATAGGAAAGACCACTGGGTAGTGTTTAAGTAAAAATAAAGGATCCAAAGCTGGGCACTGATGGCTCACGCCTGTAATCCTAGCTACTCAGAAGGCTGAGATCTGAGGATCGCAGTTCAAAGCCAGCCCAGGCAGGAAAGTCCGTGAGACACTTACCTCCAATTAACCACCAGAAAAAAACCACCAGAAATGGTGCTATGGCTCAAGTGCGATAGTGAATGCCTTGAGCTGAAGAGCTGAGGGACAGCGCCCAGGCCCAAAGTTCAAGACCCATGACTGACAGAAAAATAAATTTTAAAAAAGTAAGGGGTCTATGGGCATCAAACTCAGACCTGGAGTATCAGAAAGGCTCCTAGAGTGACACCTTGGGAAGCTTGGAAGACAACAGGAATCAGTCACATGAGGCAGAAAATGTTCTAGGTAGGAAGAGAAATAGTGTGGGGGTAAAGAGTGGGGATAAGGAACAGGCCAAGAGAACTCTCAGAGCCAGAGCACATGTGGCTCTGCAAACCACCCCCAGGAAACTGACTCTGCTGAACCCAGAGGGACCACTAAAATGTGTTAAGTAAAATCATGCTTTGGGAAGCTGGTTATGCTCACTTTGTGGAGAACTGGTGGAGGCAGGCCAGTGGAAGTTCTTTGGATTTATCTAGGTAGGAAAAGATGGTGAGCTAAACCAAATGGGTGACTGGGGATGTAAAGAATGGACTCCTTTCAGAGAGACAGAGCTGACAGGCTTGGGGAGAAGCTGAGTGTGAATGAGAACTGACAGAGGTATTGGAAGAGGGACTGCATAATGAAAAGAGAAAGATCCCAATAGCTCCTAAGTGGGCTTCAGTTGGGGATGGAACTCTGATAGATAGGTAGAGGGATACGCCTCAAGCAAAATAAGGTGCTTTAACTTTAGCAAAGAGGGAGTCAGAAAACTGGATCACAAGAGTTTTCTGGCAAGGTGAGGTCTGTACTTGTTTAGCTCAAAGTTCGGTCCCTGGCTGAAAATAGCCATACCCAGTTACTCACAAGGGGTGCATCCCACCTATCAGGATGCAGAAGGTGAAGCACCTGCAGAGGGCAATGGCGAGATGCTCCTGCAACAGGGGCATAGCACACAGGTGTCCTAACCCTGCTAGTCATTGCCAATGGTGGCCATAGAGAATGGTTTCTTTGAGATGAGCAAGTCTTATGTAGACAGCAGAGCCACATGTACCACATATAACCTGGAACGGGGCATGTTCTGTGATGTTAGCAGTTTATTCTGCTGTGTGAAAGGGAAAGTATTTGATACCCCCAAGAGGTGGAATGTGGAAGGGCCCCTTAGGGGACTATGATAAGGAAAGACTAGAACCAAGTAAGTCTGCAGAAGCCTTACAGTCAGCTCTGCCAAAAAACATCATGTTGACAGTGAGTTTCAGAGGGGGAATATATCAATCTTCTAGGGGATGTAGAGTTACTCTGATTTTGCTTTAAAAATGGTATCCAGTGTAAACCAGGGGTGCTGCCAAGGTGTGGCCTGGAGTAGTCCACAATGCAGTCTTTATCTGACAGACAGGAGCCAATCCTGCTGCATCCTGCAGTCCTGGAGGGATCCAAGAGTTGTGCAGGTCCAGCAAGGATTTGTGTTCAGTCAAAAGTTTTCATCTCAGGGGAGGGCCTGGCCTCAGGATAGCTGGGGCGGTCACAGGCTGACAGGGGCAAGGATTCTCAGGGATAAATAGGACAGTTCTCTCTGAGTATTTAAGGCAGTAATGGTACTGAGAGTTTTTAGTAACATGCTGGAGTCTGTTTGCAAGCACCAGCTGTTTGATGGCATTTCTAGGTCAGAGTAAAGACTGAATGTTGGTTATAGGTGAAATACATCTCAGGACACTTTATGCTGAGGTATCTTCTCACAAAAGGTTTACATACACATGTACATACTTCTACAATACTTTTGCAAAAAAGTAGAATCATATTTGCTTTCACATTTTAAGTATTAATATAATTTCTTCAAAGAGTTTTAAGGCTTAGATGCCTTGAAATGTATTAGCTAAAAAGAACTTTTAGTTCTGATCAATAGTAAGTTCTTCAAAGTCTAATCCATCTATGTCATTACTAAATATAAAAATATTCTCTGTTAAATACAGAAATAGACTACATTAAGTATAGAAATTGTAAAGAAAGAAAAATTACAATAGTTCTCTTAGAGTTCATAAAGGACACAAAACAAGTTTGTTAGTACTGTATATTATCAACTGTATACTAGCAATTCACTGCTAGAGAACAACACTCAAATAAAAAAGATTAAAAATAAGTTATGGGGGGCTAATAAGAGAACTCAGTGGTAGAGAAGAGGTTTAACATTCAGTAGGTCCAGGATCTAATACCTACCACCCAAGTTATGTGTGTGCATTTTATAATGCTCAAATTAAGAGAAACACACATATACTTTCAAATATCTATCATTACTTTGTTGGAAAAGCATCCAAAATTCTTTTTTTGTAGTTTTTGAAATATATAGTAGGTTATCATTATCTAAAGTCACCTTAAGGTGCAACAGAATGCCAGATTTAGTTCTCCAAAAGCATGTACAATTTATACATACCAATTCGAAAAGTATAAGTAAAATTACGTGTTTGTGGGAATTTATATATTTTAAAATATCATTGGTTTCTATTACTTAATATGTGTTAATTTTTTAGCTCCAAAGTAAAAATAATACTACAAGGGTAAAACTTCATGTTAGATTACAGATAATCATTTTCACTCTAGTATTCTTTTTGCAGGAAGTGGGGTTTGAGCTCAGGGTTTCATATTTGGTAGGTAGGCACTCTACCACTTGGGCTAAATCCCAGTCCCATGTAATTTTTGTTCTGCATGATTAATATTTTTACATTTCTGAAAATTCTCAAACACTGAGAAAAAATGTAATGAATTGATGAAAAAGCCTGAAGAGAACATATGAATGACAACATATAGTCCAATGGACTGTATATAGAAAAAGCCAATGAGAGCACTGCCTCTCAACTTCAATTCCAGCTTCTTACCATCTTGTGTTACTAGGGCTAGACATTGCCAGTCACCTGTCAAAAAAGTTCTGATCCTGAAAGGAACACAGTTCTATATGGTGTCTGTCTGCATTCATCCTTTAACTCAGTCATCCCAACTGCTAAGTCTTTCTTGTACCAAATGTCCAAGGCTTTGAGCACATCTTTTCCTTTTTGAGACAGGTCCTGCTTCTCAACTGTTAGTTCTGTTACTGTGTTTTGCAAAAGCAGGACAATGGAAAACATTAAAAAGTAGCACTTTCAACATCAGTCCTCTAATACAGTGCTGAAGTTCTCCAATTGTCTCTCAAAAAAAAAAAACTCCTGAAAACTGTCCACTTAAGTATTAACAAACACCCATGAAAAGAATGACTATAGTATCAGAACCCAGTACTGTTAGGGGAGAAACTACCATTGCATAGACTTTTAGGTACTAATGCTGTTAACATTCCTTTGGTCTTCCATCCAGATGACTCTCCAAATGCCTGTGTGCTTTTTTACTGATATGTATCAGAATAAGACTGGTAAATACCAAAAGGCAGAGGATTTATTCTCAACATTCTCAACAGTAACTTATGGACTTCGGGATTTCTATAGTTACCGCCACAAAACTCAGAATGTATTTTTTACAATATTTGTATTGTAAATATACTGTACAGAAGGGTTACAGTTACATGAGTAAGGTGATGAGTATATTTTCTATTGAGCATCGTTATCTCCTTCTTTATGGACTCAGAATGTATTATGTACTGGCATGGCCTCTTCTCCCACTTCTATTAATACTGAGTCACTCCAGGATCATTATGTAGCCTGTGGTCTGTAGTCAAACAGTCCTGCAATATAAAAGTAAGATGCTGGCCATGCCTCCCAGGCACCAGGACATTCCTGGCACACGAACAGGCTGCTGGCCATGCCTTCCAGGCACCAGGACACCCTTGCAAGTTGACAGTGCACTAATTTTGTCAGGACTTCTGCTTCCAGGGAAAAGAGCTAATCTAACATCATCTATTGAGACTGTATCTCAAAATGTAAAAGCGTATTACTTCTATCCTTATTCACATAGCTAAATGCAGTAAGAAAACAAAATGCCACCAAATACACTAATTTATATCTTGGAAAAAAGCTAGATTTTACATGGTGAATTTCTCTGGGCCAACATCAGATTTCTTTTGGTTTGATTTTATTTTTTTTTCTTTTTTCTTTTTTAAATTTTATTTGTGAACATATTGATTTTATTTTTGTATACAACAAGGAAGGATATATTAATGGGGGCTTCTCTACAGCTCCACCTGTATTGATTTGGCCATTGATGAGCTTCAATCTTTACCATAGGAAACAAATGAAATAACTTATAAAGGAAACAAGGAAAAGCCTGTCTGGCCTGCAGCCGGGGAGATCTGACCTGAGCCAGCTCTGCAACTGAACCAAGTAGGTCACCAGAAACAAGTCATCTCTTTGTTCTTTATTTTTCAGTAGGCACAGGATGGCTAATATGTTTTCATGTGCATTAAGGAGTATATAGACATTCAAACACAAGGCTTCTTTTGTCCTACCAACCAGAGTCTGAACATGCGACAAGCTATAACAATGTGTACTACATATGACACTGTTTCTCAGCTCACAATTCTCCCAAGACCACAGCTGCAAAGCTTATGCAGGAGGCTCTTTAGTTTCCAGAAAGCTAAGGAAAAAAATGAGTTCTCTTTATTTGCCCGAAGTCAATTATCATGTCAGGAAGCTGATTTGAATCTCCAGAATTGAAGCAAGTAGTCTTCACATAAACAGAAATCAACTCTAAGTAAATATCTACTATGAATATTTCACAGAACACTGGAATTAAATTAGTGACTAATGATGAAAGCCAAGAATGTAATTTTCTTAGATGTTGTGCTGAAGGGGCCTCTAAATTCATTTCTTAAATTCAAACTAGCTCAAGCTATGGCACCATTCTACCAAGACTGCTTGCTATTGTGTCATAAGGTGCCCTCCACAAATGCCTTCTAAAGCTGTCTTGTGCATCATAGGTACCAGCCCTGCATTCCCTCCATTAAGTTATAAACCACTTTTATGGGCTGAACAAATGTTAATGCCATTATATCTTAATGGATAATGCTATGAAAAGCACCAAAGTATTACAGCACGGGAACCTTTAGGGATGAAATACTGTATAACTTAGAAAATTGTCTGTTACAAACATATGTCAGCCATGAGGGCTTCTAGCCTTTATGATCCATCTTCAGAGAACTCAGTTATAATTTCGCCCTTGGTTAAGAGAACTTTGCAATTACACACAGATTTATTAGGTCCCAGGATTAAAATTCTCTGAGTAAGAATAAAAAATAATTATACTTCAGAACACAATGTGATATTCAAATGCTTTGAAAATCGTCACCTCAGCAAAAATGAGAGAGAGGAGAGGAAGAAGCTAAAGATGAGACTGGTAATGCTGGCCATTAAAAACTGTGAGTTTCAGTGCACAAATGTACACTCTGGCACTTTTATATCATAATCATGTGGAAATGAAAACCTCCCTTTTGTAGCAAAAGGCCTATCGTCTTTCTTGTCCTTTCAAAACTTGTTCTGTACATTCTTGGAGGTGAAACTCTCTTCCCTTGGGTCTGTGACTCTTTATCATCATCATTTTTACTCAGTTACTTCCTCTCATTTCTATTTGCCAGCAGATCTTCCTTTCGTTGGTCTTTCAATGTGAGAATTTAAGCTCTTGCTACTTCTTTGTCTCTAGTCTCTCTTTCCAGGAAAATGTGGCCATTTCTGTAGTTTTATTGCCAATGATATCTGAATTAACTCAAAATGTTGGGCTGCAGCTTAGACCTCTGCTTGAGTGCCAGGCCTGGTTTATTTCCCTCTGTTCTCTAGGTTTACTTAGCTGTCTCAAAGGCACTTCAATTTAGAACGTCTAAAAATGAATATATGATTTCTCTTTTTTATCCAAAATCAGGACCCCTCCTAAGCCTTTTCATGCCTGTAAGTGTACCTCCAAGCATCTATGCTTGGGACTCCTGCAATGATTTCCACGCATTCTTGCTGCTTTTCTTCATCCCCCTCATTCCACCTCCACAGCAGCCAGAGTAGTACACTGAGATAGCCAATGTGATCACACACCATTCTCTCCTCATATGCTTCACTGACTCCCTTTCTTATAGTACCTTGAACATGGCTGAAGAAGTAAGTATTATCTGGCTCCTTTTACCTCTTTTGCCTAGGCTTATCTATCCACTGTTGCTTTCCATGTTGTATCATGGTCCCTACCAAGACAAGCTCTTCCATTTCTTTTGCTTACAGTCATCACCATTTTTATCCTTAGTTGTTCTCCTATTCATTGTTCTTGTCCTTGAGGAAGGTAATGGTATCCTATGATGAGCTCCTATAAACTTATATTATATATTTACTTTTGAGATCTTTGAAAAAGTAGTGTCTATCTCTCCCAGCAGATCACCAGTTCAAGAGGGCAAAGGGTCATGCCTGTTTTACCCACCACTGTTCTCCTGGTGATCCCACCCCCATGAAAAGCACATGAATAACCTAACTTTCATCACTTCAAAGCCTTTTTCAAGGCTCTCCTTTTCCATCACTACAAGAAAATACTATCACAAATTTGATGGCTACAAACAACTACTTCTGGTGACCTTGACCACATCAGGTTTATTTCAACAGAAAAACTGGAAACAGAATAACAGAAAAATGCACAGAAATCAGGCCCTGAAAAGACCAATGAAGCAAATCCTAGATTTATAACCAGTGTAGGTGTTAGGAGTCAATATTGTATGAAAGTGGAATAGAGGGGATGAGGAGCTCATTAACTTTCTTCAGAAAATATAGTAAAGCTTCAAATGGTTGACTACTACAATCTATGTTAGTTAAATTTTATTTTCCTTAAACTGTATCTTTTCTGTATCTGAATTAGTTAAATTTTTGTTCAAATATACACCCTTCTTAGAAGGGTAGGAAGAAGGCTGAATGTACTGGGAAGCTAGGCTACATAGCAAAACCCTTCATCCAAAAAACAACAACAAAACAAATAAACAAACATGTAAAAGTGTGTTTGCATGGGGTAAAGAGCCAAAGACAGATTTCTTTTATGAGATGATAAAACAGATTTTCTCTACTTAGGGAAAGCAAAGAGGGTGCTGATGAGTTTCAGTATTATCATTTTGTAGATATAAACAACAATAGCTGATCAAAAGATGGCTTAAAATGGATATTTGAAATCTGAAGCATGATTATTTTGAAAGGAAAACATTTATCAGTACCATATACTAATCTGACAGAGACAAAATAGATAATACAGATAAAATACAGTATAGATTTTATTTAATATGTATCTAAATGCCAGAAATAAAGCTCTATGATTTGATAATTGTCTTCCATGTAAAAAAAAAAGAAAGAGTTATGAATTCAACAAATAAAACTTCACCTGATTATTCTGGCCAATTTGTGAGTTATAAGATTTGTGAAATAATGCTTTCCATAAAGAAAAATACCTTGTTTTAGAAAATTGGTTCATATAAAATTTTAAACCATGTAATTACTTACAATTACTTAGTACATTATATGATATAATAATTCAAGTAAAAGTGTATAGGATGTCCAAAAGTTAGAAACATGTTAAAATAGTTTTTTTTTCTGTAGAGAATGTTGATACCAGGTGGTCTAATTTGTACTGGAGTTTTTCCCAATGTAGTATCAGTTTTCTGAGAACCATAGATTACTAAAGTGCTCCCCGGGGAAAAAAAACATGAGCAAAGACAAACTCTGGGTTGATGGTGATTACCTGATTATAAGCTGGACTTCTCAGGAAAATAGCAACCCTACATAACAGCCTTGGTTTTCAGCTTGCATGGAAAGTACCTCATGGAGGGAAAGCATACAGGGGCAATGATGGTAAGAAGGACAAGGAAATTAATAACATGAAAAACAACATAGGAATACATTTTAGACTCTGAGCATTAACTGTTTGTCAGGTACACCTGATTCTAATTAAGTTCAGAAGAAAAATCACAAGGCAACTTCTGCCTAACTCTTTTAAATAGTAGGGTGATAAATGGGTGTATCTGAATGTGAATGCCTCCATATTTTTCAACTAAAGTCTGTTCTGTCTTCCAACTGATCACTTTAATACCCAAGTATCACCTCAGCCTGCACAAAGGTACTTGTGTAGATAAGCTCCTAGGTTTCTAAAAGAACTATTATTTTGTTAAATGTCATTTAGGTAACCTATGTGTTTCTCTCAGAATAAAGGTAAATGTTAAACAGCAAATGACTCACAACTAACAAGCTACTTTCAAAAATGTGACCCCATGAATCCTTTCTCTTTGGAATACATGTTCAACACATTGAATTTCTTTTTAATTTCCTACCTTTTTTTAAAAAAATAGATTTTAAAAGAATATCCTTACCCGAATTATTTCTTCAACACAGCTGTTGCTTTCTCCAGATCTAGTCTCCTGAAAACAAAGGAAAAAATAAATTAGGCTTCTTAGAAAAGATTTATGGTCACAAAGAGAAGGTGACATGCAAGGTTCCCAATTAGTGGGAAGAAATTCACTAGAGGTTTGGTGAGGGAATACTTAAGATGGGATTTATTGATAAGTTTCTTCCCTTAATAGCCGACTCCCATTGTGGCTCCTTGCTTCCCCTTGCCTGGTAGCAGTAGCACACTCACACAGGCCTGCCTCAGTGGCTTGACCCTGCATCTCTAGCCACACCGATAACAAGCAGGGAGACTCCTGAGCACAGAGGACAGAACAGGAGTTCTGTCTCAAACAGATTTGAGTTCTGTTCATCCTGGGCTCCAGCACAGTGTAGAAACTACGGTTTCAACTAAGGTTGCAGCCTTTGTTGCAAAAAGTACCAGATGTGTTCCATGGGCCAAATGAGTACAGTGATTGCTATGGCTTAAGTGAAATCCTACTCATTCACAGTTCTCAAAGCCACACTTATTGTTTTGATGGGTCCCCAACCGAAAGACCAAAAACTGAGATCTCTAGACAACACGGCCTAGAGCCACCTGCTTGGCTGTCACTATGCTGCCCTGTGATGTAGTGGTATCCAGGCTTCTGAGGTGGGGTGGCTTTAGGTCACAGCCACTGTTAACAGTAGTAAGTTTGAGAGACTGTTTGCTGCTGGCTTCACAGCCTGGAACATAGCACATGGTTTTGTGGGGACATGAAAGCACCAACTGCTAGTGGAGATGCTACATGTGGTCTTAGGGCAATCATTCTCTGGGTCCTATAATTAAAGGAAATTCTAGCATGGAGCTTTCTTATAATTACTACTCAAGTCCTACTGCCTTTTCTTCCTCACTGTTTTTTAGAGAAGTGCCATCTGTACATGCCAACTGGATAATTCCAACTCATTCTTCAGATTATAGCTCACCCATAGCTTCCTCAGAGTGTCTAAGGCCATCTCTATCCCGAGTTCTCTCCCACTATGGCATCACCTCATCATAGTCCTCTCATGACTGAAATTCAATAACTGATTCTTTAATAACATCTCCTCTCTCTACAACATACACTCCAGGAACACAGAGTTCCTGTGTTGTTCTGAACTAAGCTCCATGTGTACTACCCATTTATTAATTGATGTGGGTGAAGATAGGAATAAATTTACTTCCTGCAAAACTGCAGAGCTTCTGCATGGCCAAGATCATAGCTAGCAAGACAAAAAGAAGCCCACAGATTGGGAGAAGATCTTCCCCAGCTATATAACAGAAAAGGGCCTCATATCTAAAATAGAGCTCAAAAAATTAGGTCCCCAAAAAACATATCCTCAAAGAAATAACCACCCCATTAATAACTGAGATAAAAATTTAAAAAGAGACTTCTCTGAAGAGGAAAGAATGGTCAATAGACACATGAAGAAATGTTCAACATCTCTGGCTATAATAGAAAGGCAAATGAAAACTACATTGAGATTCCACCTCAACCTAGTTAGAACAGCCATTATCAAGACAGCTAATAATAACAGATGCTGGCATAGAATGTGGCCTAAAGGGAACACTATTACGCTGTTGGTGGGAATGTAAACTTGTTCAACCACTCTGGACAGCAGTATGGAGGTTCCTCAAAAGACTAAATATATAGACCTATGACCCAGCAATCCCACTCCTGGGCATTTATCCAAACAATCACAAACAAGGCCACACAAAAACTACCAGCACAACTATGTTCACTGCAGCATTATTTACCATAGCTAAGATATGAAACCAACCTAGCTATCCCTCAGTAGATGAATGGATCAAGTAAATATTGTACATATACACAATGGAATTCTATGCTTCCATCAGAATGACACTGCCCCATTCATAAGGAAATGGAAAGACTTGGAAAAAATCATATTAATGAAGTAAGCCAGACCCCAGGAAACACAGACTCCATGGTTTCCCTCATTTATAATAATTAGTATATATCTAGGATAGTCATAGCGGAGGATCATAATAGGTCAATAGCTATGTACATGTGACCATATAAAATAATGCTAATCAAAGCAAACTCCAAGATATGGAAACAAGAGTTTTTTTTAAGTGTACTGTTTGCAGTTATTTTTTTTCTTTTGTTGTTCTTTTGTTTTGCTTTGTGTTTTTTTTTTACCTTTGGTTTATCCCCTGTTGTCACTGTTTCTGACTTTGGTACCTTTTATTTTGTATATTAAAAGTCTATCTGATTTGGGAAGGGAAGGGGAATCACAGAAATCGTGGAGCAAAGGGTGAGCCAATGCAACAGACATTGTTGGACATTATGTTGGAAATGAACTTCACAACTTGTGGGGAAGGGGAGTCAAGGGAGAGGGAAAGCAGGAAAAAATAAGGGAAGGGGTAATACTGAAATATACTCATCACCATACTTATGTAACTGTAACCTCTCTGTATATCACCTTTACAATAAAACTAGTTAGTTAGTTAATTAACTTACTTCCTGCAGCTGTGAGGAACATGAGGCCTGTCAGAATCAGCTCTAGGAGTTTTGAAGATAATAGCAGCTTTCCCAAAGATGATGACTTTCACACCCGCCCATGTATGCCAACCCATCACCTTTTCCTGGAGTTGTAGTACTGCTGCTGAAATAGGCTATCCTAATGGATGAAGGTTAGAAAAGATGTGTGAAGCTTGGCATGGCACCATATATGACTGTAACCATCTCTTACCTAGAATTAGTCATTTGTTCACATCTCCTGACTGAGGCCAGAAAATTGACATAATTTGTCCCAAGCCACACAGTATCACAGGAGAGATTGTACCAGAACACAGGATACCTGATCTATAGTGTTAGATATTTTCTCCTTCAGAAATGTTTCCCCATCACAAGACTGTCTTTATATCACCTCCCTTATTAAAGTCCAACTTGTCAAAGGGAATCCTGAGACAACCATCTCATAGGCTATATGGTAAAGTCTCATTCAAACGATGGATTTATGGTCTATTGGAATGTCCCTGCCCTTGGCATTCAGAAAAAAGAATCTGCTGTCTCAACTGGAAAACACATCCTGTAGCCACAACATTTCTTTCATTCTACCTACAGGTTTCTAAACATTCCTACAGATGACAAAACAAATGCTAACCTGTCAATATAGCTCCTATATTTTTAAGTTAGAACAACTAAATTAAACCATAATCTCACATTATCCATACAACATACTAAAAATAACTCTTCCAATTAAACTCTGGGCTTGAATCCTTGAAGTCAAGTTTCTCCTGAATACTACACTTGAATTGCATTTGATGTGGTTTATGTAAACCAAAGGTTGCTTAATGATGACTTCTCATAGTCCTATGCTCACAATCTTGAACATTTTCATTACCCTGCTATGTTAAGGGAACCAGTAGAAAAAAAATAGGGATAGGTGGTCTCAATATGACAAGTCCAACCATGAGATTCAGTGGTATACTTGGACAGACACCAGGTCATCACGTACTAGGAAGACTCCTGATACAGTAGAGGAGGTGTCAAACTGAAACCAGGACCAAGCGGCTGAAACCAAGCAGTTTCAGTAAGTTCTTCCCTTAAATCACAGGTTGGTTAGTCTGGCAGAGGGAGACTTTGAGCCTTTTCTGGAACATTTCTCCTGATGACTCAAGAAGAATATCACACTGATTTGGATTCCTAGGATTCTGTTTGGCTTGAGTGGATTTATGGGACACAGTAGCACAGAAAGTGTGAGTTATAAGCAATCTTGGAGCTAATTTCAGGCAAAATCAATGACTTGAACCAGGTAGAAAATCCATGACCCATAGGAGGGAAGTATTTTGTTCAAAATACTCAGCAGGTAGCAGGATCACACAGTGAGAATCCACATATAGTTTCTCAGCACCAGCACAGTATATTTTCTCCAATCTCTCTGTTTCCCTGCACTCAATCCTCAGAATTGGTTCAAATTGAAGTGCAAACTTTCATGCTTTAAAGTAGGGAAATGGGACAATTCAATAGTATCTGGGTAAATTTCCTCCCTTCTCCCATTCTGAAAATACTTTAACATCGAGTTACCATCTCTCACTCACTAACCTCCAACATCATATGCACTGACCAAAAAGAAAAGGGTGTGGGAGATAATGAACAGACCAAAGGTTAAAACTTCTATTCCTCCTGTAACATTCAAAAACCCAGAGGGCAAGACTTGGTGTCCTCAGATGTGGTAGCATGAAATTTCACCTCATCTTTCCTACAAGTACAGAAGGGGCAGGAAGGCAGGTAGGCATGGGAAAGTAGCCGATAGCACTTTTTGCCTTCTGAGGTCTATCTCAAGTCTGCTTTCAGCTATAGTTTGTGCTTTGATTATATTTACATTTTGAAAACTTCCTATGTTTAGGAACAAGATTAAAATGTGCATATAATTTACATCTCCAAAATTGTGTTTATATTTTTCACAATAAAATTACTGCTTCCCTTGGAAAGGTACCCACTGAGAAGGTGGGGGATTGCACAATGTAAATTTTAATTACTCTAGGTTTTGAGAGTTTGGAGCTGTTGTTTCATGCTGAGTTGCTGAGCTGCTGTTTGGTATTTACTCCAACTCTCATGAACCCAACTCATTTCCCTATCATTACATTTTGAAATCTGTCATAACAATATCACCTCATTGAACCTCCAACTAAACTTCAATTAAAACCTAACATCCCTGGCTGATTCTTCTCTACAGTCTTGCTATCGTGTATGTTCTCTCAAATCCTGCCACTTAAATACACACACTTTGTCTGGGAAGGGTGAGGAACTAAGCTCTGGGAAAGGAGAGCTCAAGAATCCACCAGGAGCTTGCTGCCCCTGACAGCAGAAGTCCCTAATTACTATGCACAGCACACAACACTGTAAGAAGCAAGGCTTAAGGAGAACAGGCTCAATCAAATCAGGGAAAATGGCATTTCATCACAGAGGAGATGAGCTGAACACATCCTACTTTGAAAATAGTTTAACTCTTCATCAGATTCATTTCAGGTGGAACTTTCATTCTAAAATACTGCTAATTTAAAGTCACAGGCCTTAGTTTGTCTGCAGGTCCTCAAAAGAGTATTTAGAAATGGCTTATCAGATGCACATATCTAAATGCTCCTGCAGAGCTTTATTTAAACAGACTTTGTTCTTCTTGATTTACAGGAAATCTGATCAATAAAGAAATGAGATGTAAGCAGTACAAGGGGATCTAAACTCAAGTTCAAGAACCACTGTAATTGCACAGGAAGCTCCACCCCTATGCTGTGTCCTCAGCCTTACCCTGAGGACAGGGTCACCAGTGAACAAAGGAGGAAGGCAGTCAATTATCTCCCAAAGTTAGCTTGTCTACACCTCACCTGAAATGAAACCTTCCAAAGGATATACTCTGTTCTCCTCCCCACCCATGGCCCAGATTCATCTCTGCCCTGTTGCTTTAACCTGATCAGGCCATGCACTCTTAGTAGGCCACTCACATCCAGTTCTGCTTCTGTGATCTTAAGTGTTGCACAAAAAACAAGCAAAGGAAATTACCAAAAAAGATATATCTCATAAAAATGAAAGCAAAATGATTGCAGACTGGAAATATTAATATCAACTAAAGTCTAGGTCTCATTCATACACACACCTGGGCATATGTACACACACACATTCATATATGAAGAAGGAAAATTAGGGCATTAATAGAGCATTAGAAGAAGATATATTAGGAAGAAAATGAAGAGAAATTCAGTGTGCCCCTACTTTTACAAAGAAAAGCTACATAAGAAAATATAGAATTTCAAAAGATTATTAAAGTTAAATTGGTAGATTTAAAGAACTTTGACTGCTGAGAAGAAACTCTACTCTGTCTTCTCTGCGATGTATGAGATTGTAGTTTCTGCAATGGTAGGTAAAGAATTGGTTGTATTACTTAAATATGAGATACACAAAAACCCTCTGAAAATTCCAAAAAAGTATTGTTTCACAGTCTGAATCTTTACCCACTGGTCCGCCAAAACCTATGAGGAGAGGAACTAAATGCAGTGCAGACATAAAAATCTCCTAGAATCTTTTAAATTAAGCACAAACCACATCATACAAATAACTCTTTATATTTTCAGGGAATAATAGTAAAACTCAGTAATATAAAACTCTTAGTGCCACAAAGACTGTCTAAGAGACAAATTCATCAAGTAAAGGCTTTCACTATTTTTTTCCTCTAAGAAATTGTGTTAAAGAATTTAAAATTTAAAGGAAAAGCCAGGCCCTGGTGGCTCCATGCATGTAATCCTAGCTACTGAGAAGGCTGAGATCTGGGGAAATAAGTTTGAGGACAGTCTGAGCAGGAAAGTCTGTGAGACTGATTTCCAATTAACCACCAAAAAGCCTGAGGTAGAGCAGTGGCACAAATGGCAGAGCACTATACTTGAGAAAAAAACCCTCAGGGATAACACGTAGGCTCTGAATTCAAGCACATACACACAAAAAACACTTTAAGAAAATCCAAAAATAATACAAAAGAAGGCAAAAGGATAGAAGTAACAAGTGAGGAAAAACAAAGTCATTTATAGCAAATAAAATCAAGGGATTTTACAAGCCCTAAATATATTAAAAACAAAAGCAAAATTAAAAAATAAGCTACCTATAAAGACAGGCAAGTTACACACAAATCTATTGAATAAAAAGAAGCTCAAATAAGCATAATTTTAGATAAAAACATCATATAAGGCACTATAATTTTAAGAGGACATTGATATTAACTTTAAAATAGAATACAAACTCAACAAATATAACACCTTAAAACAGGAAACTTCTTGAAAAAAAGTATGAAAAATAAGATTTTGGACTTACAATCTTGAAAATGCATACAAATAAAATATATAGTAATTTTTTTCAAGTCAGTTTTAAAATGAAATATCTCACATTTACAGAAAAATAAGTTCCTGTCCACTTTCTCTCCCAGAATATAACGTAATGGAAAGCTATAGAATTTATTTTATTGAATTAGAATAAAAACCCAACAGGAAGCCGGGAGCTGGTGGCGCACGCCTGTAATCCTAGCTACTCAGGAGGCTGAGATCTGAGGATCGCAGTTCAAAGCCAGCCCGGGCAGGAAAGACTGTGAGACTCCTATTTCCAATAAACCACCAGAAAACCGGAAGTGGCGTTGTAGCTCAAGTGGTAGAGTGCTCGCCTTGAGCTCAAGAGCTGAGGGACAGCGTCCAGGCCCAGAGTTCAAACCCCACGACTGACCAAAAAAAAAAAAAACCCAAAAACCCAACAGAAGAGAACTGGTCAATATCCCTTATGAAAATAAATGTGGAATCCTCAACAGATTAGTAGTAAATATAAATCAATAAAATATAAGAATTGGTGGGATTTCAGAAATATAAAATGGGCTCAATATTGGTAATACTTGGAAGCACTATGTCACTAACTAAACAAATTGTGATCAATACATTTTACTAATTTAAAAAAATTATAATCTTGGAAAAACCCCAAAGATTTCATTTTATTAAAATAGGAGGTTAATAAGGGGTTGGATATGAAATAAACAAAGACAAAAGCTTTTCTCTGTAATAGTCAGGAACTGATTTAAAAATATAAGAAGAATTCATGTTATAAGATATAGAAAAATATATAAATGAGGATAACCTCAACAAGCAATGTTTGCAATATGTCTAAGAAAATAGTATTCTGAAGGATACAAAACAAACAAGAAAAAACTAGACCAAACTTCTCAAATAACTTCCAACCTTAAAGTATAATACAAACTCAAAGAAAAATACGGAAAAGAGAAGAGCACAAAGGATACTACCTTAAAAAAATACTGAGGTGCAAGTCAGATAATATAAAATGAACCACCACAAAGTATACCATACCTATGGCATTTGGCATATTTACAATGTCACGAAGAATCATCATTTCTACCTACTTTCAGAATATCACCACCATTCCAGAGTAAAACCCAATATCCAATAAGCATTTTTCTACATTCATTTGACTCTCTATATTAACCTTCACATATGATTTTATTGCATTAAAAACTACAGGTTAAGCATTTGCTTCAATTTGAAGTCAGAAATGCTCTCAAATCCCCAACTTTTTGAGTGCTGACAAGATATCACAAGTAGAAGACTCCACACCTGACCCCATAGAATATATCAGCCAGAATACAGAAAATTCTTAAAATTCTGTATAACTTCTTGCCATGTATATAAAATATACCTGAAACATATATGAATTTCATATGATAGACTTGGCTTTCATTCCCAAATCATCTTGTTATGTACATGCAAATTGAAACATTTCTGTCTCCTACATTTTGGATAAGAAGCACTGTATTTGACAAGAATAAATGAAATGTTCATGGATACCATTACCTTGCAATTAGATTTTATACTGGTTATACCATCTCTTTTTATAAGTTTGTGATCACTTCTTATCAAAGTCATTGGTACCATCCAGTAGCACTCCATATCCGTTGACTGAATAATTAAGTAGCCCACACATTAAAAAAGAAAAACAAACTTTTAAAATAAGTTTTCTTATCGTGAAAATACCATACAGAGGGGTTACAATTACATGAGCAAGGTAATGAGTACATTTCTTATCAAGCATTGCTGCCTCCTCCTTTGTTAGAAAAACAAACTTTCAAAAACATGTGTTAGCTGGGCACAAGTGGCTCATGCCTGCAATCCAAACTCCTCTGAGGATCTCAAAACCAGCCTGGGCAGGAAAATCTGTGAGACTGTTATCTCCAATTAACTACCAGAAAGCTGAAGTGGCACTGTGGCTCAACGCGGTAGAGTGTTAGCTTTGAACAATTTAGGGACAGCACCTAGACCCTGAGTTCAAGCCCCATGACCATGTTTATAATCCTAGCTTCTGGAGGGGCAAAGATAGGGAGGATTACAGTTCAATGAGCTTTTTCTTAATGAATAAAGCAGGCATAGTCGTATGTGTCTATTATCTAAGCTATATGGAAAGTGTAAATAAAAGGACAATGACCAAGGCCAGCCTAAGGAGAAAAAAAATCAAGATCAAGATTTTATTTGAAAAATAATTAAAGACAAAAGACATTAGGGGGTATAGTTCAAGTAGAAGAGTGCCTTCTTTGCATGACTTCAAGTTCAAACCCCAGTATTGTCACAAACAACAACAAAACCCTCAAAGTTTGAACTTCCTAAGTAACCAGAGCAGGAACCTACATTGCAAGGAATGGATTTGCTTTATCTAAACAACAATAAGTTACCAGTTGACTTAAAGACAAATTCTTGCAATATTAATATTTATTTACCTCATTAAAATAAAGCTACAGTTATTAATTAGTATCAAAACCATTTGGAAGTAATTTGACTTCCCTGGTCCCCACACTGCTATCTGTAAATTCAAGAACAAGTATAGCTTTTTATCAGTCGGTAACTTTATTAAAGAGTTACAAACTGAACATCCCTAATCTGAAAATTGAAATCAAAACCATGAAACGTCTTAAGCAGTGATGTGAAGTAACATGTAGAAAATTTCACTTTATCTCACCTGAGGATTGGCAGCCAAAATACAGGCATGAAAAAATATTTTATAAAATTTCATTCAGGCTATGTGGATAGAGTATAAATAAAACAAATAGATTTCATATTTAGTCTTGGGTCTCTTGCTTCAGATGCCTCACTACTAATATGTAAATATTCTTAAAATCTGGGAAGAAAAAAGGAAACTAATTCTGAAATACCTTTAGTCTCTAGCATTTTGGACATGAATACTCAACTTGTACTAATTTCCTTGCAGATTCCTAGCCACAGGACAAAGTCGTTCATTTATGGTAATATTTTTATAGTGACAATTAGTTATCTTAATCTGAGCTTGTAGATATAAGTGCATTTGGCTCTCAGTTAAGTGGTCTATCACTGTACTGACCTTGTAAAATCCTATTGATGAGTTAAAGAGATTACAACTATAGATTGACTTTGCATCCTGATCACTAACCGATACCTAGTGTTTTTTCACGGGACCATATCTTCAACTAAGTGCCAAGTCCTGTATAGTATAATGGGTCATCTTTACACTGCCCTGTCAACACTGAGCAAAGAAACCACAGATCAGTCATATTGAACAATCGCTTCCTGTTTGTAATTGACATTGACAAGAACACTTCAGACCTCTGTGTTCTTTCATCTCAAATCATTACTCCCAGGCAGAGGAAGAACAGCAGGCTAAGGCAGAGTGACAAGAGAGAGCTATTTCACATTCACATGCCAGGCAGGAGCTGGGAAGACTTCTGAAATACCCCATCACGATTCTCAGCCTGCCCCACACTAATAACAAATAACATAATATTCATCAAAAGCAAAAGCTAATATCACATCCCTATTTTCGTCCTGAAAGGATACAAGGAGATATATTGGAAAAAATTTGATTATTAATCAGGAACACTCTATTCTTCTCTAATCTTTAAATTCTCAACACAAAGGCTTGCAAAATGGAATAAATAATCCAATGTGGCTGAAGAAATTAACCAGTTAATGATGTTAATGGTACTAAGGACTGTTCTAACGTGTGTCCACCAGTAAGATATATAGTGAGTTCTCTTTTAATACGAGGTCAAATGACTATTGTTAATGGCAAAAAGTGGGGCTATGAATTTGACAATACAGATTGGGCATCCCTTATCCAAAATTCTTCATATTAGAAATGCTTCAGGTTCAGAATTTTGAATATTTGTGTACACATAAGGTATTTTCAAACTGGAAAACAAGCTCAAAATTCTTCTAACTTAATATAAAAGATACCTTATATACATAGCCTGAAAGTATCTGGGAGGACAAAACCAGGGTTTACACTCAGGGATTCAACATAGTATGTTGCTTTTTGCCCAGACCTGTGCCTGGACAATCCTATTTGATATTTATCTCCTTAGCAGGAATGACAGGTGAATATCACCATACTCAGTTGCTCCTGTTGAGATAGAGTCTTAAAAGCTTTGTTGCCATGGATAGTCTAGAACTCAGTCTTTCCAATCTCAGCCTCCTGTGGAATTGGAATGATTGGCACAAGTCACCAGGCCCAGTTTTTAGTTGAGAAGGGTTCTTGTGAACTTTCTGTATAGACTAATCTCAAACTGTAGTCTTATCTTAGCCTCCAGAGTGGCTAGGACTATAGTTGTGAACTGCCACACCCAGCTCTGAAGGTACTTTCACACACAATATTTTAGTACTCTGGTGTAGTTATACTATAACCCATTGCATATGCCCTCAAGAAGTCTGGGATTTTGAGTTTTAGATGTTTGGATTAAGGATGTTCAACATATATTCTATTTGGTATAATTTATTTATTTATTTGAGCATTAAAGCTAAAAGAAATAAAGGACAGACTTAGGAATAGCTCTTCATATATCATGTTCTTCATAGACTTTTTCTCCATTATCCCTGATCTCCTCAACATGTCTCAGGTCTGCCTGACTCTGAGAACAGAGTTCATTTGGTATCCCCAGCACCAACTGTTTCTAGGGATACTCTCTGAGGAGACATGTTATAAGGACATGCTGAATAAATAAATATGCATGTTTTTACTCATTTGTAATAACTAGAATTTGTCTATAAATCTACAAGTAAACCAAATGGAGAGTAAAAGACAAAATTTACACTTGACCATGATAACTTAAAAAGGACTCGAAACATTCACACAGTGAGACCAAAAGAGGATATTCTTAGGAGAGGATCACAGGGCTCAATGTAAAATGATGCTTATCAAAATGAACTCCAAGAGAGGCAACATGAGGTTTTTTTTAATTGTTCTGTGTGCAGTTTGTTTTCTGTTCTTTCCCTTTTGTTATTGTTTGTTTTATTACTTTTGTCTTGCATGTGTTTGATTTGGGAATGGAGAAAAGAAAGCACAGAAATGTTAGGACAAAGGTAAACTAATTCAGCAGTGATACTCACTAGACACTATGTTGGAAGTGAGCTCTATAACTTGAGAGGTTGAGGAGTCAGGGGGACAAAAACTAGGAGAAAATAGGGGAGAGGGCGACACTGTTCAAAAAAAAATGTACTCATTACTTGACTATGTAACCGTAACCCCTCTGTACATCACCTTTATAATAAAAAATTAAAAAATAAAATAAGTAAATAAATAAACCAGTTGAAATTGACAGAGAAGTAGGGGAAAGAAGCTGGGAGATAGGTTCAAGAAGCTTTGAGAACATGACTGAGAACCTGGTACTTACAAAGAAGATTCTGGTATCTACTGTTTCTATTTCACACTATCCTATCTACCTAAGCAGTGAGCAGCCTTAGATTTTATCTACTTTTTTTTTTTTTAAGTTAGTTGTGTGGCTTGAACTCTGGGCCTGGGCATCGTCCCTCAGCTCTTCAGCTCAAGGCAAGCATTCTACCACTTGAGCCACAGTGCTACTTCTGGGTTTTTGGTGGTTAATTGGAGATAAGAGTCTCATGGAATTTCTTGCCTTGGCTGGTGTTGAACCATGATCCTCAGATCTCAGCCTCCTGACTAACTCAGATTATAGGCATGAACCACTGGTGCCCAGCAGCCTTACTCTTTAGACTACCTTCCTGGTCATCTAAAATTGTGTTGGCTGAAGAGAAAAATTTCAGTACTTAAAGTCTTATATTTCTAAATTTATTTAAATGCCATACATATTTTTATTTTCTTTAATTTATGGAATTGGGTGGCCTTTTCATTCTTGACTCTGATAGCATATATATTATTAGTTGGTCAGTTCCCAGGATAACAGCATGCAGGTCCCTGCATATGACAGGTTAAATGTCAGTTCCTGGAACTTGGGGCACCTGGAGTGAACCTGGATATTAACTCTGCATTTATCCTTTCCTTTAAGCCTTGGAAGTTACTGCTGACCATTGCATTTCCATGAACAAAAAATCAACAGGTAAGGTCATAAGCTGATACAAGGCAGCTCAGAAGGCAAAGAGCGGTGCTTCAGGCCCCTGTATCCTTTCCATTGACAGACAAGACTGTCTCCTGACACTGGCCCCAAAGCCTGTGGGTGGGGTCCCAGGGAAGGCAGTCTCATCTTCATGTCTTCACCACTATCTTTCCGAAGCCCCATGGAATGGTCATCCACCATCACTGTGGTTTCACAGCTTTAGGCTTCTCTGCCTTCTCTCAAGCAATTATCTCTTATGAAGATGAACATCAGGCACATTTCTGCACCCAGAGTCTTCCTTCTCAATTCATAAAATGTTGATTGTGGTTTTTTTTTTTTTCTGTTTCTGTTTTCTGTACCCTTTGTCTTGTATATACGATTTGTGGAAGGGAATGGGAACCACAGAAACATCAAGACAAAGGATGAACTAATGCACTAATGATACTCACTTAACACTATGTTGGAAATGAACTATACAACTGGGTGTGGGGGAGGGAATAAGAAGGGGTAAGTGGGAGAAAATGAGGGAGGGGGTAACAGTGTTTAAAAAGAAATGTACTCATTACCTTACTTTTGTAACTGTAACCCCCCTGTTCATCACCTTTACAATAAAGATTTTTTAAAAAGAATGAAGGAATGTGATGTCAAAGGGGAAGCTTAAAAATTATCACACAGTAAGACCAACGAAAGATGTCCTTAGGAAAGGATCACAAAGACTCAATAGCTATGTGCATTTGATTATATAAAGTGGTATCTATTGAAATGAATTCCAAGAAATGGAAAGGAGGTTTGTTTTGTCATTTTGTTTTTGTTTCTCCTTTGTTATTGTTTTCTGTATCTTTTGTCTTGTATGTATCTGTTTGGGGGAGAGTGGGGGGGAACAGAAATAGTGGGAAAAAGAGTGAACAAATGCAGCAGTGCTACTCACTAGATACTATGTTATGGGGAGGTCAGGAGGGGAAACTGGGAGAAAACAAGGGAAGGGGTGACACTCTTCAAAAAGAAATGCACTCATTACCTGACCTATGTAACTCCAACTCCTCTGTACCCCACCTTTACAATAACAATTAAAAAATATGCAATTTAGTCTGAAGAGTAAAAGTGAGCAAAGGTTGGCTATTACTTAGGTAGATAGCCTAGTGTGAAATAAGCACAAAATGAACAGATGACAGGAAGCATGACAAAGATAACAAAACATGACACAACTTCTAGTTTGTTTCTTCTTTCATATCAGAAACAATCTTCAACAAGCAAAGAGGGAACTCACATCTCAGCCATACTAAAACAATGCTTTTTTAAGCTGCTTTATATGGCTATGTTCTTCAGATGCACCAATGACATCAGAGGAACTTGCTAATAAGGTTGCAGATCCCATATCTTAAACAATTGCCCCATTGGGAAGAGGCAAATGCTGCAGCTAAGGGAGGACTGGATCAAATTATAGGCTTCTAAGTTCATTGTAGGGTCCCCAAATTCATACAAGAGACTGTGTGGTATAGAAGGTGGGAATATGGACTTTTGCAAACACAAGTATTCCAGTTGTTGCAGAGGTCCCCTCCAGGGAGGTTACCTGGGTTCCATAGAACTCACCTTTCCAATTCCTACATCAGGGATAATAACAATACCCACTAAAGGCAAGGACTAAATGAGATACTGCATGTAAAGCATTTAGCAGATGCCTTCTACATTATGAGTGTTGAGTAAACAAAAATGATTAGTTTAGAGTCAAAGTATTTTAAAGAAAACAATGATTACTAAAAGGAGACGTAACTCATGAAGACTAGACAAAGTTATCTGTACAACTGTCCTCTTCATCTTATATATAATGTTTGTATTTTTCTAAGCAAGCCATATGTCTTAGAGAAGATGGATTTGATTTGCATTTCTTTTATGGCCAGAAATGTTGAATATTTATTTATGTGTCTATTGGCTATCTTATTTCTTCTCCAGAGAAGTCTCTTTTGAATTATTTAGTCCACTTATTAATGGGGTAGTTGTTTCTTTGAGGATTTTTAATTGGGGGTTTAATTTTTTTGAGTTCTAGGTATATTTTTTGGGGGGGGGTCTGGTCGTGGGGCCTGAACTCTGGGCCTGGGCATTGTCCCTCAGCTCTTCAACTCAAGGCTAACACTCTACCACTTGAGCCACAATACCACTTCCGGCTTTTTTTCCCCTGCTTATGTGGTGCTGAGGAATTGAACCCAGGGCCTCAAGCATGCAAGGCAAATTCTCTACCACTGAGCCACCTTCCCAGCCCCTCTAGGTATATTTTTGATGTAAGGCCCCTATCTGTTGTATAGTTCGTGAAGATCTTCTCCCAATCTGTGGGCTTTCTATTTATTTTGCTAGCTAAGTCCTTCGCCATGCAGAATCTCTGCATTTTTACGCAATCATATTTATTATCTGATTTGGAGAAGGAAGGACAACAAAATGGTGAGACAAAGAACAAAGGGTGAAATAATGTAACAGCAATATTCACAAGACACTATTTTGGAAATGAACTTTATAACTTGGGGAAAGGAGTCAGGGTAGGGAAAGTGGGAGAAAATTGAAGGGGGTAACAATATCTGACAAGAAGTGTACTTACTACCTTACATATGTAACTGTAACCCCTCCGTATATCACCTTGACAATAAAATTAAATTAAAAAAAGAGAAGGTGGAAATGAATGAATTGTTGTTCATATAATTAAAAAGACTGGTAGATGCCTCAGAAATACTATATACCAGACAATTATTGTGTGGTTAGTTATGTGTCTGGCACATTCTTGATTCTACGAATCCTCAAGTAAATAAAACAAAAAATTTTGCTCTCCTATTACCTTATTGAAGCATAGTAGGAGCTGAAATGCCATGTGGAAAAGTGTCAGAGGCATAGTACTGTGGATGGTATCACATGTGCAATCTCCTCATTTGGTGACTGTGGTCCCTCTGATATTCAGGACATATATGAAGACATAGATTAAGGTGAAAGGTCTCTGTCCCTATTACTTTTCCTACCTATAAGATGTAATATTTTTTTGGGCTGGGAAGGTGGCTCAGTGATAGAGTGCTTGCAGCCTTGTATGATTGAGGCCCTGGTTAGATTCCTCAGCACCACATAAGCAGAAAAAGTCAGAAATGGTGCTGTGGCTCAAGTGGTAGAGTGCTAGCCTTGAGCTGAATAGCTGAGGGACAGCGCCCAGGCAGAGTTCAGGCCCCATGACCAACAACAACAAAAAAAAGATGTAATATTTTTCTTTCTATTGTGAAAATATCATTATTCTGAGTAATCACTGTGTATTTCGTGCCCACCCAGCTGTTGAGCTGCAAGTCCCCAAAGTCTACAAAAGAAGGACAGACTAACAATGGTCTGAGCATTAAGAGAAGGCTGAAGGGAAGTGGACACACTCATCTCTGGAAGAGTGAAATGTAATAGGTCATACTGGATGACATCTACATTTGAATGATATCATTATAGTAAAGAACTCAAACTTCCTTGATGTCATTCCAGACACAGAAATTTACACTAAAGAGAGTGAAGTGAAAGTTTTTTTCACAATGAGAATTATACAAATAGGCTGCTTGATTTACAAGTTTGATTAGAATTTGAATGAATGGAAGTTAGTTATTAATTCACATCTCTAACATTGTATATTTATTCAAGCTTAAAAAATACAATTCTGGCTATTTCCAATAAAATGCTGAAAGTCAAGTTTCTGTCTTCCAGTTATTGCAGTACTGTAAGTCTATAATAAGTTATTTATGATGAAAAGAACAAAATAAGATTCTTTTTTGTAGATGCTAAGAATAGAACACAGGGCCTTCCATATACTAGGCAATTGCTCTATACCTGAGATATACACCTAGAGTGAAAGAATATTCTAGTAACACCAAATTGAGAGTATTAAATGGATATTAGTACAATATCCACTGAACTAAATGGACTAATTAGGTATAAACTTGAGAAAGGTAATATATGAATAAAAGCATTCAAACATGAAAATCTATCACAACCCTATCTACATTGTTTAACATTAAGCATTTTAGTTCTATGTACTTATAACTAGCAAGCTATAAAAGATCCCACCCATAGGAATATAGTGAGGATTATTTAACGTGATACTTGTTATTGATTTACAGAAAGAAGAATGTTAACATAGCTATACTTTGCAGCATAGATATTAAACTTATTATTGAGAAAAATACTATACTTAGGTAACATTTACTATAGTTCTAAACCTATAGGTTGCTATGGTCCAGATATGGTTTGACTGTATCCCCCAAAGGCTCAGGGACTGGAAACATGGTTCAGGTTCAGAGGTGGTAATACCTCTAAGAGGTAGGACCCATTGAAAAGTTATTAGGCCATAGAGATGCTGTTCTTGGAAAGGGGATCAATGCTAGTTTAGTGGGTCCAGTTAATTTCTGTGACAATGGGCTGTATGATGTGAAGTTACACCACTGCAACAGCCATGTACTTTTATGCTTCTCAAACAAAAAGGTCCTTACCAGGATACTATTCATGCTATTTGGACTTTCCAGCCACCATGAAACACAAATAAACCTTTTTATAAAGTCCCAAGCCTCAAGTGTTTTCTTATAGCAACAGAAAATATACTAAAACTCAGGCAAAACCTTGTTTAGAAAATACATCATAAACGGTGCTTCACACAATATAGGAGGGATTTTTCCAAAGGAGGAAGCAAAGCCTGGGTATTCATGATATTCCATACTTTTGTTAGGCTTGACTGATACTATTGTGTTGGTAATGATTAATAATTAAACTTCAGATGCCTGCCTTCTTTTGTGTTATTTTCCCAGTTCCACAAATTTTATCTGTCTACATACTTTATAAAATATTTTGAATATTTTGAATTCCAGTAGAAAATTATAATTGAAAACTTATCACTTTTGTGTCTGTAATATCATCACTTTATCTTCTATTTTGAGCACTGCTTGAGGCTTCTCATGGGCCTGCCAGGGTTAAGGTTCAGAGGAAGAAAACTGCCTACAGCATACAAAGACTCACTTTTTAGTTTCTTTTGTAATTCTGAAACTATAACAATCAACATTCCCATTAAGCAGAGAGGAGGCTTCTCCCCTTCCCACATGAAGCTCAGTGAAACAGGAAACACTTGACATGGTTCTAGCTATATGTGTGTCTTCAATTCTCACTATAACTTTGAGCTGATAGGATTTGTTACTCAACTCACAAATAACCCACCCACACTTCACAACAATTATGTTAATTTTTGGTCTTATTATACATATAGCAGAGTGTAACATTCCATATTAATTTCTCCCTGATTGTGAATGACTAAGACCAAACAACTTAGCCTAGTCCTAGCACAAAGACACTTAAGCAGTCATGAGCTGGAAATGATGATAATCCAGGGCAAATCAGGGTGAAGATAAAGTCAGACATCGCTGGTCCACGACATTAATTACTCTCCAAGCCAAATAGTACAGTGTAATCCTCATTCCTCACTTAAAAAAAATCAAAGAAATCTTAATAGGGATAATAATGGACTTGGTTTTAAAAGGAAAGGCCTTCAGTCAGCTCTGATCAATACAGCCTGTCTTATTTCCTGCTTTTAGCCTATGAAGCAAGACAATACCTTTAAGTTGGCACTATTCCGACTGTGCCTCCAAAGAAGAAAAAGATCCACCAAGAAACTGTTACTTAATAGCCACACAGTCAGTTTGTAGAATAACAACACACCACAGGAACACACTTGATGACAGTATAAGTCAAAGATCAGACAAGACAATTCTGTTCAGGGAACTCAACTTTGCCTTGTGAAAGAATTTGTTTCTAGAAAGCCATCTATAAATTTGTATTGATGTGCTGATTTATTCATTCATAGAGGACTGCTGGTCACCAGTGCCATGCTATACTGGAGTTAAAGTGAACAACACAGGCAGAGTATACACCTCATGGAGGTGATAATACATGGACAGCAAGACAATGAGAAAATATATAGAACAATCCTATACAGTAACAAGTGCTTACCAGAAAAGCAAACAGGGGATCAGGATTCCTTTCAGCCCTAACATTACTCACATAACCAAGGTATAAGTATAATGAGGATTTTCAGTTCTTTGGATAGAAGTCCTAAAATCAGAGAGTATACCAATAACAGAAGGTGTGAACGCCAAAAATACAACATAAAATTGAAAAGAAGAAGCAACATGTGATCCAATTTCTACCACATCCTCAAGATTCTCAGAAGAATCTATTTATAATTTCAATTGCAGCCATGCCGAAAAGGTAGAGAAAGAATCACAGGTTTTTGAAATGAAAATTTGCAAATAACATGGCAGTATTGCAAAATGCAAATGTAAATGCTGCAAAGCCATCTGTTCAATATTACAGCAACATCAGGGAAAGGATCTGAAAGAAATGATGTTTGAAATCATTAAAAAAAATAACATGTCAAGTTTAAAATACTCAAGAATCTTAAAACTAACATCAACACATTCAGCAACCATATGGCTGTACATCAGGTTAAAAAAAAATCACCCTGCTTGCAATTTCTACTTTAGCCCAATAATTCCTAAAGCATTTTCCCTCATTTGTGTGTTCTTTTATCTATTGAATTCCTTGTTGTTTACCGTTTCTTGAATTATACTTAAATCCCATTTCAGTTTTTTCTCCTTTGTAAGAGATAATATGATAAGAAAGACTGAGTTAACTCTTCCAGAAAAGGGGATGTGAAGGTAGTGATATAAAATGCTTCTTGAACACATTTAGCTTTGGCTTATTTATAAATCTTTTCTGATCACACTGTCTCAGTAATAATTGCTAATAACCCCATTGAGTATTAGAATTATCCAAGCACTCTGCTAAGTGCTTTGCCCTCATATGAATCACCATGATTTATCAAGTAGCTTCTATTATTATCCATTCTTTGTACATGATAAACTTCAAATTCATCCAGGTAGCACATGACAGGGCTATAGTCTAGATCTAACTGTATGGATCATGTGGTGTCCTAAGCTGCTATTATTGCTACACGTCCATGTTCAGATGTCTGTGTGGGCAACCTCAAGCTGACTTTTCAAAGTGAATAAATGAGTGACATACATCTGAGGGGAAAGCTAGCTTCTGGTCCCATTAAGGAGAATCTTGGAAAAGTGTCTTCAATTACACTCAATTAAATAGTGAAGAAAAATATCTCCCCAGAGTTGGGGAAAAGAGGAACAAATGGAACAAACTGAATGAAGTAATATCACCAGCATTATTTTAGAAGACAAGGATCAGAAAACTTCCTTCTACAGAGAGATACTTGGCCTTGCAAATCATTTTCCCTAAACTTACTTCACTGATTCTGTCTATTGATACTGTGTAACAATAGTAGCACCTGGCCTGACTGATGCTGTCTTGAACATCACTAGCAATCATGGCTAGCCTGGAACTCATGATCTTCCTGTCTCAACCTCTGAAGTACTGAGACTGTTACAGGTATGCAACATCATGTATAGTCTAAGGGAAAAGTTTTTTAAAAGATACACAAGAAAGAACAAATTACAAGAGAAAAAATAGGAATGACTTTTGAAAAAAATATAGAAGGAAGACATAATGGTACAGATTTTCTTCAGAATGTAATAAAATGCTCAAGGATGGATGATGCTAATGGTTGCATAACTGAATATACTAAAACCACTATGAATGGATGGGATATATGCAGTGAGTTATATCTCAAACTGCTACCAAAAATAAAGAAACATCCAAAATCTGAAAGTATTTGTTAAATATATAATTGATAGAAGATATGTAACTAAGATTAAAGAATTGTTATAATTTGGCAAGAAGACAAACCACTCAATATGACATAAGTAAAAACACAATGATAGGGGCTGAAGAGACATAGAAGCCACTTGAATGGTCACTGCTAGAACAAGACAGTAAAGGAGTATTGGAGTATATCAAAGTATAAAATAGATCTGTGACTTCATAGCAAGCACTATCTCAGCCAAAAGATCATGTTCAAGATCAACAATGGTAAGTCATGTTGACAGCATGTACCCTTGATATGTGTTGAGAATGACATTTGCTCCTTAATCTTTCTCCCTAAATCCACAGTCCCAGCTTGAACATGGGGAAAACACGATATAAACACAAACTGAGGCGTGTTCTACAAAATATTTCTCAAAGCTATCAATATGATCCAAAACAAGGGCAGTCTGAGAAAATGTCACAGCCTCTATAGAGTCTGAGGAGATACAATTAAATATGTGGTGTCCTAGGTGTCCTGGAAGAGAAAAAAAGACATTAGGTAAAAAGTAAAATAAGAATGAATGATTGGTTGATTAGTTCTGACAAATATACTAATATATGTTTATGATACAATTTAAATAAGAAGCAGACACTCATTACACAATATTCAAAATGACCAAGACAGAATCCAAAATTACTAAGTATATGAAAAACTAGGAAAATCTCAGCTCAGGTAGGGAAAGAGAACAGATACAAAATGGTGGATGAGACAGATGTTGAAATGATCAAATTCAATGAATGAGTTTATTTACATAAATTATGACAAAGCAAGAATAAAAGTTTTAAAAGGAGGACTGATATGATTTGAGATAAGGCGATTTATGATCATATACATTATTCTAAAAATTAGGTTTAAATTTTAAACAATCATCTTACAGAAACATCTTCTAATATGTAACTTTCTTAAATTAATAAGCAAATATAATGAGAAAATGTGGCACTATACAGACCTCATCTTAAATCCTGTAATGTAATAGTTTCTTATTGCTTTGGTATCAGATTACTTGTCCCAATGCTATTAATATCCCATAGGATTTTGGTGGGATCTTGGAATAGTATACTTGTGGAAGGGTAGGACTTTAGAAAACTGTTCATATGATGATTTAGCTGAAGTGCTACTATAGGGAGGCATGCAGAAGAGAACCAGAAACCCTACCTTCCTCTGGCATAGAAAAGACCATTAGAAATGACTGAGTTCTGTTAGGCACAGTGGTGTACATCTCCAATAATAGTTACTAGGGAAGATGAGGCAGGAAAAGCACTTAAGCCCAGTAGTTTGAGGCCAACATGGGCAACACAGTTTGAGTCAATTTCAAAAAGGGGAAAAAAGGAGGAAAAAGAGTAGAGGAAGAAAGAATGGAAGGAAGTAGAAGAAGGAAGGGAAGGAAAAGGAAGAGAAATGGAGGAGACAGGAGGAAAAAAAAAACAAGTAACCTGTTTTAAAGTGTTTCTCATTAAACTCTCCAGTCTTTTCCTAGAAATAACCACAGAACCACAGAGACACATCTTTACTAGTTATTAAACAATTTGCATAGGGACAAAGGTTTCAAGACAATTGTCCAAATAAATATTTATTTTCTTAAAGAGGGAAAAAAATCTGTGAAGCTGATCATGTTTAACTCTAAATAAATGAATAATCACAATTGGTATCTATGATAGAAGCTCATTTGCAAACTGTTGCTATAATTGTGCCACTCATTTACAGGCACAACCAGTGAATCAGAACACCATACTTCATACTACTTATTTGCATTAATTGTGATCAGTTGTCACAGTTTGTTTATAACAATGAATATTTTTAATCCTAAAATAATGATGCTGATTATTAAATAATTTTGTATTATTTATTTTTTGGGGGAAATGTTTAATCACTGCATTCTCAGAAATTCAACTACAGGCTTTTTATTCTACTGTGCTTTTGTTTTATGTCCATGAATTTAGAAATTTTCAAAGTTATTAGAAAAATAAAAATAAACTGAGGTGAATAGATGTGATTTTTAGGTGCAACAGATATTAAGATTTAAGAATGTAATGCTGGAACTCCTACACGTAAATCCTAGCCTGGATCAGAACAAATTCTTGCTTCTGATGGTGAATAATCTCACTTATCCTAAAATCTTACTCAATTTAACCTTCCTGATGGTTTCCAAAATAATAAACCATTCCCTTTTATGTTCTCCTGAAGAATTGTGTTTCTATTTCCCCCAGTCTACCTCTCAGTTGACCAACCTCTCTCTCCAAGTTGGTCTTAAATTTGTACAAGAGAAGATCTATGGCATTTCCCCTAGGAACAAATTAAAGAAAAATACCTCTAGTTTATTGTGCTACATTGTAATGCTATTTGGAAAATAGTCATTCTTCTCTGCTTCCCTTATGGGTGGAATATCCCCCCTTACTGGTTGTATTCCGTTGACCAAGTGACTTGCTTTGTCCAATGGGCTACAGGCATGACAGGAAGGAAATGGTGCACAAATGTGTTTGCTCAGCAGGCTCTTCCTTTGAAACTTCATCAAATCCATGCAAAAGGCAGTGCCCCAGGGCAGGAGGCAGTTGAAGAAGGATTAACTTGTAGAACAAACAGGTCTGAATCCAACTTTCAATCACTGACCTAGGCCAAACCAGTTCTAGCCTACAGAGGCAACATGAAGAGAGCAAGAATAACTGACTGTTGTGTTTAACCCCTGAAGTATTGGGGTGGTTTGTTCCTCAGTAGTAACTACTTTATTAACATCGGACTTTATTCGCCATGAATAGGTCTGGTGGTTAAATTGATTTTGGACATTTCACCAAAGCAAAATAGCTCTGATCTTCCTGCATTTCTGAATTGGTTTTGGCTGCTTTCCTCAAAAAGCATTAACATACACTTGCCTAAACTAAAGGTAGTATTTTCTTCTCAGCCCATTCAGTCTTTTATGACTCCTAATTTCTGTGCCTTACCATGTTGGTGTATTACTACTCTTCAGAAGACTTGGAATGATCTGCATATGTCTCTCTGAACCCTGTTCTACAGAATCACATCATTTTAAACATTTTAAACACGGATTCTGTTTTCTTTTGCAAGAGGCCTAGGAATCACCTGAAGGCATAATCATCTAGAATCCTTGTTAAACTTACCAGTTGTTGAGCCTCCTCCAGACCTACTGAGTTAGAATCTCTGGGACAGGATTCAAGTATTTCCATTGTTAGTTAACAAGCTCCCTAAAAAAATTCTCTATTATAAAATGCGTGCGTGCGTGCGTGCGTGCGTGCGTGTGTGTGTGTGTGTGTGTGTGTGTGTGTATACTGGTTCTGAGACTTGAACTCAGGGCCTAGGCCTGCCCCTAAGCTTTTTTGACCAAAGTTAGCACTTTACTACTTGAGCCACAGTTCTGCTTCCAGGTTTTTGGTTTTCTTGTTTTTGGCAGTTAATTGAAAATAAGAGTCTCAGACTTTCCTACCCCGGCTGGCTTCAAACCCTGATCCTCAGATCTCAGTCTCCTGAGTCCACAGGATTACAGGCATGAGCAACCGGGATCCAGCTTACAACATTTTTGAAAACCTGGTTTATGAACATGTTAGTTCACCAGATCAGTCAATACCTAATCCTGAAGCATTTAAGTAATAATCTGTCACCATCTATACATTTATCTTTATTTTTGTTTTGTTTTCCATCAGCTTCAATGCTTTTGTCTATTTTAATTATGTGACAGCTCAACTGAAAACATTAAGTTTGATGTAGAGTATTTTTATTGAAATTTTGATTATCTAAGTAAGTGTTCTTCCCCACATCTGCCTGTCCCTTCCCTATTCCCCAGGTACTAAGGGGTTTGAAGGCCTTGTACGTGACTAGACTGGATTTCTACTAGTTGACTAGTGCCCCAAGTTCTTTTGATTGTTTTTGAGATAACATCTTTGCTATAAAACCCTGGTTGGTCTTGAACTCAAGACCCTGCTGCCCTCACTTCCCCACATAGCTGGTATTACAGGAATATCCCATTGTACCTGTCTTAAATAAGTTATGTTAATAATGATTTTTATTAATAAAGTTATATATTCTCTTCAAAATGTGCTTAGGTTAAAGCAAGTGTTCCATATATAAACCTTTGATTTTTTAATTATTGTTAATAAATTTTAATATAATATAATTTAATATAATTGACAAAACTGTACACGTATATTTGAGGAATCCACTGTGATAATTTGACATATACTATGAAATAAAATTATCACAATGGACATATCAATCATTATCATTTTGTGTGTAGGTTCCATCAATATCAAGCAAACAGTACAGTATTATTACTTGTAGGTGCCATGCTATATATCAGAACCTCTAAGTCTCCTCAGTTTATGACCAGCACCCTCACATTTGCCTTCATTAATTCTCTTCTTTAATGGAGTTTGCAGAATAGCTTCTGATGGGAGTGACTCATAAATCTTTTTGCTTTGGGTTTCTTATGGAAAGAAAATGTATTGGTGACACCAGGTTTTTAGCAATGTGGCTAAATGATCTATTTGGGTTAAGAGCTCTGAAATGATAGTATCATTGATTCTGCAACCTCTAAACTCTTCATGTGGGCATACTCAGGAATATGGGTTTTGCAGACCAAGTACCTGTATTTGTTATCCTGGGCGCACACTGTGGCTCAGTTTCTCCTTCTACACAAATGGGAATAGTGACTCTGTGCACAGACCTATTATCACAAAAGTTGCTAGTTTTAAAAGTACATAAATGATGACTGATTCACTGGGAGAGAGTTGTCATTATTGCTTTACAATCCTTGCATGTACTGCTGGCCATTGCATCCTTTGCATTTAACACTTTGTCTTCTACAGCATACATACAAAAGAGTGTCCACAGGGTGTATCCAACAGCTTAAAGCGTAACATGATAATAAAGAACATTTGTGTCCATCACTCTCCTCATTGACTTCATCCTCACCCCAACTTTCCCAGATGGAGAGTATGCCATTCCCTTGCTTCTCTTTTTGGTTTTAGTACATATTTTTGTTTATTACTATTTTTAAAGAAACTTTTCTAGTTGCTCATAAATTCTTTTATGCCCTATTTCCTTGTGAACACTCCCCATCTGCCATCTTTTGAAAGGCTTTTTTCTGTTCTCCTCCATCCGGGGACTGTGGCAGATTAGAAAAGATGTTGTGTTCCCTGTTTGGTCAATTTGTCTTTCCTGCTTGGCTTGCTTAAAACTTTCTGCCACCCTCCCAAATGCTGCCTCAGTATAGTCTTGGGTAGCGATGAAAAATAATTTTAAACTTTCCTTGTAATTTCTATACTTCTTATATGCCTTCCTAAATGCTGAATATTACTGTGTTTCCTTTAAGTGTTTAATCAAATGATAAATTTCTTGGGTTTCACAGAACTAATTAACTGCACAAACTCATTGGTGGGGAATGCTCCTTGCAGCTTGGTATTTCACCCATAGATAACTTTTACAGATATTTTCTAGTGATTGGGGGCAAAGAATGCCCCAGAATATCTTTATCAGGACTTACATTTCAAGTCTTAGAGAAAATAATCATATGATCTGCTTCTTATAGCAGGTAAGGGAACATTTCTCAATCTCTAAACAACTAAAATCAATTTTTGCATTCTCATCAAATTTTTCAGTGTCTTAGGTAGGTTTACAGATATGCCCAGCATTAATCCATAGGGTCTATCACAGTGTTCTGTGGTGTAGTCCTGATTCTAGACAAAATTAGGTAAGGAATTTCCATAATCCTACTTTGGTTCTTTATGCTTTTTACCTTGTACAAGAGCAGAATGTAAAACAATATTTTACATACATAAAATGGATCTTTGAAATTTGTGTGATATATCAGACTGTCAAAGGCTACGACGTCAGAAAAGGGACTAAATAGGCTATGATTAAACTTATTCATTTTTCCTTGATAATTAAAACCAAAAGGTTTTGTCATCCTGTCATCTTTCTTCTTAATAGTTATAAAGGAAGTTTAAAAGATCTCTTTGGTCATTCTGCGCTACTTTCCACTACAAATACTTCCTATAATTTAATGACACTATTTTGGCAAACCAATATTACAAGGATTTTTTATTCACATATACAGTTTTAAATAGAATATGCAATAAATTATCGCAGATGTTTTTTCAACAAAGGCACTACAAAAATTCGTGACAGTTGCCCACCTTGCTCAATAAAGATGTTGTGTTCCCTATTTGGGAACTATGTATTCCTTATAGTCGTTGACTTTTGCAAGTATAATAGAGGTTGAGAAGAAGAAAAATATATGCTTTCTAAAAACTGGATGTTTCTGCTTTTTTACCAAAGGTTTCTACAATTGTCTACAATTGTAAAAATGTACCCTGTCCTAAGCATTACTATTGCAGAGTAAAAGTAATGGTCTGTGCTATAAAGATAATCATTTTGGTGTAAATATAATGCTTGCATGTGCTATAAAGTCAGATGATGATTGATTTAAACCTCACAAACATCTGGAGTTACATCATGTGACTCCAGTCTACCTTGTGAAAAACTGTTTCAGAAAATAGTTCACTAGGCCCAGTCCTAACTCTTTAGCTACTAAACAAAATATCTTAAGTAAATATGACTTATTAGACATACTGGAAAATATGTGGATTCATCATTATGTTATGTTTTTTACATACAATATTATACAGAAGAATTAAGAAAACTGGCTATTATTATACGTGTTCTGCTTTAGTCCCCAAACACAATAAATGTGATTTAACAGAGATAATACATAACAGACCCCTTTTAAAAGAAGCCCAAGAAGCTATGTGGCTGAGGATAGAGAGGATGATGGTGAGCAGTCCAGTTAAGCAATCCTGAACCAGATTAGGATGGACACAACAGATGAAAGACTATGACAGATTCATGTTCCATTTCTCATTTGAAATCCATATACCAGCAAGATGCTGCCTCTTTCATGAAGGTGGAATAAACTCTCCATACTGGCAATGATAAACTAAGGATACATGATGGATAATCAAGGATTTTCTAAGTCAGGAAAGAGAAGCAAGCATCAACTATCTGTTTGGAATCTTGGTTCTATAGAACCAGTTTCCAAAAAGAAGCCAAAAAAGCCAGGTCTTATCATGGTCATGACTACTCATTACCACTAGCAACATTTGACTGAATTAGCTACTTCTTCATCCCCACCCCCCTGTAATTCTGTATCTTCATGGCTCATCCAGTTTTTCCATGATTTATGATACAAGGAACCCAATGATGACTGTGTGGCATGGACAGAAAACAGAGGATGAAGGTGGAGGTCTTCAGGCTTGCTACCTTTATGTTTGACATCATGGGTGGATTTATAGTCTAGGCCTCCTGATAAGTTTGATGATAAAAGTCCACACCTATACGCCTAATCTTTTTCTTAATAATGAAACTATAGTTGGACAAAATCTGAACCAATGTGTCTCCATTATGTTCATGGTAGAATTCTATGATAGGTGACCTCCTGTTCTTTTATACAATTATTTTTATTATTTATTTATTTTTTGTCAGTCGTGGGGCCTGAACTCTGGGCCTGGGCACTGTCCCTCAGCTCTTCAGCTCAAGTCACTTGAGCCACAGTGCCACTTCCAACTTTTATGTGGTGCTTATGTGGTGCTGAGGAACTGAACCCAGAGCCTCATGCACGCAAGGCAAGTACTCTACCACTGAGCCACCTTCTCAGCCCTATACAATTATTTTTAAAGGCACAGAAATGGGATTTGTAGAGTGGTAAAACTATGCATCTAGTCTTCTGGGAGCATTTTTCAAACTAGCATGACATTCTTCATAAATGCCATGGCAACTTATGACAAGCCATTCAAAGTCTGCTTATGGCTGCTCTGAATGAAGCCTACATTCCAAACTCTGTGAAGAATACGGAACAAACTCTCTATGAGTGCTGAGAAGCCCAAGTTAACACATGAACCATGGCCAGAGGAAACGGTAAGCAAATAAAAGCTACATCAAAGAAATAGACTGAGAGCTTTGTCTGAAGCTTATTTCACTGTCCAAGTGAGCATATTGGACAGTGAAGTATTATACAATGGTTAATATGTTCTGTGGAAGGGTGACAGACACAATTCAGTATCGTCAAGGTCTTATCACACTCCAAAACAAGCAAAGGGCAAAGAGTAATTTCTTCTTACAGCTGGAGACTTAAGAGATGACATGAAAGTCACATGTGGCTTTTTAGGCATTTTAATTAACCCCTCTCATGAGCCTTCTTTAGCTTTACATAGAAAAGGGATTCTGAAACAGAGTCATTCTGACAAGACTGCAACAATACTTTCTAAGCCCATGCTGCTGAGGACTTGTGGAGGTGGATGGAAATTACACGGTGAAGCAACAGCTCTATGAAATGCTGAATGGAAGTGAACATAATGAAGTGGATAGATGCATTCCAAAGGTACAATGGTAGAGTTTAATTGCTATGACCCAGCCACCAAGTGCTAGGGAGGGCAGCAACAGTGAACCATCCCAGCCAGGAGAAGTGGGATTGCTTCTTTCAGCAGACTCTTAGAAGCTTTCAAAGGAAAAGAGTGGGCAGTTTTGGCCCAAGAGCAATGAGGCCAAGTGGTGAAAGGACTCCAAGGAATTATTTACACAAGCCTGGAAGGTACTGGCTGTAAAAGAATGACTATTAGCCACTCATTGTTCTTATGTTTGATGACAAAATCAGAATCAGAAAGACTTAATTAAACTAAATAGGCCAATCCAACAAAATGAAATGGAATAAAAATCAATGACGTTATATTTAGATCAAAAGATGTGACTCCAATAACAAAACACTTTTAGCTTAGGAGTTCTGGGGACATATGGTTGGGAGTTAAAGATAAAGTGGACAACAACAAAAAACAACATTATTATTTTATGTCAGTCCTGAGACTTAAACTCAGGGTGTAGGCACTGTCCCTGAGAGTTTGGCTCAAGGCTAGCACACTAACACTTGAGCCACAGCCCTACTTCTGGGTTTTTGGTGGCTAATTAGAGATGAAATTCTCACAGACTTTCATGCCCTGGCTGGCTTCGACCCGTGATCCTCAGATCTCAGCAATTCTTAGATGTTAGTCCCCTGAGCTGTGAGGATTAAAGACATTAGTCACCAATACCTGGCTAAAGTTGACCAAACACGTTTATTAATAAAAGAAGGAAACAACTTTGTTTATATAACAAATATGCAACATTATGCTGGGATTAGGATATATTTATTAGAAAATCATTTAATGAGAAGAAATGCATAAAGTCACTGAAAGTATCCCACTAAGGGAAAGTGAGAAATAAATGACATCATGAGAGTCTCATATTTTTTATTGTGAAAATACTGTACAGAGGAGTTACAATTACATGGGCAAGGTAATGAGTACACTTCTTATCAAGCATTGTTACCTCCTCCTTTGTTTCCCCTTCTCACTCATCCCTTCCCATCTCCGCTCCCCCTCCCCCAGCCAAAGTTGTAAAGTTCGTTTTTCATGTCTCATATTTTTAAAGTGTTCTGATATAGACAGAGACTGGAGTTATTCCATGGGGCTATTATAAGCAGAATTAGAGCCAATGAAAGACATTACGGTTAAATCATCCACTCACAAATTATTTGGTAAGTGCCTACCATGTGTCAAATACTGGGCAAGAGAGTAGAATTGCCAAAACTCAGAAATAAATGGGCCTATCTGCTTGAGACAGTGAGGACTGGTTGCTGAAGCTATTATGCATAAGCCGACATTCCAATCAGATTGATTGGAAATGCAACATATGAACCTTGAGCTTCCAACCTTAGGACATTTATGAGCATCCATGTATTACTATGCACCCTTCTTTTCAGTTCTTTTAAGGAAGATGCATTGATTTTTTTTTTTGCTTTGTATGTCTCTCCCCCATGGTATAACCCCTGTTTTCACTGTATTTGATGTTGGTATAATTTGAGGAGGGGAAGGGAAAAAACAAAATGTTTAAATAGGGATACAGGTGGACCCATTACAACAATGAGATGTACAAGACCCTATGTGGAAAAACGAACTTTACAATTTAGGTGGGGGGGGGGGGGGTGTAGTTGTGGGGATGGGAGGGAAAAAACAAAGGAGGCAACAATGCTTGATAAGAAATATAAGAAAAGTATTCATTACCTAGCTCATGTAATTGTAACCCCTCTGTACAGTATTTAAAAAGGAAGATGTTATCTAACCCAACAAGGATCTCAGGAGAAAGCAAATTTAAACAGCACTTAAATAGACTTTTATTAAAAAGGATATCATAGGCTCTCCAAAAGACATACAAATCTAGATTTTAAGATCTTATCTTTGGAAAGGAAAAGATGCCCAACCATGTCCAGTAGATCTGTGAATGAGGAACTAATATCTTTGTCAACAGAGTATGGTGCTGTAAGTAAACAGGAACTTGGAAACTAGGAGGAAGCCATCTCTGCCTTCATCTTCCTCAATAGTATGGATCTCATGCATTCCCTATAGTACCAGCCTCTAATTTAAATCCTGAACAGTGAATACGACTGGCAGTGTCTGGATCACGGATCTCAGTCTGAGATTTAAGGCAGCATAGAAAATCAAGTATCTGGCATTTTCTACTTTTATGAAGAGTGTTCTGCCTCACAAGAAAGGAGATTCTCTGAAAGATATTCAGATGCTCAGAATCATAAAGCACTAATTAAATATAAGGGAAGCCAACGCAAGACCAGATAATCCTTTTCCCATTAATAATTTAACTAAGCCTGAGAATGAAGTCAGAAAGCAAAAAGTAAGAAAAATAGAGTTGACAAATAGCTTTCCTAATATTGTAGAGTATGTACTTCTGTATATCCCTTCTTCAAAAGAATTCTGGCGGTCCTGGTCACTCACTTGAACATAACACTGATTAGGGAATTGTCACAGAAGGTTTGAGACTGAGGAACTCTCCACAGAATGGAGGAAAGACTAAGGAATTTTGTCTCCTGTTATAGCAGATGAGGATTTCAGTCATTCTGCTGGGAAACTAAGTGACCTAAAAGAGACCACCATTAGTCATGAAATCCATTACTCCCTTTCCCCATACCTATATTGTCCTCTTCTTTTTGACCTTATTCTCCCACTCCAGGTGTAAACACAGAGGAGGAGCTCACGATCTTGTCCATAATTTTCATTGTGGTTTCCAAAGGATGGTGCTGGGAATCAAAGCAACATTATTTGCTAGATGGTGATAATATTCATTGGGGTACTCTGGCCTTGGGATGACACTTAGGAATGCCAGACTTCCTCCAGGAAGTGGAGCACATTAATCATGCCCCTGGGACAGGTGGGCACCTGGAGTGAGAGATTAACATTCCCCAACAGCTGTCAAGCTGGGGCTCTCTCATTAACACCCACATCACTCTTTCTTTTCTATTTTTTTTTAGGTCCTTTGACTGCAGCTCATGTACTTGAAGTATGTCATTGAAAAATGCACAGATGGGATCTACCAGATCATGAGAATGCTTTCACAGCTTTTGAAAGTGTGCTGGGTGTCTTTCCTTGAGATGAAAAAAATTGCTATATTCAAATTTCTAACCCTTTTCTACTTTCTTTCTGCTCTACAAATAAACCATTGCAGAAACCAATGTTCCAAGTGATAATAACCAAGCCGGGCAATAATTAAACTCTAGTTCGTTTGCTCTTTTTTCCCCTTTAATCCAAAAGCAGCTAATTGTCTCTGCTAATCATGCCTTCCTAGTTCATAGAGAGGGCACAGCATCTGAAATACATTCCACATTAGCTGCAACCACTCACATTCAATGTGAAACCAGAAGAGGAGACAGCAGGGCAGTCAAGAGGGGCCTTTGACAGGTGCCACCCTGGGGTAAGATGTGTCTTGAAACCGAAGCAGGAGGAAGTGCTGAGAAGGACAGGTTTCCATCCTGTATTGAAAGTTCTGGATAAAGGGTTGGGAGTTTTATATGTTAATGGAATCAGCAAGACAATGATCCATGAAGCAAGAGAACTAAAAGCTGTGTCTCAGTCCTATATGACCCCATAGCTTTTTTGAGCCTTCTAATTCACATGATCTATGATCCTCTGAATAAGATCTAAGAATCAAAGAGGATAACATTGCTCTGCTCTGGGTGGATATTGTGTTCTTCTGTGATGCTGTCAAAGGTAGTTATGCTAGAGGCCAATAATCTTATTTTACATACAGATCCAAAATTCTGAACTTCCAGGCAGCATCTAATATACCCTCTGGCAGCTGAGAAATCTCACAGAAAGACTAATTTTTAGCTAAAAGGATACTCAGGTAGTGTTAAACTATGAATGTAAAACCCATAGAAGAGATGGAATAGATGGGATAAGCAACCTTTCCAGACTAAACTATATAGAATGTATGTGTAATGTCTTTCTGATGATAGGATAATATTTCTCAGGTTATGAAGAACCCTCAAGAAGGGTCTTCTGTAGGATGAAGACATTAATAACTTTGTTCACTTAGCAAATATCACTTCAGTCCTCATGTGTGCTATGTATCAGATGTAGGGCCGGAGGAAATCAAAAGTGACTATAATCCTTTCTCTAATGAACAGAAGGCCACAATTTAAAATGCCACTGTGTTCATACATATGTTTATATATGTTCATGTTGACTTAGGAATACATCACCTGTTGTGTACTATTAATTATTTCTAATTAATATAACTTAATATAATTAACGTTTCCATTTGTTTGGGGCATATTCATGACTGTTACTGTCCCTCCTTGTTTTACGTAAAATATTCATTAAAAAATATTAACTGACAAAAAATAGAATGGAAGAAAGACAGCCTTTTCAAAATGATGCTGTCAAAATTGGTTAAACACCTGTAGAAAACTAAAGGTAGATCCTTATACATCACCCTGCACCAGAATCAACTCTAAATGGATTAAAGACTTCGAAGTCAAAGCAGACACCCTGAAAACATTACAGGAAGGATTAGGAGAAACTCTAGGGATCCTTGGCACAGGCCAGATTTTCTTAATAAAGGCCCAGAAACCCAACAAATCAAAGACAGGTTGGATGAATGGGATTGCATGAAACTGCAGAGTTTCAGCATGGTAAAGGACATAGCTAGCTAGATCAATAGAAAGCCCACAGATTGGGAGAAGAACTTCACTAGCCATACAACAGACAAGAGGCTCATATCTAAAATGTACTTAAAACTCAAAAAAACTAAATCCAACAACAACAAATCCTCCAAGAAACAACTGCCCAATAAATAAGTGGGCTAAAGACTTAAAGAGAGACTTCTCTAAAGAGGAAATAAGAATGGCCAATAGACACATGAAGAAATACTCATCTTCTCTAGCCATAAAAGAAATGCAAATCAAAACAACACAGAGTTGTTAGAATGGCTATACTCAAGAGCTCTAATAGCAACAGATGCTGGAGGGGATGTGGCCAAAAGGGATCTCTATGGCATTATTTGTAGGAATGTAAACTTGTTCAACCACTTTGGAAAATAGTATGGAGGTTCCTCAGAAGACTCCATATAGAGCTCCCTTATGACCCAACAATCCCATTTTTGGGCATTTACCCACGTGATCACAAACAAGACTGTATTAAAGATACCAGCACAACTATGTTTATTGCAGCATTATTTACCATAGCTAAGATATGGAACCAACCCAGATGCCCCTCAGTAGATGAATGGATCAAGAAAATGTCACACACACACACACACACACACACACACACACACACACACATACACCATGGAATTCTATGCCTCCATCAGAAAGAATGACATTGCCCCATTTGTTAGGAAATGGAAAGACTTGGAAAAAATTATATTAAGTGAAGTAAGCCAGGCCCAAAGAAACATAGGTCCCATGGTTTCCCTTATTTGCAGTAACTAGTATATGTCTGGGACAAGCAGAAAAGGTCAGATAAGATGATGTTAAGCGAAATGAACCCCAAGATAGGGACACAAGTGTTTTTTTCCTTTCTTGCTATTGTTTCTAACATATTTACCACGTGATTTTTTGTTGCTTTGTATGTCCCTCCCCCATGGTATAACCCCTGTTTTCACTGTATTTGATTCTGTTGACCTGCATCTTGTTTATACATTTTTCTAATTTGGGTAGGGGAAGGGAAATAACAAAAAGCAGAAATAAGGATACAGGTTGACCCACTGTAACAATGAGAAGTACAAGACACTATGTTGAAAATGAACTTTACAACTTATTGGAGTTCAGGAAGGGGTTCAGGAGGTATGGAGGGAAGGGATGGTAGGGGGAAAAACAAAGGAGGAGGTAACAATATTTGATAGAAAATATACTCATTACCTTATTCATGTAATATAACCCCTCTGTATAGTATCTTTAACAATAAAAATATAGAGTAACAAAATAAAAAATAAATAAAAATGAACTGACAAGAAAAATAAAATGCCACTAACAATCTTAGAAATTATATCTATACCATGAATGCACTGGGATGTTATAGGCTAAGACTTTACTGACTCAAAGAATAGTGAAAACGAAGTGTTCAGGAAAGCTATCCCTGAAGCAATGTGAGGGTAACACGGGGAACAAAAGAGAATCTGTACAGTATTTTCACAATAAAAAAATTAAAAAAGAAAAATTAAAAAAAGAGTTTATACAACAAGAAAAAAAGAGAAGATATGCCAGATATCATTCAAAGACAAAGAATAGCAACAGAACCTCATCCCAGAGGGTCACTTTTGTGGAATGATATAATATTGGTAAAGCTATATATTCATAGAAAACTTATCACTGATGGATTCACTCTGTGAAATAATTTCAGGCTGTTCCTAAAAAACCAGAAGTAGAAAAATTTGATGTCCAGTAAAGGATAGATCAGGTAATGCAGAATCTGTACTGAATCAGGAACAAAGGTATCAGGAGAGGTGATACCTGCCACTTGAGATTCCTTAACATATGAACTCTCAGATTCACCAGAATTACTGCTCTAAAGTGAAGAAGAGCACCAACTACCTAATCAACCTGTTTCAACTTCCCTCTCAATTTCTGGATGTAGACTTCTACGACCCCACTCAGCCCTGTAGTATGAAGGCTATTTACCTCAACTGGCAAAGAAGAAGGCTAGTTTCCCCTTACCCTTTTCTACCACATGGAATCCAGTGAAGACAAGTGAGATCACTCCTTGTTATCCTGAGAAAATTCTGTACCGGGTCTGCTGCATCTACCCACAGAGCCATCTCTGCAGCTACTTATAGAACCATAATCTTGAACAAGGAGATGAATGCACCAAGAGGATGGGTGACAACCTGACCCTATTATGCACGTTGGCAGGTCACCAGACTGCTTAAGCTTCCCCAAGGTATGTACCCTTGTGCAGGACAAGGAGCCTCCTGGGCATTTGGGACAATCAGGGACAATGTGGTTTTTTTTACAGAAAAAACATAGTAATCACAAAAATGTATCAATTATACAAAGGAAGAAAGAAGGAAGGAAGGAAGGAAGGAAGGAAGGAAGGAAGGAAGGAAGGAAGGAAGGAAGGAGGGAAGGAAGGATGGATACTGCTCCTCAGATGAATTTAAATTCCACAAAATGTAATATAAAAAATTTGACGCTGGAATAAGACTACTTGAGTTTTAATGCTGGCTTTAACAGTAGTTGAAGCTCTTTGTATTTTTTCACCTATAAAATGGGAAATATAACCTCTTCACACAGATTTTGTAAGTATGAAATGCATAGTAAAGTGCCTGGCACTTTACTGACAGTAAGGTCTCACTAATTTGAACAACTGTTATTAGAAAATATTTAGGTCATGGCATTATGCTTGGTTCAGTTTTTTGCTGCAGTATCTTCTATGAAGTACGGCAGAAACATGAAAACTGGGGTAAGGTGATTGCAATCTGTTTATCAAATGATAAGGAAGGGCTCATAAAAAAGGTTTATTTTACAAATGTTCTTCAATGCTCTCATCAACAGCTAATTGAATTGTAAATAATTTCACTATACATGGAAAATGTTTTGAAAGCAAATGATAAAAGTAGTTATAATTTGAACTTTGAAATTTTAGCAATGATCTTCCAAAACAGTTACATTAAAACCCAGCAGTCTATTTTTGCACTTTGAACAAATCTTTCATGCATTCATAATATTGTAAGAATTCATAGGTCATCTGGAAAATCTTGGTTCATTGAGTTACACATATTTTCCATATGTTAGTCTATTTCATTACACAACACCCAACTCTCACTTGTTAATATCACCACTTATCTTAGTACAAAAGTCTTTTAAGTATACTGCATTCATTTAAGTAGTTGTCGAGCTTCTGCTGGTAGATACAAGTTTTCTAAAATTTCAACTTTAGCTTCAATGCTCAAATTTTATCATTAAAAGCTAAAACTATCCATTGTTTTCCTTGATGTGACAAATTCGCTCCATTCATTTCTGAGAAATGTTTAAAAACCCTAATTTTCACTCAGCCATTCTTTTTTTAAGTAAGTTTTTTTATTGTACAGAGGAGTTACAATTACATGAGCAAGGTAATGAGTACAATTCTTATCAAGCATTGATGCCTCCTCCTTTGTTTTTTCCCTACCAGTCCCTCCCACCTCAACAACTACATCACCACCCCTCCAGGCCTAAATTGTAAAGTTTATTTTTCCACATAGCATCTTGTATATTTCATTGTTGCAATGGGTCAACCTCTATCCCTATTTAAACAATTTGTTTTTTCCCCTAAATTTTATCAACATCAAAAGCACTGAAAACAGGGGTTATACCATGGGGGAGGGACATACAAAGTAACAAAAAAATCACATGGTACCTTATAAATACATTAGAAACAATAACAAGAAAGAAAAAAAACCACCCGTGTCCCTATCTTGGGGTTCATTTCGCTTAACATCATCTTATCTGACCTTTTCTACTTGTCCCAGACATATACTAGTTACTGCTAATAAGGGAAACCATGGGACCTATGTTTCTTTGGGCCTGGCTTACTTCACTTAGTATATTTTTTTCCAAGTCTTTCCATTTCCTAACAAATGGCGCGATGTCATTCTTTCTGATGGAGGCATAGAATTCCATTGTGTGTGTGTGTGTGTGACATTTTCTTGATCCATTCAGCTACTGAGGGGCATCTGGGTTGGCTCTATATCTTAGCTATGGCATTGTTTTCTTTTTTATTGTGAAAATACTGGATATAGGGGTTACAATTACATGGGCAAGATAATGAGTACATTTCTTATCAAGTATTGTAGCCTCCTCCTTTGTTTCCCCTTCCCATCCTCCCCTATGGCATTGTTTTCAATGATGACTGTGTGGCTATGGCTGGGAAGAATATGTTGATGGGAGATGCTGTGTAGTGGCCACTACTTTTACCTGTTAGGGGAGGTGTCAGCAGTTTCATTCTCCCTTGTTTTTAAACATTACTATAATAATTAACATAGTGAAAAAAAGACAAGTAACATTTTTGTATTACTATGCAGGTTAGTTTTGAGTTCATTTTCCTATGATGCCTCAGGACCTTCAAAGACTAACTGACCTCTTAGGCAGCTTACATCCCCTCTCTGCAGTTCAGTTGCCTCATCTGTAAAATGGAGATGATGTGTAGCACACAACCCAGACAGGGACAGAAAGGGATCTGGGGGAAATAAGTATCATCTGAGCTTGTTTGGTGTTCTTTTTCCTTTTCTAGTACCTCACAATTATTAGGGAAGTGCTCAAACCCTGATCTAAGTCCTCAGAAGAACATCATTTGAGACTTTCAGTTAATTTTGGAATTATAACATTTACCATCTTAGTAGTCTGAGAGAGAGAGAAAGAGAGAGACAGAGACAGAAAGACAGACAGACACAGAGACACAGACACAGAAAGAGAAACAGAAACATGTCAGTCATCATTGTTGAAAGAGTTCTTGGTTTACTATTTTCCTGAGATTGTTAGAGATCAGAGATTTCATATTTTGTTTTTGGCAGCATGGGGATCAAACCAGATCTCATGCATGTGAGGCAAGCACTCTGCATGAGCAATATCCCAGTTCTAAGACTTCTCTTTGAGAAACTCTGGCCATTAATATTTTCCCTGGAAAACCTGAGGACATCCTCCTCTGCAGAGGTGCCAAACATCTCACTGATGAGCTTTCCTGTGAATCACTGAAAGTACTGACAAAAATGCTGGCACTTACAAATACATGATCTTCCTGTGCACCTGAGTACTCCAAATAGTGTGACACTGAGAGAAATGAGAAATTTCTCAGCTCTTGAACCTGACATGCAGTGTCAGCTCTCTTCTGTTCCAGCATGGTTTTCAAAAATGGGAGACTCAGAACAAAGACATCTGTCCTTTAATCACAAGGCAGTAAACTGGCTTGGGGTTTGTTTCCCTGGTGGTACTAACTTGGATTTTATAATTTAATTAAAGCAGGCTTGCATGTGTTGTGGAGTATATATAAACTTGTATTTTTTAAGACGACTCTTGTGTGCGTGTGTGTTTGAGAGAGAGAGAGAGATTTAAAAACATAGCTTTTAAATGCATGATTTTAGATCACACACCAAGAGAGTAGAAAATAGAGAAAGCTCCAAAGGTCTTTACTAAAACAATTGGTGAAGCCAAGTGCAGTGGTCCAAACCATGAATTGTAATTACTCAGGAGTTCAAGGGAACCTTTCTTAACGAATAAAATCTGGCCATGATGGTGCAAACTTGTTTCCCAGCTAAACAAACACCATAAATATGACAAGCTGGCTCATTAAAAAAAAATAAGACCCTATTTGAAAAAACAGTAAAGCAAAAAGATCTGGGGGTATGGCTCAAGTGGCAGAGTGCCTGCCTAGAAGAAGAGAGGCCCTGAGTTCAACTCTATAACACACACACACACACACACACACACACACACACACACACACACACACACACACGGTGAAATCTGAATACATACTATAGGTTAGGGAGTAGTACTGATGGTATTAGCTCAAAGTTGTATTTCTTAAATATAACTGATCTGGGTATTTACATTACAGTGTCTTCACTCTTAGGAAATACTTTAAAATTTTTAAAAGTGAAAGATTATGATGTATGCAGTTTAACAATTTCCTAAAATGGTTAAGAAGAAATATCAAAGAGACAGAGAGAGAAAAAAAAAGAAAGTAAGTACAGTCAGCCCTCTTTAACTAGAAGTCTGAATTTGCAGCCTCAACCATAGATAGAGAACATTTGAAAAAAAAACTGAATATATAGAAGTGTTTTCTATGGTCATAGCTCCATACAATATTCTCTAATCACTATTTATATAGCACAATATTATAAATAACACTCTGGAGATTTACAGCATACAAGAGGGTGTGCATAAAAACATGGCACATTTTACACAAAGAACTTCAGCATGTGCACCAGTAACTATAGACAGTCCTGATACTAGCATATATGGAGGGATGATGTTAAAAATTATTGAATCTGGGCAAAATATGGATATAAATTCTTGATACTATGCCTATACTCTTAAGTTTGAAATTATTTCAAAATACATACTTCTAAAATGTTATAGCTAAAAAAAGATAATGATATTGCTCACAAGACCATTTACAGTGTGCTTCGTTGTCTGCTTCATCCTCTACCATTTCCTATCCTGTTCCAGGAACAACAGCCACAGTTCCCTGAACCTGACCCCAACACTCACCCCACACATATGTTCTGCCTGAGTTCTGTTGCCTTGCACTGTCCCAGGCTCCCCACTTGAGTCATAGCTCAAGAATCTCCCAATAATTGTTATTTCTAAGCACTATTTGAAAGATATCACTATAGTTCCATTTTCTCTGAAGTGTATAGGTATCTCCTCTCTCAAGGCCTTTGTACCTGCCATTTTCAGCCTGGACAATTTTTCCTCTAACATTTCAGCTAAGTCATCCATGAATCTAGAGCAATAATTGACATTCACAAGAAGATTTCAAATAGTGCTTCAAAATAAATTTCAACTCCCTTCTTCTTCTTCTGGTACTAACTATAAAATTTTTATCTCCAATTAATAACCAAAAAACCAGAAGTGGAGCTATGGCTCATGTGGTAAAACAATAGCACTAGTGTTAGGCCCTGAGTGAAAGCCCCAAGACTGATACACACACCTACACACACATGTACACACATGTGTTGAATGTATTAACCAAAGCAAATCACCCTATTTTGTCACACTCTTCACATGACTTCCCAATTCTACAGACAGCTTTCTTTGATTATTTATTGTTAAATGTTTGAAAACTATGCAATAACTAAGTTCTGTGTTGGAAAAAGTAGGCATCCAATAAAATGCCATTTTTGTACTACAAAGCAGGAGAAAATAAGAAGCAAGAAGTTCACACACCCAACCCTGTGGCAATATTTTCTAGGTCCACCATGGATTTTGCTAAAATTGAGAAGAAAAAAAAACAAGGCTTGGAAGCTTAGTCAAAAAAAATTGTTGAATTTTAAATGGCTAAATGACAATATTTGGGAAATATAGTTCTTACTCTGGAAGTTCCTCCCTGGATGATGATTTTTCCTTTAAACTTCGGTTAAAAGAATCTAACAAATAATCACCTATTTACTGGGACACATTAAAAGTGTATTTACTTTGGCTCATGCCTACCAGGGAGGCTGAGATCTGAGGATTTGTGGTTTGATGCCAGCCCCGGCAAGAAAGTCCATGAGAGTCTCTAATTAATCACAAAAAAAGTGGGAAGTGGAACTGTGGCTCAAGTGGTAGAGCACTAGACTTGACAAAAAAAAAAAATCTCAAGAGATAGCACCCCAGCCCTAGGGGACGGACACACACACACACACACACACACACACACACACACACACACACACACACACACACACACACACACACACACACACACACACACACACACACACACACACACAGTGTTTTTACCTGTTCACAATGGATTTTTAAACACTATTTGCCTTTTAAAGTAATTCTAAGTCTGATTATTTATCTTTAGTAAAGTATTTCACAGTAAGTATATTTGAGTAAAAATTAGGGGGAAAGTTTCCTGGGATTCTGTCATAAATTCTAATTTCTACATACCCCTGAATCTTTTTCTAGAGTGCTCTAAAAATAAAGTAAAAAAACAACAGTTACTAAATATAAACACAGGAATAGGCAATACACAGCCCTTAAATGCTTAAGAAAAACTACCACTGAGCTCTTCATGTGGACATATGAAGTTTCCTGAGAGAAACAAGTGTTAGTAAGTAGTTCACAATGCTTCCTGACAAAACCTTTCTTGATTCCTGGTTTGGAGTACAATGGTTAATATAAATATCATAGATTTAAACAATAATCCTTTTCAGACACCTTCATTCTTAAAATGTATAGACTGTCTTCAAATACAGACAAGCAATGCTTAATGACAAGGACACATTCTGAGAAATGCATCCAGTACTTAGTTAATTCTATCATGTAAACATCACAGAGGATACATGAACACAGCTGGACAGGTGTACCACTGTTATCCAATACAGTGTTCAATACAGTAATGTACATGGTACTTCCATGTCACAGTATCCCTGTAAGTTGGGCTCCACTAGAATCATCACAAATGTGAGTGATGTATTTTGATACAGTAACATGATGACAACAGCGTCTCCTGGAAACAGGACTCTGTTACATTCTTTGGTTAACAGTGGTTAATCAAAATGATCATCTGTTCACCAAAATGATCATCTTATGTGGCACATAAAAGTATCTGAATTAAATATGGAGAGAAATTTAAGAAAAAGAAGCCACGCTAAAGGCCACAAAATCAGGTCACTTCAGAGAGAAGATGTGAGTTGTTTCTGTCTATGCAAGTCCACACTCAGAGAGGCCTGGGTCTGCTGGGATGACACAATAAAAACAGTTCCAGAGCTGGTTATGTTGATGGAAACATACAGCATGCAGTCCCCAAACTGTTTTCCAGACTGTATTCGTTAACAAAGATACCTATTATTTATGCTCTTGAAAAATGTCTGCGATATCCCTCTAAAGTCCATAATGAGTTCTGCAGATTCATGGAATTCCTTTCTTGAAATCGTTTCCTTTCCTTTAACTTTCTTTCATGTTTATGCCATTCATCTTCCAGCTAATTTAAACTTAAGAGTATGAGTTTTTTTTATTTTGCTGTTTGCAGTTATTTTATTTCCCCCCTTTGGTTTATTCTCTTTTGTCACTGGTTTTTTTTTTTTATTTCTGTACCCTTTGTTTTGTATGTATCCATTAAATGGGTAGCAAGTTAGACAAAAAACATACTTATTACCTTACTTATGTACCTGTAACCCCTCCGTACATCACCCTGACAATAAAATTTATACTCACACACACACATACACACAAATTTCAGAGTGAGAGAACAAAGGAGGATATTCTTAAGAGAGCATCACAAGGGCTCAAGAGCTATGTGCATAAAACCATATAAAATACTATACTTGGTCTTAGCCAAAAGGCCAAGAAGCGACAAGAAATGTCCTCACTACCTTATGTATGTAACGGAACCCCTCTGTACATCACCTTGACAATAACATTTTAAAAAGGACCATATAAAATGATGTTTATCAAAATAAACTTTAAGAAATGGAAACAAGAGCTTTTTTTTAAAATGTTTACTGTTTGCAGTTATTTTATTTTTTTCCCTTTGGTTTATTCTCTTTTGTCATTGCTTTTTATTTCTGTTCCCTTTGTCTTGTATGTAAGTTTATCTAGTTTGGGAAGGGGAAAAGAAAGCACAGAAACAGTGGGACAAAGGGTGAACAAATTCAGCAGTGATACTCAGTAGACACTGTGTTGGAAATACACTGTACAACTGGCGGGGGAGGGGTTAGGAAGGAAAAAACTGGAAGAAAATGAGGGAGGGACTAACACTATTCAAAAAGAAATATACTCATCACCTGACCTAGGTAACAGTGACCTCTGTGTACATCACTTTTACAATAAAATTTAAAAAAAAAACACTTCAGAGTGGGTATCAGGTTTTCTTCTATTTTCTTGCAGAATTTCTCTATTCCCTTATGGGTAGGAGACAGGTAAAAGGTGCCCTGTCAAGGAAATTCTGAGCTTTTGGATACTTTAATTCAGGTCAGTGTGACACAAACAGCTGAACTTTATACTCTTTTATATCTTGTCATTGGTAGCAAAAGAAATTGGTCATTATTTCACACATGGCTAGGTTTGCAATACACTAGATTTTGCCGACATGCCCAGAGACCATATCTATGTTCTACTGAAAGAGTAGAAAGCCTGCTCTCTATGTCTTGACCTCTTTCTTGCATTTTTATATTTGTTTCAATTATTATTAATGTTCATGGGAACAGATAACGTGGTTGTTATACTCTTTTAACAGATATTAGCCATCATCAATTAACACTGTGGTTTCCATTAAAATAGCGAAGTAGTTAAGGACCATACAGAAACAGATCACTTAAAAAATCACCTAAAATAGATTTTTTTGTAGCTTTGTATGTCCCTCCCCCACAGTATAACCCCTGTTTTCACTGTATTTGCTGTTGGTAAAATTTAGGGAGGGGAAGGGAAAAAACAAATTGTTTAAATGGGGATACAAGTTGACCCATTCATTACAACAATGAGATGTACAGGATGCTATGTTGAAAAACGAACTTTACAATTTAGGCGGGAAGGGGGGGGGTGTAGAGGTAAGGGGGAAGTGTAATTGAGGAGAATGGAGAGAAGGGATGGATAGTAGGGGAAAAACAAAGGAGGAGGTAACAATGCTTGATAAGAAATGCACTCATTACCTTGCTCAGGTAACTCTGTAACCCCTCTGTACAGTATTTAAACAATAAAAAACTTATTAAAAATAATAACAAAAGAGATCAGTTGGTTAGGGCCTCATTCAATTGATAAAGGAACCAAATCAGAAACTCATGAGCCTGATTGTCTCAGAATATTGATCTAAAGTATTAACTGAGAAGATCTATTGATAAGAATTTTAAAATGAGTCCCAGGACTTTCAGGTTCCAAGAATTTATCTTGGAGGTTTTTGTTTTTGTTGGGTGCTATCTTATTTCTACTGTGCTTAAAAACCAAAAGAAAACAAACAAAAGAAAGTCCCCTAAATTTTCCCCGAAGTCAGAAGGCATGAGTATAGATGAGGTGAGAGATTATAATGAAATTTATATATAGTGTTGAAGTGAGCCCTCTATCAGTTGGTTTTGCACGATAACTCCCAGGAGTACCCTGGTGCAGGCAAGATATCTCCCCAGGACATGACCTCTGACTTAGCACAATGACTGTTTTTCCTCTTGGAAAGCTCAAACACTTATCCTTTCATAGGATGAGTCACAAGTGAAATGAGTTGGCATTGTGAGGTGGTGGTGGATACTGAGGCTAGGAAAGAGGCTACATGAAGGGCAGAATGAAAATGCCACTGTTCTCCAGATCCATGGTCTGCATCTCAGCACACATATAGGGAAGCTCCCACTCAATTTCAAAAGGGTGCTACTCATTCTTGAAAAAAATAAAATCTAGCCCACAGAGTAGCTGGGAAAATACACAGCCAGGGAGACAGATGGCTCAGGAAGAAGCAATCTGGAATGGGAGTGAGTGTGTAGGTGTGGAAATGTAGACCAGGCAAGATCAGAGAAGAAAGGACGGGCATCAGTATGCAGCGACAGATGACAGAGTGCTGTTGGGGACGAGCAGTTGGAGGAGGAGAAGGAATTGGAAGTAATGTATTTATGCATAAGGGCTCTATCATAATGGGAAAATTCCCCTTCTGTCTACTCCATAAGTCTCGCTTGGTTCAGTCAGAGGCAGACAGCAAAGAGCATTTGCTTCACAGGAAAGCCAAGGTTATGCCTTATTCCAACAGGCTTTCTATTTCTGATCGAGACAAATCCAAACTGAGCTAATTTGTGTACAGCTGCAGGCAACATAAACATGGCGATTTAGAATTCTTTATAGAGTATAGGCCTTTGTACTCCATACTTCATGGAAGTTAATAAGTAGGTGTCAAACTCTGAATTAAAATTCCCAGAAGAGGACACAGCACAAAGGACAATAAAAATGATTTTTAAATAATCATAGGGATAAATAGCATCTACTTCTGACAAATGTAAGTGCTGGCATAAAATGTTATTAGGCTACCGAGATTGTCTTTTGTTCAGGAAGGGTATTTTATTCTCCAGCCATGTCATTCATCATCCTAATGAGCCCTCAACATGTAAATTAAATAGCAAAGACGGATTCATTCGGAAAGCATCTTCCCAGAAAAAAAGACTAGGTGTTAAAAATCATTTTTCTATTTTGCTTTGTAGTCCAGTATAGCCTCAAACTCACAATTCTCCTGCCTTAACCTTTCAAGTGTTGGGCTTAGAGAAAACCACCTGGACATCTTTCTGCTTTTATATTTATGTATTAGACCATTTTTAATGAATTTTAAAAAAACCTGAGCACTTGAACAATTTATGGAGTAAGATAATGTACTTCATATTTTCAGTAAATAGTTCATTCTTTCACTGATATTCTGGGACGAGTAACAAAATAAAAAAGTAAAGAAAGAAACAGGTTTAAAAATGGAAGGCCCGGTAAATTATGTTTGATCCCTGAAAATCTTGGGAACCTGCACATGCATATGCCTTTTTATTTCATTCACAATCTGGTCCAGGGAAACTCTTGATGTGAGGGATTAGTGAAAATTTTAAACACTTTTAGTTGACTGAACCCAACACAATAATGGCTAAGCAAACACCATTTCAACCATTAATGACAAAAGAATAAGGTCATGAGCCAAATTAGTTGTGATTTCTTGTTATGTATTGATAAGAACATTACCCATTCCTATGATGAATAGAGAAATCAGGGTTTTGTACTTGACCTGAATTTATGCATGAGCACACACAAGAGAAGTGACAGAGCAGCTCTGCTGGGGAGGCACACAGGAAAAACACACAGCTAAAGGAAAATAGCAGCAAATCATGTCTCATTTTGGCATAATTGGTCCTCATTAGCTTCTCCCTCTCCCTCCACTCTCACCATTCTCTCTTACTGCAATCTATAAATCATTCTTTGCATTCTTTAGCTGTCCTTGCTTGTATGAGAGCTCTCACTGTTCTCTGTGGATAAATGTATATAAAATAAAGAGACAAAATGATAGCGCTGATGAAAGTTTGTCTGATGTCTAGGAAAAAGCAATTAATCTGTACAAGGGAGTGCTCAAGCCCAAATCTGCAGAATAAATAATCACCATCCTAACTGGACATTCTAAAGACATTATATTCTATGAGGTAAACATGTGGGAGAAATACCCCGAGAGGGGCTGGAAGCATCCAGCTACGACAGAAACCACCTCATAAGCAGTGTGCTATGGAAGCCTGCTTCCTGAAACCATGGGGCTCAACTCTAAATAAAACTTCAAACTTTTCTGGTCCATGGGGAACTGAGACATTGGGAAAGTGATGGCCAAATTCTAGATGACTGGCTCAATCTTCCTTGATGAAAGGCATAATCTGACCAACAGGAGCTTGCAGGAAAGTCTGTATAACCCACTAAACATCACATTCTAGTTTATTCAGTTGTTTTTTTAAAATAGGGAACATGCTTTTTTTTTTTGTCGGTTGTGGGACTTGAACTCTGGGCCTGGGCGCTGTCCCTCAGCTCTTCTGCTCAAGGCTAGTGTTGTACCACTGGAGCCACAGCACCACTTCCGATTTTATTAGAGATAAGAGTCTCCCTGAGCTGGCTTTGAACCGTGACCCTCAGATCTCAGCCTCTGGCATAGGTAGGATTACAGGTGTGAGCCACTGGCACCTGGCAGGAACATGCTTTTTTTTTTTTGTTGTTGGTCGTGGGGCTTGAACTCTGGGCCTGGGCACTGTCCCTCAGCTCTTCAGCTCAAGGCGAGCGCTCTACCACTTGAGCTACAGCGCCACTTCCGGTTTTCTGGTGGTTTGTTGGAGATAGGAATCTCACGGTCTCTCCTGCCCGGGCTGGCTTTGAACCGAGATCCTCAGATCTCAGCCTCCTGAGTAGCTAGGATTACAGGCGTGAGCCACCAGCGCCCGGCTATGGAACCTGCTTTTTAACACAATGGGCTGAACTTGATGTAGGCTCAAGACTATCACCATGACAACCTGCCTCAAGAAGAAACTATAGTCTGACACCAAGCATGGCCACTCCTTCCCTCCCAGTCAGTTTTCTCTCCTAATGATACACATTTTTATGGGCACATTTATTTGGTTTATGATGGAAGACTGGTAAGGGAGAAGTCAATGCCAAGGGCCAATGGGGCCCTTGAGATGACTGGTGAGTAGGGTACAGGAGCGAGGGAAGACTGTGGTTTACGTCATGAAGGAAAAGTGACTTCTGAGAAAGAAAACAGAATTATTCTATACAGCTATTTAACTCTGAAGATGTATCGAACAATGAAAGACATACTTTAAAGTAGAAATAAAGCCTCTTAAGAGAATTATGAAGATATTAACAAATTGTTTTCTATTTAACACCATGCAGGAAAAACAATATATAATCCAGGGAAGAAAAGTGCCCTACTGTGAAAAATGGGTATTTTAACCTTCATGATATGTTAATAATTAATATGAATTCACAGCAATATGGGATCTTCACAAAAACACAGAACTCTTGAACATAAAACCTTTCAAGTATAAAAGAAATAAGCTACCCCCTAAAGGTTTTCTATGAGCATTCCCAATGAAGAAGGATCTCACAGCTGGAATGGATAGGCTTTTAACCAGATCCGAGATTCTGGGTGAACGGGACCCATGTCAAATGACTGACAGTGCCACTAGGAACTCTACAAAATAAAACCCATGCTTCATTAGTCCCCCAGCTGAACTGAGAATCCTCTGGCTCAGAATAAATCTCTGCCTTTAAAAATAAATTCTCTGCTGAATTAACATCTCAGAATCATTAATCTTTGGAGTGACCCTTCAGTTTCATCTGGAAGAGAAGTACCACATTTCTCAAAGGTCCTTTTTCTTTTGACAAACCACGACCAAATGGAGGAAAGGAAAATAACGCGTTCTTTCTTCTATCATTTTCCTGCACTTGCCCCAGGGCAGCTTTGTTTCCCTTTGCAACTGAAATATCCTAAATCTAAAATCCACAGAAAGCCATCTACTGAGCCAGAGATAAATGAAAACTTGGCTTTAGGTATATGTGACAATAAAAATAAGGCTGAATGGAATTACTATTATAAATTTCAAGAGGAAAGAAACCATCACAGCTGGTAAAATTTTACCAAATTAAAATTGGTTGAGATTTCATCTTTCATTGCAAGAAGCTCATTTATCATGTAGATGCTGAACTCATTTTGATTACTCCATGAGGTAACTGCAGACATGAATAATGCATATTTGTTCCATAAGGAAAATAAAGAGTTGAAGTTTTGCACAGTCAGGACAAATGGTACCTCAGTTTATCCCAATATGTGTCATGCTAAAGGTGTAGAAATCATGTTCACTGTGCTATTTATGGGGTCATCAAGTGATGTTTTGATACATGTACCCAGTACAGAATGATTAAATCATGCAAGTATACCAATCTCCTCATATGGTTTTAATTCTTTTTTGTGGTGCAAACATTTAAAATCTGCTGCCAGAAACTTGGAAATATAGATTACATACTCACTGTGCTTATTTATTTATTAGTCTAGATTTTAATAGTGAGATGTTTGCTTAATACAAGTAGGAAGATCATAGCTCAAACTGGCTTGGGCATACATATGCCAGAAACCTTACCTTGAAAATAACAAATGCAAAAAGGTAATCAAGTGGTAGAATGCCTGCCTACTAAGCTTGATGGTGTAAGCTTTGTCTCTAGTACCACCAAGAAGGATCGGAGGGAGAGAGGGAGAGAGGGAGGGAGGGAGGGAGGGAGAGAGGGAGAGAGGGGGAAGATGGATGGAAGTCAAGTCGAGAAGGAGGGTAGAGGAGGGAGATAAAGAGGGAAGGGGAGGGAGGGAGGAGAAGGGAGGAAGGGAGGGGGAGGGAGGAAAGGAAGGAAGAAAGGAAAGAAGGGAGGGAGAGAAGGAGGGAGGGAAAAAATTTAAAAACACAGAATCTGGGCATGATAGCCTAAGTTTATAATCCTAGCTACTTGAGAGACAGAAATCTAAGTACTGTGTTTGAGACCAGTCAAGCATAAAAATCAAGACTCTTAACTCATTTCATGACTGGGCACATGGTACCTGCTTATCATTTCAAGCTCTGAGGGAAGCACAATGGCTAGGCTCAGTGGCACATACCTATCATCTCAGCAACAAAGGAAGGCACAGATAAGGAAACTGCAGTCTAGTCTGGCCTAGATATAAAGTGAGATTCTATACTAAATCATAAATCTGGAAAAGGACTGATTGTGTGATGGGTCAAGTGGCAGAGCACCTGCCAGCAGTGCTCAGTTCAAGAATTTGAACTCAGTGCATGGCCCTGAGTTCAAATCTCTGTACTGCCAAAACAAAAACAAAAGCAAATTCTTATTTGTTGGCCTGCTCAAACCTTATTTCACATATGAAGCCTTTCTCTTCATTTTCCTCTTTAATACCCAACATTCACATTCTCTGGTCTGATACTTATTCTTTCCTTTGTCACTGAGCTATTTAACATTACACATGTATTGAAGTCTTACCAGCAACTCAGTGATGTCAGGAAGTGTGTCTGGTATTCTTGTGCACATACCCTCAATATAACATAGCAAGAGACCCAGAGCAAAAACTTGCCACTTAAAAAATATTTGCTTTAAAAAGAGGAGTATGGAGGGAAGACATGAGTGACAGAGAGATAAATTTAATCAAAATACTATCATGGTGCCAGTTTGGGGCTTGAAGTCAGGATTTTGTGATCTTGCTTGGCTTTTTTGCTCAAGGATGCTGCTCTCTACCACTTGCGCCATGCTTTCAATTTCAATTTAAATTCTGGTTTTTTGTCTAGTTAATTGGGGACATGAGTCTCACAAATTTGTATGCCCAGAATGGCTTTGAACTTCAATCCTCAGAGCTCTGCCTTGATTAGCTAGGATTGTTATAGGTGTGAGCCACTGGCACCTGGCTAAAACTTTTTTAATGATTAATATAATTAACAAATAAAATAAGCAGTCATTTCTTTTTCCTCTCTTCAGTTGAAGAGGCTGAAGAAACCGAGAAGCTCTAAGCATCTGATCTGTTTGTACAGAGATGAGTTTCAGTTGAGTATCAGGATTTTGGTTTGCCTTTTTTTTTTTTTTAACTTTGAATATCCCACTTGCTAGGGTGGCATTCTACAACCTGAACCACATCCCCAGCTCTTTTCACTTTAGTTTTTGTTTTTTTTTTCAGGTAGCTTCTCATATTGGGGGAGGGGTACTAGAGTGATCCTCCTGCTTATGTCTCCTGTGTATCTAGGTTAAGATATATGACCCACTTGGATTACTGAATCAAATGGGATAATGTTAACTTTTTGCCCAGATTGGCTTCTAATGACAAGCCTGATCTTCACTTCTCAAGTAGCTGGGATTACAGGTGTGAGTTATAGAACCCAGCTGCAAGGTGAAGGTAGTTGTTTTTTTTTTTAAGCTTTGACAATTCTATTCTTAGCTTCTTTAAAACTACAAGTTTTAAAAGTAGTACAAGATATGGAACCCTATGTGGTCCTTCTCTAGGACAAGTTCAACAAGTCTAAGTTCAATCTGTTTTTGTTTTTATTGTGAAAATAACGTACAGAGGGGTTACAATTACATGAGCAAGGTAATGAGTACATTTCTTATCAAGCATTGTTGCCTCCTCCTTTGTTTCCCCTTCCCATCTCTTCCCAGCTCCCCCTTCCCCCAACCCCCCCTACTTCCCCCCACACCAAAGTTGTAAAGTTTGTTTTCGACATAACGTCTTGTACATCTCATTGCTCAATGGGTCCACCTGTATCCCTATTTAAACAATTTATTTTTTCCCTTCCCCTCCCAAAATTATACTAATATCAAATACAGTGAAAACAGGGGTTATATCTTGGGGGAGGGACATACAAAGCAACAAAGACTCAATCTGTTTGTTGACTGCATTACCACATATTCCTGTTTGGGAGAAAAACTCAGCCAGTCACTTGAGCATTGGAAGCCACACATTAGAAGGACTGGTTTCAGTTCTGAGTAGACTATAGAGGGCTGACTTTGTAAAGCATTTCGTGGTTGGGCTGCTCCTTATGGGTAAGAAAGGCTTATCTGTTATCAACTAGATATATTGTTCTCATCCCCTACCATATAGTGTTATGTCAGGATCGTGGCACAAGGACGATGGTAACATGTAGACAGTGAAAGTTTACTGATCCTACTTATTCCTAAGTAGTGATTGGGGAAAAATAATAAGATCTTTACCACCACCTCTCTCTCTCTCTCTCTCTCTCTCTGTGCAGACAGTACTAGACTTGAACTCAGAACCTCCAGCTTTTTGCTCATGGCTAGCACTCTATCACTTGAACCAGACTTCCAGTTCCCAGGTGCACATCTTCCAAAATATACAAAACAGATCTTTTTGAAAATATGCTTTTCACATAGCCTTTGCCAAGCATGCTCATTTTGTTCAGTGTGTACATACTTCACAGTTAGCTAAGCACTGACTTGTCCTTTGCCAGCAGTTGCTAGTGAAGCCACCCCTTACCTTAGCCTACTGATGTCCATTGATATGCATGGCACAACAATATTATTATTTATTTATTTAGATGTAAGGAGATGTGAACAAGGTCAGACAGCCTCTCACAGCCAGTGGGATGTATTGCCATGATGTCAGGTCTGGAAGCAGAGCTGAAAGCATCATGTGTCCTGCTGCTTGCTCAAAAATGCAAAAGATACACATTTGCCAGTCAGAGAATCCATAGTTGCCTTTTGGATGACTTCAACTTCAAGTCTGTTGGACTAAGGCCACTTGAGAAGGGCCCGAAAACTACTTCCATGGAAGAAGTTGTGTTGGCCAAACTGAACAAATCAGTGACAATAAGACATATGTATGTTGTATCAGATGTATGGCTGCTGAGGAAGACATTCCATTATCACATATGATTTGCGGACTGTAAAAGAAGAATATTAATGAAAAATGCAGATTTCATAAGAAGATTTGATACTTTCTTAAGCATTTTATTTTTAAACTTAGAAAAGCTATCTTTAAATATATTGAGTTCACTCATATCTAGTGCTCTAGGAAATAATGCAGTTCCCTTAATAAATTTCCAGTTACAGCATATTTTTAAATTTTCATCCTATCTAAGCAAAGCTTAGTCGACCCCACATCATGAGTCCCTGCTTGAAAGAAAAATAGTTCTGCCCTTGTTGAGCCTAGGGTTCCCCAAAGTAGCAGGGCTGCTGATAGAAGACAGCTGAGCTAATCTGTTCACCTGAACCTCTGGGTCACATTCAATTTAGCCTCCACTGCTAGAAACACAACGTCAGAGGGTTGAAGCAAAAAGCACCTACCCAATGCAGCTCTAAGAGAGACAATCTGCCCCTGGGTCCAGAAGTAAGTCTGTCTAGAATTGATTTCCTCACTATTTCTTTTGGAATGATGTCATTCCTGTGGCAGGGGTGTAGGTGGAGGGAGCATTTGTCAACAGAAAGACAATTAAGCCTTCCAAGACCCTAAGTCTTTTTAATAACTGGTTATTCAGGCAAGTCTCAGAACTGTACTTGCTAATTTAGTATCTGACGTGTTTATGGGATCATTTTTTAAAGCAATAAATTATTCTTGCTTACAAAATATCACAGTGTGTATTTCTGGGAAAGTCTGTATCCCATTGAATTGTATCACTTAAATATGTGTGCTTTTCCTCAAAAAAGGCAAGCTCTTCAATATCAGGACATGCATATATGTATGTATGTGAACAGGTATATCCCAGTTTTTAACATGACTTTATTCAATAAATATTTGCTTTTATTATGGTAATTATTAAGCTAGTCTAATAATTATCAAGTATACAGTGAGTTCTTGGGAAGCTCTTTCCCTTCCCTCCTGATTTTTTACCACCCACCTATGAGATATTGGCAACCTAGGTTCACAGGTGAGTAGATTAGGAGAGAGGCCTATCCATAATGTGTGAGGCCCATCCATAATGCTGCACCAACATCCATAACACCCACAAAGCCTCAGAGCTTGCTCTCTGCAGTTATTTATTCAGCAAGGTTATATTAATAACTCCATACTCCATATACAGCCAAACTTTACATTTCATGTTTCAGTAATGAACTAATATCTAGAATTATTTACATAATAACACAGTAAAGGATGGCAAAGTATATTCCTAGTAAAATACTGGGATGGGTAGGCATAATCCAAAAATAAGATACTGTAATACTTCACAGTAACTTGAGACTAAACGAAGAAATCAGACAACAGAAGTAGTGTAATATATTAAGAGACCTATATATCCAGGAAAAAATCATATGTAGTTTCAAATGAATAAAAATTATCACTTAAATAGAAACTTGAGTATACGTGTACATTTTGAACATTGCTGTTTTGAGATGTTATTTTATTTTCTGTCATATTCTATTTTTAATAACACGTTATTGTAAAGGTGATGTACAGAGGGGTTAGTTACATAAGTAAGGTAATGAGTGCATACCCATTCAAGATTTCATAGGTACAAAACTAGAAATGTTCATTCAAGTTAAATGTTATAATTGTCCTAGTGCAAATAAATATACTATCCTTTCCTTTAGTTTTCTCATTTCATCAATTTCTCTCTAAAAATGGCATGCTCAATGCAGTTTGTGAAAATCATTATCATACAATGACTTTTCAGTCTTTCAAATGGACATCTAACCCTCCATGGTGACTTTAAGAAGTCTTCCTCTGGGGGAAGAGGGAAGAGTTGGGGAGGTAGGGAGGGAAGGGATGGTAGGAGAAAAACAAAGGGGGTAACAATGCTCAATAGGAAATGTACTCATTACCTTACTCATGTAACTGTAACCCCTCTGTACACTATTTTTTACAATAAAAAATATAAAAAAGAGAAATGTACTCCTTACTTGTAACCCCTTTGTCTATCACCTTTACAATAACAATAAAAATATTTTTTAAAAAGAAGTCTTCCTCTGTTGTACATTTAAACACTCCTACTTCTGAAAGGACTAACACATGCATATCAAAACAGTATCTTTTCTTAAAACATGCAACAGTCTTTGTCAAAGTATTGCATTTTTCCAAGGAAATGTCAGTAATGTTGTTCTTGGGTTTCCATCTGCCCAAGAGGCCAATGAGGACTGAACAATGAAGCCAACAAGACATCTAATCAATAGCATTCACAGCCCCATTTTTTTTAATCCCTTAGAAGCTTCCTGTTTAATGACTTTTACATCATTTAAGGAAGAAAACAGGATTTCCAGTCTCCATCGGTTCAAGGTGGTAGAGGAAGAATTTGACTGTCATAAAAATAATAATATATTGGGCTGGGAAGGTGGCTTAGTGGTAGAACGCTTGCCTTGCATGCATGAGGCTCTGGATTCGATTCCTCAGTACCACATGAGCAGAAAAAGCCGGAAGTGGTGCTATGGCTGAAGTGGTAGAGCGTTAGCCTTGAGCTGAAGACCTCAGGGACAGCACCCAGACCCAGAGTTCAAGCCCCACAACTGGCAAAAAAAAAAAAAAAAGGATATAGCTGCATGCTTTGAACCTTTAAAAGTTTTTCTTTTTTCATTCTAAAACCTAGAAGTAGGACAGATATGTTGCCTAGAAATAAAACACTAATTTATCAGTTTTCTCATACTCCAGAAAGAGAACCTAACAAATCTGCATCTTGTGAAGAAAAATAAAAGGTTTCAACACATTCTTTAAGATGTTATAAATACTAGATTTAGAATCCACTTATGAGCAATGGTGTTGGTGCCATTGTTTCTGAATGATGTTGACACACATCCTCTCAAAATGTGCTCTCCTCAGGACAGATTTACAAGATAGGAGTAAAAACATCACATAACACCCACACAACCCCTCCCCAGGGCCTGAGGCAGGTTTTCTCGGCCCTTAAAAATTATAAAGCTATCTTCGTAAAAATAATGTTTAAAAAGCAAAATAATGAGTACAAAATTAAACAGAGGGTCTTAGGAACTACCAAACAGCCCAAGAGAATTGAAATGGAAGTTTGATAAACTTCACAGTAACTCTGCCTTGTACCAGAAAACCCAAGTGAACCCTCTGCTCATGATGTGCAGGTTGTGCAAAACTGAACTTTTGACTTGGTCTTCCGGTCCTCACTATGGTATTGCCAGCCCCTCCAAATGTTCTGTGTCAGTGTGGCTGCACATATGCCAGGGCATACAGCCAGAGAATCACAGATGTCATCTCAGCCCACTGGAGCCTATGACCACCCTGGAAATCTACAGGCAGCCACTTCTACTAGATCAGTGGAGAGACATGTCAGGGTAGGTTTTGAGCTATGATGCTTACACAGTTTAGGAGCTAGACAAGATTGGCCATTAGGGATAGGTTCAGGGTTTTAATAGAGACAGCCCTTTATGTAGATAGCCCTCTGTAACCACGGGTTCTATGTGTGGATTAAATAAACCAAAGTCTGAAAATATTGGAGAAAAATAACATTAACATCCAACATGCATAGATTTCTTTCAGTCCCTAAACAACATATCAACTATTTACTTAGCACTCATACTGTATTAGGTAAGGTAAGTCATCTAGAGATTATTTAGAATCTATAGGTGGATGTATACGGGTTACATAGTAATGTCAGGCAACTATATAGAGTGACTTGAGCACTCACGAACTTTGGTATCCTCAGGGGAGTACTGGAACCATGCTTTGCATACACATGGGGAAGATGTACGTTCAAATGCTTTGCTTCTAGTAATTTTTCTTTGACATTAACTTTCTATTAGAAATATAATAAGAATGGAAAGGAACTCACACAGGCTTTAAACAACTGATCAAGATACACTCTGTTGATGTCTCATTTCTAATTGAGACAAACACAAGACAAGCCCTGTCTAGAAGAGCCATGATGCCTGAGCAAATGTTCCTGAGCCAGAGACGGATGGAAGCCTGAGCAGGAGGAAGAGGCATATCACTTCTCTGAGGTCAGCCCTTTCTTACAGCCATAGTACTCCAGCATGAATGGCACTGCTGCTCCCCCCACCCCCACCGCCCTTCAAACAGCAGGAGGCCAAGAACAGCCTTTGATGAGCCTTAATTCTGTCTAGGCAGAAGTGACTCCTGCATGGCCCTGGCTTACCAGATGCAGCATCTGTGGCCTGCCAGCTGGTTCTTCCCCACTCACCTCCATCCAGGGAGTAGAAAGAATTAGGAGCTGATTTTCTTGCTCACTGGGCACACTTTCCCCAGGACTGGTATCTTTCAGATAACCAAGCTTAGAGCTGGGGAAGTGTTGTTTAAAATGCCTGTTTCATCATTATTGATGTAAGACTGGCAAGGACAGTAAATCAAAGAGGGAGAGAAAACATTGGGGAAGAATCAGACTTGGTCAGGAGAGAAGGTATACATGAGTTAGTCTTTCTTTATTGTGATTTTGATAAGGAAGTCGGAGAAGGGAGGGTAGGAAGGCCAAGGATAGAAAGTTTGATTTCAGTGGGTTTAGGGAAGTAGGGATTATTTCAAGTAATTTATACCTGTGCTACAATGATGAGGGTATGGGATTGGAGTCCAGAGTATGAGAGCCTCAGTCTGAGGTGAATGGCTGGTGTGTAGAATCTAGACTGGTTGGTTTGTTAATGGAATGGCCAGCTTCCAGCAGTAGCAGATCAGTCATTTTCTCTCTGGGAAGTAGCCAGCCATGACAAGGGTTGTCTCTCAAGTGTCAGCAAGGAGCCTCAAGATTTCAAAACATCAGAGATACAGAATAAGGAATACTGATAAATAAGAGGAGAAAGGAGCAGCAGCAGATAAAAGTGTTAAGGCCTACAGCAAGGGTCTGAGTTCCTCATCACTTGTGCAGGATGATGAAGCCTAGGAGAAAAGCTTCTCTTTCACTTGTGCCCCACATGGAGGGTAGGGGCTGGCTAACCCCTGGCCTGTGGCACATGGGTGCCAGGTAGAGATGGATGTTTCTCACAACATCAAGAATGTAAACCTCTGCTGGTCGCTGGCGGTTTGTGCCTGTAATCCTAGCTACTTAGGATGCTGAGGTGTGAAGATTTAGATTTGAAGCCAGTTCAGGCGGAAAAGTCCATGAGCTCTTCATCTCTTATTAACCTCCACAAAGCTTGAAGTATAGTGGTAGAGAGTCAGCCTTGAGTGAAAAAGCCAAGTGAGAGTAGGGAAAGCACAAGGCCCTGAGTTTAAGCCCTAATGACAGTGGAAGGAAAGGAGAGAGAGAGAGAAGAATGGAGGAAGGGAGGGAGGAGAGAAAGAGAGGGGAGGGGGAGGGGAGGGGGAGGGGTAGTCTTGAAAGGGCTCTGCCTGTCTGCCTGTTCCCAAAGCCCAGCACCCTTCCACTCACATTCCAGCCCAGACCCCAGGCAGCCCAAGCAGGAAGATGGTTTTGGAGGAGGTGGCTGGGGAATTAGTCCCTGGTGAAATTGGCTCACTGATCCTACTACCCCCTGCTCACTACACTGTTTAATATCTACCATAGGGACTACAGGATTCCACCCATTCAGAGGAGGTGAGAATGTTCCTGTGCAGAGCAGATTCCACGAAAAGCTTCTTTCTGCAGAGCCTGTTCAGAGCTGAGTCAGGAGACCCAGGCTCTCCTCCCAGAGCTACCACTTCCTGGTTACCTGGACAAGTCCTTGTAGGGCTGGCCTTTATTTCCCTTCTTTATCAATGGCAGGACTTAAGATATGGTCATTACTTATTTTCTTGACCTTTAAGGACTTTTATTTTATACTATCTTTAACAACTTTTATTCTATACTAAAACATATAGAACTCTGCAAAAGGACACTGTCCTCAGAACCAAAGGGTACACTTTAATAAGCTGGTAATAATTGTGCCATAGGCTCAATGTAAATATAGGCCACATAGTAAATACAAGCCACACAAGCTCAATAGTCAGACCATTGGGTTGGACTCTCATAGATAAAATCTTAGAGGGACTCAACTTCAGCTCCTTCATCCATAACATGGAAATGCAGGTTGCTATCAAAACAGTCATTGCTATTAAATTTAAATAATTAAATTTTAAATGTTAAACTTAACCATATATAATATTGCCTGATGCTTGGCAAGCTCTAGTAAAAGTTGTTATTGGTTTGGACTTATTAACTGTTCTTAATTTTATTACATTGAATTTGATACTCATAAAGCTTCCAGTTAACAAAATTAAGCACACTTTTTTAAGTAAGTTTTTTATTGTGAAAATACTGTACAGAGGGGTTACAGTTACATGAGCAAGGTAATGAATAAATTTCTTATCAAGCATTGTTGCCTCCTCCTTTGTTTTTCCCCTACCATCCCTTCCCTCCCACCTCCTCAACTACACTCCCCCTAAATTGTAAAGTTTGTTTTTGTGTCTTTTATATCTCATTGTTGCAGTGGGTCAACCCGTATCCCTATTTAAACATTTTGTTTTTTCCCTTCCCCTCTCTAAATTATACCAACATCAAATACAGTGAAAACAGGGGTTATACCGTGGGGGAGGAACAAACAAAGCAACAACAACAACAAAAATCAAATGGTACCTTACAAATACGTTAGAAACACCAAGAAAGAAAAAACCACTTGTGTCCCTATCTTGGGGTTCATTTTACTTAACTTCATCCTATCTGGTCATAGGTATATAGCTTTTGACCTTTTCTACTTGTCCCAGACATATACTAGTTATTCAAATAAGGGAAACCATGGGACCTATGTTTCTTTGGGCCTGGCTTACTTCACCTATTGTAATTTTTTCCAAGTCTTTCCATTTCCTAACAAATGGGGTGATGTCATTCTTTCTGATGGAGACATAGTGTTCTATGTGGGGAGCTCTATGTGGAGTCTTTTGAGGTACCTCCATACTGCTTTCCAAAGTGACTGAACAACTTTACACTCCCACCAACAATGCAGTAGGGTTCCTTTTTGGCCACATCCCCTCCAGCATCTGTTGTTTAAGTACCACTTTTTAAAAGAGATACCAAATAAAGTTTACACTCAAAGCAATTTGGAATGTACAGGTTTGGTATTTGTATTAGATCCAGGGTTTCAAATGACTAGACATCCAAAACTCTCTTGTCCAGCTGGTGTCTTAAAAGAATTTAGTGCCTGGGCTGGAAGGTGGCTCAGTGGTAGAGTGCTTGCCTTGCATGCATGAGGCCCTGAGTTCGATTCCGCAGCACCACATAAGCAGAAGAAGCCGGAAGTGATGCTGTGGCTCAAGTGGTGGAGCGCTAGCCTGCTGAAGAGCTGAGGGACAGCGCCCAGGCCCAGATTTCAGGCCCCACGACCGACAAAAAAAAAAAAAAAGAAGCTCAGAGTCAGTGCCCAGGCCCAGCCCCGCCCCCCAAAAAAAAGAATTTAGTGCCTATAAAATGCAGCAATACTCTTGTCAGTTTTAAAACAATGTCATATTACTTATCCTGAGTCAGAAAAATAAATGTAAATCTCTGGACCAAATCTCTGAGTGCTATCATAATTTCAGTGGCTAAAAAACAAAAAATATGGAAAATAATACTACTTTTCCTCTTACCTGGTTTTCAGTATCAACAACCACAATTTGGGGGCCAAGTCCTGCTTACTACTTGCTTTTGTAAAATAAAATTTTATTGTAACACAAGCATGCTCATTCACTCACATAGTGTCTATGGCTGCTTTCACCATAATGGTGTTGGGTATTTGCCATGGAGACCAACTGGCCCACAAAACTCAAACTATGTACTAGTTGACCATGTACAGAAAAAGTTTCTTGGCTACGTTCTACCATGTTCTTTTCCTATTGAGAGTCATTTTCCTCTCTGTTTTCAACTTCTTTTCAACACTGCTTCAAGAAGACAGCTGTTGCCTTCTCCCTGAAAAATTTGTTTTAAAGTACTGTCTATAATCATAGCCACTCCCCAGTAGCATATGTAGGATGATAAAGGCCTGAGGCTGGCTCAAAGCAAAATGTCTAAAACCCTACTAAAAAAATAACTAAGCACAAAAGGACTGAGGGCATGGCTTGAGTGGTAGAGTGCCAAGTTCTGAGTTCAAACTCCAGTACAGCCAAATACATAAATGAATAAATGATTTAGTAACTGTGCAAGCACACTAAGAATTGTTTGTTTCTTATTTTATTTAGGGATCTAATATATCTACCAACGGGCTTTAAATGCTATGTTCTGACCTTCACACAAATTCAGGGTACCAAATATTCATCCAAACGCTATTAGTAAATTAAACAAATATTCAAACAGATCAGTTTGTGAAATTAAATTACTTAAAATGATTATGTTCCCTACTATTTTATATTACTTAGGGGAGTATCTTCCAAAGGTTGCCTATTCTCATGGCTACTTAAGAAACAATATTTGACTATCAAAATAGTAAGACAACAGGGCACAAATGCCAACATCTGTCCCTCATCTGTCCAGTCAAGGAATATGCATCCTGACCCATTTCCTCCTTTAATCTTGATTCTCATTTACATATGGATAGCTGAATGAGCAGGGGTATTTTTGAATCAGTGACATAGAGAATGGCTGTTAGGTGAGCCCAGTCCACATGGTGAGGCCCAGTATTCAACAATGTGTTCTCTCATCCTAAAGGAGCTTTATCTGTTTCCAAAAAAAAAAAAAAAAAGCCTCAGAGCTTTTCCCTCTACTAATATTCTTGATGTACCTGTATGACTATTTCTGCCAGAAACATTCTTAGAAGTGGAACTGCCAGCCAGGCACTGGTGTCTCATGCCTGTAATCCTAGCTACTCAGGAAGCTGAGATCTGAGGATCACTGGATCTGAGGATCCAGGCAAGAAAGTCTGTGAGACTCTTATCTCCAATTAACTACCAAAAAACCAGAAGTGGCACTGTGGCTCAAGTGGTAGAATGCTCACCTTGACCTGATGAGCTCAGGGACAGCGCCTAGGCCCAGAGTTCAAGCCCCAAGACTGACAAAAGAAAGAAAAATAAAAGTGGAACTGCCAATCCACAAGGCTTCCATTTCCAAATGTTCAAATTCCTGCTACACTCTACTCTGACAAGACAAAGTCTGCTTACCATCCCAACAAGAGAATTTCTCCAGACTTGAGAAGGAAATTCATACAAGAATCCATTCAAAAGAATTTGATGCTTTTTGAAGTTGAATTATATACATTCCATGCCCCTGAGCTTAGAAATTCAGACTGCTCAAACCCAGACATATTTACATGGACTACAAGATTCATCTTTCCTTGACATACTGCATCTATCCACAGGACTATCTGAAGTTAGATGTGTGTGTGTGTGTGTGTGTGTGTGTGTGTGTGTGTGTGTGTGCCATCCTGGGTCTTGAACTCAGGGCTTGAGCATTGGCCTTGACTTTTTTTTTCTTTTATTGTGAAAATACCTACTCACCTAACTTATTATATTACCATTTGAAGGTCTTGTTCTTTTTGATCAGTGTCAATTCTTGGGCTTGAACTCAGGGCCTGGGCACTGTCCTTAAACTTTTATGCTACTGCACTACTAACACTTTATTCACAACTATACTACCAGCTTTTTTGGTGGTTACTTGGAGATGGACTTTCCTGCCCGGCCTGACTTCAAACTGTGATTATCAGATCTCACACTCTTGAGTAGCTAGTATTATAGGCATCAGCCATTCCTTTTGGAGTGAATGGCACAACTATTCCTTTTTATTTTCCCAATGGAGTAATGAGAATGTAGTTGGCAAATGCCAATAAATAATAAATTAAAATGATAGTTTAAAAAAAAGGATTAGGTATATCCAATGAATTTAATACATTTAAGAGCTTCTGAATCATAAAACAAAACTATGACCTGTCAGTTTAATGACACACATTTATTGTGAAGTGATAAGGAAAAAATCCTTTCAAATGATTAATTCCTGAAAAACACTGAAGACCTTATTCAAGAAGCTGGGTCAACAAATCTCCAGGTTCTTCTATCTCTAACCCTCCCTGTAATTTCCACTGAGCACATGATGAGGCTCTCTCCCTGTTAATGAAAAGTATTTGTGAAGTGGAGTCATCTAAGCTCTCATCCTAAGAATGCTTTTGCTTTACTAGGAATCTATGTTTTCTCTATGCAGTATAATTTTCAAGACAGATAATAACTAGTCACATTATTCAAGCTAGTACTTGGTGCGTAGAAAGATGCTTACTACATTATCTTATTTAATCATGCTGGTGGAGAGATAAGTTGTCATGCAAAGAGAGAGGAGACCTTATATAGAGTCCTACAGCCACATTCCACATTCTTAACTCCTCATTACGTTAATTCACGACCATGACCTTAGCATTCCACACCTCTGGAGCATCAGAAACTTTGAGAAGAAACTAAGAGTGTAGAAGAGTGCTTCTATGCACAACTGGAACCTGGATACTGTCAGTTATTACCACCTCCTATGTCCCTGAGTCGTATGATATCTTATCCTCAATCCTGTCCTCATTCATGCCAGCCCCTAGTCTGCCCACTGCCTGCATCCTTGAAGTCAGCTTCTTAGTGAGTCCTCTCCCCTAGGAAGCCTCTTCTGTGCTCAACATCCTAAGAAAACCATTAGAATGGTTTTCCAACGTTATATTTTCATCTCACCATAAAAGTCTAAGCAGCTCTCACTGTCTCCACTGGCTGGAATCCAAGGCTATGCTGACCAGTCCCTCTCACGGTGGTCACTCTGCCTCCCATGGCTGCTGCCACTCACAAAAGGGGTATACTCTTCCTTACCTGCCACCAGGAGCCCAGCATGTTTCCTGCCATCTCCTCTTTCTCTATTTTTCTGCTTATGCCAATCTAACCTCCTCCTGTCAGAGCTAGACACACATCTTTAATAAGTTCTTTTGAATTTGATATGTCTGAATTTTAACAACATAATATAGGACTAAAAATGCTGAATATTAAGGACAAAAAGTCCACTTCTAGGGGAAAAAACTCACTTGGGAGGGAAAAAACTAGGAGAAAATGGGGGAAGAAATGACACTGTGCAAAAAGAAATGTACTCATTACTTGACTTATGTAATTGTAACTCCTCTGTAATCACCTGTAAAATAATAATTTTAAAACTCCTCCTTTTAACTCAAAATGCACAAATATATTCAAGTCCTCCTTACTCTCCCAGCCTTTCCAAGTTTAAACTGCAGCTTTCTGAAACAAAGGTCACTTGGCTCAGCTACAGATAAATAAAAATTCACAAGCATCTCCAGGAAAATCAATACAGGTACTAAAAAATCTAAGTTGATAATAAATTTTAGTTCCCCTTGCACATAGCTCAGGAATGTCAGTACTTCCTGGCATGGCTGTAATATCAGGTATTTCAGAAGGGTATTGATTTTGCCACTGAAGTGTGACTAAAGGGATAAATAAACTGCTCCTGAGGTCAATCGATCCATTTATCTTCACTGGTATTTTATAAAAAGTCAAAGTAGCATAAACTTTGATAAATAAATGTTATCATGAAAGAAATATTGCTGACATAAGGGCTTGAAGGGAGAAAGAGCAGATGGCTCTGCCATCTGAAAGCCACCAAATTGGCTTAACATTTTAGTACAACCTTTCTCACCAAATCTACATCTATGGGGCCCTAGTTCAAATGTGAACCACACAGCCAAGAAACATATGACCACAAGTCAAGTCTTTAAGAAATATAATAAAAGACAATGGAACCAAACTTTCATTCCTTTGGCTAATCAGAAAGAAATTGTTAGAGATCTCTAAAATAGGCAAATGCCCTTGGATATTTTGAAGGTATGTCTTGAAACAGCAAAGCAATTTAGACCTTTTGGAAATCAGGATGGGGCACATTCTGAAGTGGCTTTTTAAGGCTTTATTGTTAAACCAGGCTGCTCCAATAATCACTTAACTGCATTGCAATGATCCCATAAAGATTTCAATGCAAGGCCGTGGAAAGCTCACAACATTGTGGATGTAATGGGATATTAAGGCTCCAGAAGAATTTTAATTCAAGTGTAGGAAAAGTGGGAACCCTGTGAAGAGGCTGTAACTTAGTGTGAGAAATTACACTAGCGGGGTTTTACTGCAGTGTATGGAGACAGCATTACCATTGCATAATGAAACAGTGATGCTGATGAAAGTCCATCACCTGATACTGCAATTTCAGCCCCAAACCCACTTGCATTAAATTATCATACCCCAGGGGATACACAGCTTTCAGGATGTAAAGACTGCTAAAAGATTACAAATTTGGTTTGGGTCATCTTCACAAGAGCTCTCAAACTTGAAAAATGTTCCCAGGAAAATACAGACTTCTTCTTGGTCACTACCAAGGACTATTCAGGAGCTCTTTGGCTTCTTTGACCCTTAAACTACTGCTGCCTCCAAAGATCCCTCAGTGGGCCGGAGTAGAAAAACATGCTCAGCATTTGGTAAGGCACAAGAATTTTATCTCCTACGGACTGGAGCAGGATCCAGTGAGCTCTTGATACAGTGGCATTTAATGACTGCAAGTGTCTTGGTGGCCAGACTGGGCCTGGGATTCTCTGGAGGTCACAGGATGTTGGCAATGTGGTTCTAGCAGCTGCTAAAGCAGCCCTGGGCAGGAACAGTGCAGTAGCCATGGGTACAGTCAAAGGGGGAAATGCCCATGATGAAAAGTTGTCTGGCAGGTTTGGACAACTGCCACTAAATAGGTCTGGCACATTTTCCATGACAGCAGGTTGCTAGAAGGAGCACAGTATGCACAATAATGCTCATTTTCTTCCTTCTCCAGAGTTACAAGTGCAGAATTAGCCACATACTTGGGCAAAACTTAGTCCCCTCTCATGGCAGTTTTTCCATATGAGTAAACATAATGCAGGTATATATGTTTGCATGCATGTTTCTATGGGCACACATCATCGAGCTATGAATTTACTGCATAGCATGGCACTAAACAAATGAAAGGTGGTAATCCTCTCTTCTCTTCCTCTCAACTCTTCTGAGGCTCTAGACTTTTCCTGCACAATGCTTTAAGTCTAATTAGCTAGCCTGCTATTTTTCTGCCCTGGATCTCATTTGCATGTAAATTATGTCATTGGCTGAATGAAAATTTAAACATTATCTGTAGGCTGTAGCTTCATCTGTGTTTTTCCACTTGACCATCTCCAATAGGTTCTGCCAATCCCACTGGCTTGGCTAAACCTTCATTCTCCCCTCACTATTCCATTGCCAAAGAAACTTAGAGATATTCATTATGTGGACTAAACCCTTCTTCATGTGGCCACCATTTCTACCCTTCCAACCAACTACCCAAGCTGGGAATCTGAGAGTCCTTTGTGTCACCCTCACAGCTAGCTAGCTATAACAGTATCTGGATACTACTCAATACTACTACAGTTGTAAATTCTAGCTCATGCTCCTGGTCTTTCTCACCACATGAATACTAACTTCCTATTCTGTGTAGCTGCACTAGCTACTTCTCCAGTGGAGCTATGCTGTGAATATGGGTAATGTCCTTCAAAGGTCCATGTGTGAAAGGCCTGGTCTTCAGGATGGTACTATAAAGAAGTTCTGAGGACTGTTAGGGGGTGGAGAGTTTGGGAGTGGTCCATACCTCTTATGGGATTTTGGGTTCTCTCTCTTTCCTGGCTCTTTAGATGCTCTGACTTGTGTCCTTGGCATCTTGTACAGCCCTTGTGAGAAAGCTTATTAATAAGCCAGTGTGGTCTTAAATTGGAAGCTATACAACTGTAATCCAAAATAACTTTTTTTGCTTTGTAAATTAATTGCCTCAAGAATTTAAAGTAATACAAAAGTAACTAAAAAAGTACTTCCTCTCATTGAAGCCACAGTGATCTCTCTCAAACTCCCACATGATCATATTATTTCCCTTCTCAAGACACTGATTGCGGGGCCCTTAGAACAAAAGGACAACTGCTTGTCACAACTAAGAAGGCATTTTATGACCTGGTCCCAGAGTCATCCCTTTCAATTCTTGTCAAATTCACATCCGAGCCTATAGCTCCAAGTTCTGCAAATGTCTTTCCCTCTAACCATACGAACTTTTTAAATCACTGCTTAGAAGAAATTTCCACCTCAGTCAGACATAAAGGTCCCTCCTAGCTGTTCCTACAAAACCCTGTGCATGGCAGTCATTAATGTTGTTCATAAAATATAGATTTTGGATATATTTGCTCATGACTATTTAAGCTGCATACTCATGTACTGAAAAGTATAAACTTTAATAAACAGTATAAATAATTTATAGCATTATAAATTTAGAAAATCTGGAAGTCACATGCTATAATTAGTGATTAATATCTCTACATATGGAAATATGTCCTTACATGGATAGAAAAAATGGAGCATTTGTTTAAAATCAATGAGTGATAAACTCTAATCCCTAGTGGGAGCCTATTTGGAATAATGCCTTAAATACACACACAGAGCTTACTACATGTTAGAGTGCATTTAGATGAGTTCTATTGTTGACTCAGCTCTCAGTGCAGGTATACCTTTTCACCTCAAGGTTTACCAATCAATCGGGGTGCAGGTGTACCTCAGCAATGCAGGTGTACTTCATCAATGAAGGTATAGTTCACTTTATCTGATAGATGCGCTTGTAAAACTTCATGCAAACTAAACTTTGTGAATCAAGGTTGATTTGAGAATATCCTGTAATTCTATATTAAGGAAAGAATAATCTCTAAATTTAACTTTTCTGAGTAATCTAGAATTGCATAATTGGGCTTTCTTAAAGCAATATTATAAAGTAATCAAATGAAAAACAAAGAAAAATGATACAAGTTATACACATACATATCATACATTGCCAATATCCTATATGATACAACCACTAAGATGATTTAAGTTATTTGGAAAAATGTCTCATGCATAATAAGGGAAGAAATACAGTAAAATTTAGTGGCTACATTCTTCTGAATCCCATTCACTATACTAATTTTTTATTCTACTTAAAAAAAATTTTTTTTTCAGTGTTGGACCTTAGACTCTAGGTTTGGGCATTATACCTAAGCTCCTTTTGCTTAAGGCTAGCACTCTACCACTCGAGCTACTGCACATTTTTTCTGTGATTAATTGGAGATAAGAGTTTCATGGCCTTTCCTGCCCTGTCTGGCTTCAAACCACAATCCTGAGATCTCAGCCTCCTGAGCAGCTATGATCATGGTGTGAGCCACCGGCACTCAATTACTCTACTCTTGTTTTTTAACTATAAGTTTATTATACCAAGGACACAAGGGCATTCTATATTGGAACCATTTTTCTCCAAGACACACAAAAATGCAAAACCTCAATTTTCCAAATAAAATAAATAAGTAAAAATGATTGCTTGCACACAAAAGTATGTGTCCAATTATAACTGTATTATTACATCCAGTTTCAATGATCCTTAGATGTTAACAGTATAATACACGCAATCCTGTGTGAGATTTAGGAAGAAAACCTTCTCTAGCTACATTACGACTCAACATATTGTAAGACAAATTCCAATTTTAGAGATGTTAAATTGGGGGAAAAAATGCTCATTGGGAAATCAATGCTATATGCTCACATACAATACTATAGGCTCAGGATGTGGGACAACGTTCAGCAACAGTAAAACTGTGTGTCTGTATTGAGTACATAAAAATAAGTATATATTTGAATAATAAACCATATAAATATCTAAAATTATGAAAACAGTACATACTGATCAATTTTAAAAATAGTACAGTTTCAGTATCTCTTATTCAACCTGTTTGGGACCAGACAGGTTTAGATTTTGGAGAGAGTGCTTCTACACAGAGATAGATACCTTTGAAATAAGACCTACGTCTAAAATGTCTCCAATTTTGGAACATCTGGGATTTAAGATTTTTCTGATTAAGGTTGCTTAATCTATCTGTGCTTGCTTGTAACTCCAAGACGCTGCTGCTGCTGCAGGATCACGACCGGGGGTATCTGAGTAATAGCTCTTCAAGTCTACAATTAAAAATGGCCTCTAACAAAACTACATTGCAAAAATGGGAAAGAAACAGAATGGAAAGAGTAAAAAAGTTGAAGAAGCAGAGCCTGAAGAATTTGTTGTGGAAAAAGTACTGGACCGACGTGTAGTGAATGGGAAGATAGAATATTTCCTGAAGTGGAAAGGTTTTACAGATGCCAATAATACTTGGGAACCTGAAGAAAATTTCGATTGTCCAGAATAAATTGAAGCATTTCTTAACTCTCAAAAAGCTAGTAAAGAAAAGGATGGTACACAGGGAAAATCCTTATCATACAGTGAATCTGATGATAGCAAATCAAAGAAGAAAAGAGATACTGCTGACAAACCAAGAAGCTTTGCCAGGGGTCTAGATTCCTGAACGAATAATTGGCGCCACAGACAGCAGTGGAGAATTGATGTTTCTCATGAAATGGAAAGATTCAGATGAAGCTGACTTGGTGCTGGCAAAAGAGGCGAATATGAAATGTCCTCAGATTGTAATTGCATTTCATGAAGAGAGACTAACTTGGCATTTTTGTCCAGAAGATGAAGCTCAATAATTGTTTGCGTTGTTTTATATATATATATATATATATATAATCTGAGTCTTGGTTTTTTAATTAATGGTATGAAACAATAACTACAGTCTAAAGAAAATCAAGTTTGATAATGGTTTTGAAAGTAGTATTGGAAGAGTTGTTGAGTTTTTTGGGTTTTTTTTCCTCAACAGCACTGGGTACTTTGACAAATATAATAAAGGTTTTCCGTAGTTGCTTCTTTTATCAGAAAAGACTATTTAATTCCATGGTATATTTCCTCTGCATTCAGGAACAGGTTGGGTTTTTTTTTAAATATTAGGCAATATTTTTTTTTGGTCATTAATAAAAACAGCTTGTCTTTAACTGCTATGTTGAAGGACCATCCTGTATTTTTTTGTGTGTGTGTTTGTGTGTGTGTAAACAAAATACAAAGGTAGTTTTTTGTTATGGAGATTTTGCTTGTTCAGAGGTGTTGGGCATCAGACCCAGAGCCTTGCATATGGAGGCAAATGATGTATCACTGAGTTACATCCCTGGCCCTTGTTTTTGTTGTTTTTTGAGACAGGGTCACTAGGCAGCTCAGGCTGGCCTTGAACTTACTAGGTAGCCAGGCCAGCCTCAAACTTTAGGTCCTCCTGCCTCTGCCATAGATAGACAAATGCAGTAGGTTTGCAAAACTTCTTGAAAGGAAAAAATTTATCACTACCAACAACTTTCCTCATCCAGATGAAAAGACTAAGATGTTTTTATTTCCTTTCATTAAAAGTTTCTGTAGTGAGCATTCCTTAACAGAACATTGGAATCTGTATACTAAAAGTTCATGGGTCATGATCTAAGTCTCAGCTCATGGAAATGTAAAATCAACTGGTTAGGGATTTCAACTATTTAGGACCTGCTGGCCTAAATGATCAAAATTTTATAATTATTGACCTGCATGCTTTTTCTTTACCCCAACTCATTCCTTACATGTAAGTTCAATTTTTTTCAGTATTGGGTTACTGGTTCCACAAAAGCCAGAGAAACAACTTTGTAGTCATCAGAATGTTACGCAACTGTATATTGTTTACTTTATTGTAAATAATGGCGAACAGTGGTCAATAGTTTTATATTCCTTTAAAAAAATTGTAACTCAGAAAATTAGTATACAAATAGTAACAACCCTAACAGAGGTTTAATTGGACAGGAAACTATCAGGTTGAAGACACTCAACAAAAATGAATTAATGGGTTTTTTTCTGTAGTTCATGGGGCTTGAACTCGGGGCCCGGGAGCTGTCTCTAATTTTCTGTTCAAGTCTAGAGCTCTCCCACTTAAGCCATAGCTCCACTTCTGGTTTTCTGGTGGTTAATTGGAGATAATATGTTCCTGTCCTGTCTGGTTTTGAACTTCCATCCTCAGATCAGCTTCCTGAGAAGCTAGGATGACAGACCTGAGCCACCAGCACCCTGCTTACCAACTTCTTTTTAAAAAGATTTTGATGCCTCCTCCTTTGTTTTTGCTTGATAAGAAATATACTCATTACCTTGCTCATGTAACTGTAACCCTTCTGTACAGTATTTTCACAATAAAAAAACTTATTTAAAAAGACAAAAAAAGATTTTGAAATGACTGTCCTAATATGCTATTCTGCAATATGATGTGATTAATCCATCACAAGCTTTACTCTCCAAGTTTTAAACACATCAAGCTTATTTTGAAAGGTCTGAGGTATCTTACCATGGCTGGTGATACATCTACACATCAATATGAATGGAGAAATGCCTCTAAAAACTGCTAACCTACAAATCTTTCAGACCCTCAAGTCTATTTATTGTCTCTGTTCTACTTACTTTTTAAGCTAATACCCTTTTCAACATTCCCCAAGGAGCATATCATAGAGGGAAGAACATACAAAAGAAACAAAAATATCACATGAGATGTATATGTTGAAAAACAAACTTTACAACTTTGGTGCGGGGGTGGGGGGGAGGGAGGGGAGGGGGAAGGGGGAAGGGGGGGAATGATGGGACATGAGATGGGAAGGGATGGGAAGGGGAACAAAGGAGGAGGCAACAATGCTTGATAAGAAATGTACTCATTACCTTGCCCATGTAATTGTAACCCCTCTGTACAGTATTTTCACAATAAAAAAAACTTATTAATAATAATTTTTGAAAAACGACAACAACAAAGAAAAACCTCTTGTGTCCAGCTCCCATCCAAGAAAAGCCCAGGACCAGATGATTCACAGCTGAATTCTACAAGGCTTTCAAAGGCTTGCAGAACTCACACCAATACTCCTCCAATTCTTCAATGAAATTGAAAGTGAAAGTTCGCCACCAAACTCTTTCTATGAAGCCAACATAACCCTCGTCCCAAAACCAGATAGGGACTCACCAAAGAAAGAGAACTATAGACCCATTTCTTTGATGAACATCAATGCAAAACTTCTCAACAAAATTCTGGCCAATCGACTCCAACAATTCATAAAAAAAAAGCATACAACTTTAAAACTTTGGTGGGGGGAGGGAGGGAGGAAGATTGGGTGGGGGTGTTGGGGGAGGATGGGAAGGGATGGGAAGGGGAAACAAAGGAGGAGACTACAATGCTTGATAAGAAATGTACTTATCTTGCCCATGTAATTGTAACCTCTCTGTACAGTATTTTCACAATAAAAATAATCATACACTATGATCAAACAGGATTCATTTCAGGGATGGAAAGCTGGTTCAATACATGCAAATCAATTAATATAATTCATCACATCAACAAGAGCAAGGATAAGAACCACATGAATCTCAATAGACGCCGGAAAAGCATTTGACAAGATCCAACACCCCTTTTATGATGAAAGCTCTGGAGAAACTAGGAATCCATGGAACATTCCCCAATATAATAAAGACTGTGTACGACAAACCTACAGCTAGCATTAACCTTGCCAAGTTTTTTAACCCATCATTTACACCTCTTTCTTTCCTAATTTTATTATGCATCTGAAAACTCTGTCCTTTATCTCACTTGTTCTTCCTTTCTAGGCTCATGAGAAAGAGAGCAGAACCTGAGTCATTTGTGATGGCTTGTCCATCTGAGCTCTACTGGGAAAGGAAGCTATGACTTCCCCAAATCCCTATCTCCATGTAGATAATCTGTATCTGCCAGGGCAATCTGTATTCAATACACAATGTAAAACAGGGTCTGTGTTCAATATACGACGTAAAGCAGAGTCTGTATCTCTGTGGCATAACTATGCCATCTTTACAATGAAATGTGTACATCTCCCATTAAATATGAGATATTTCAGTTCGAACATTGAGTAGGATAGCACTTACAAATGAATTCTACTTGGTTAAGTTTAGATCTCATGGGGGAAAATGCCAATCTAAAAATATCTCGGGCTTGGGGCCCTTTATGTCTGATTTTGAATTAAATTATACTCTTTCCCCTTAACATCTTTTGAGACAAACACCAATTGAGGTAGCAGTATCAGGCCTGACACCTGAATGTTCTGATTAAGTGCCCCATAATTGCTAACTAAAAGAGGGATTCCTCTTTTATTGATCCCCTTTTCAGTGCAAGGAATTTTGGTAGCTTGTTCTTGTTTTGTTTCTGACATAACCAACTTTGCCCTTGCCTCCTTACACATGAATTTACAAGTTCTACAAGCCTGGATTCCTCAAGATCAGAAACTCTAGAGTTCCTGGTCTTCCCACCTAGCCAGCACTTAGCACCTCCCACCCATAGCAGCTATCAACTGATGCTTAAGTTCCTGGTGCTCAACCATCCTGACTTCCTTTCCTCTGCTTTCCTCTCTTCTGCTTCCATCTCTAGCTTCTTCTCCCTCTCCTCTGCAGCTTTCACCTTCCTGATTTTCCTCCTCCTCTTCACTCTAACCACTCTGCTCTCACACTGGAACAGCCTGGAAACCATACTGCATTACAACAGCATTCAAGTGGGTGACTATGCTGCATGGAACTGTAGGAATCTAATGGTAATGTACTGTCCAGGAAGGTTCTGATGCTCTTCTTCCCAGATGTTACCCAAGTTATCACAAACAATGTTTTTCAACTCCCTGCTGGACTCTCAGTGATTGTTTGTTAAAATCTTCCCATAGAAAGTGACAGAACAACCCTCTTGGTCATGGTGACCTCCATAGGTAAGGTCGTGTATGGCCTGTGTACTCACCTCCTGATCTCTGTCCATATGCTTCTCAACTGCCCTTCTCGCCTCCTTTGCTGTTGCTGAGAGACTAAGATCTTTTCATGAGTTATAGTTTCTTTTCTTATCATCTGAGATGCCAAGCTGATGCCAATTACAAAAAGGAGACAAGCCAGCTATTATTTGATCTCTTTGCTCTTATGTGTTTATGCCTGGCTGCAGGCTCACAGAGAGGTACCCCACGCGTTTCAGCATTGACATGAAAGACAACATAAGGTTTTTGTTTCGTTTTGTGTTTTAAAAAAAATGTAACAAATACTCATGAGTTTAACTGCCTACTTACTAGCAGCCATGCTTGTTAAGAGTAGCAATAAACCAACTGAAAAATTAAGTGCTCACTTCCTTACATCCTAGGTTATACATTATTTTAAGAGTTCCATAATTAGAAATTCAGTTGGCACTCACACCAGCAGTGGAGATGCTAATGACTCCATTTGCTATTCATACAGATGTTATCATCTATTACTCCCTCCACTGCCACTAGAGATTCAGTGTTTCTTTTTATTCCTTGAATTTGATAAATACATGGATAGTCTTTGCTTTACACAATAAAAGAATATTAAAACCAGGTCTAATAAATGTGCGGTTGAAAAAATGAAAGAAACACTGATAGGTCTCAACAGCAAAGTTCTCTGGCCTTTTCCTTACCATTCAAACCAGCTAATAGGGAAATGTTTTTGGAAATGTTCTTGTGTGTGCCATTCTAAATAAAGTTCAGAGGTAATGCTCTAATTCCAAGAACAAGTCTACAAAGGTACCAACCCATGATAACTACCCTTTAAATGTGTATTTTATTTTTCATGCTAGATATTCAATAATTGTGCCATATTTGAGGCCTGGTTATGCCAGGTATTAGCATGGTTATAATTAGGATGATTAACATGTCAAATGTTAAGATGATAGATTCTTAAGAAGCCCAGAAAATCAGTATTGTTAACACCATTTTATGTATGTGAAAACTGAGAAAAGAAGGTTCAGAAACCTTGTTGGCAAGAGAATTAAGCAATGGTAGAGTTGAGTTTCAGATTTAGGATCAAAATGAGAACGTATTAGGTAGGTCCTGCATGTTACTCGGCTCTTTCTCTGTCCATGTAGGATGGTCAATTGTGTCCTCTTAGTATGGCTACTATGTCCAGTTACTCCGACAAAAAAATACCATTCCATTTTATTTTAAAGAAGAACATTCTAGATAATCCCATGAACCTGATAAAAATCAGGTGATAGCTCCTGAAGCAGAAGGTTTCCCTGGAGAAGAAATTCTGACCTGTAGTATTAACTCATATTTGGGGGTTTCTATACTATTCTTCCTGATGATCTGCCCTGTGGATTTTGAACTTGCCCTGTCAGCTCCTGCAACCATATAAATCAGTAGCTCATCTATCTATCCATCTTTTAAATACACACATATATCTTCAGCTATGTCTGCTTTTCTGGTGGATTTCAGACTGACTTGTCCTTTCAGAGTTGTCCTAATTGTACAACTAAGGAAGTACCATGTACCAATACCTTACTAGGCACATATGCTTTTCCACATGCAGCAAGCCTATTTATACATTTATATAAAGCAAGAAATTACGAGATACATCTTTTTTTTTTTTGCTTTATTCCTAGTTTAATAGGCAATGTCTTACTATTCAGTCCAGGCTGGCCTCAAAATTGTCATCTTCCTGCCTCCATCTCTGGCATGCTAGGATTATAATCAATCTCAGCACCCCTGGCTACCATATTATTGAAGTTTAACCTCCTTCAATCTTTCACATCAAGGAATTTAAGTTAAACAATTTAAAGCCAACAACATGCACAGCTATTTATCCTTTTTTTTCTAACAGAAAATCAATCTTTATTCATCATATAAGTGAAGTCATTCATGTGCTTATCATGTTATTGATAAAACAGGTGTCAAAATTACATGAAATCTGTGTAAATTGCCTAAAATTAGCTCAATTCTATTACACTGTGTGCAATTTTACTATTTTAACAAGTTCATGTAAAACTCAGTGATTCTAGATAATTTTCAAGATGGCGGAGGAGAAGCTGGAATCTGAAAAAGCTCTTGCATAGAAAGCAGTTTTAGAGTTCCAGTGAACAGTCCTAAGCCAGAGAATCACACCAAGTGTACCATCACAGGACAGAGAGTTAGACAAGAGAGGGAAGCCAAGGCAAAAAGACACATCTGAGCACTCGCCAGCAGCCGCGGCGGCGGCGGCGGCAGGGTCGCAAGCGGCAGAGACCGCAGCCGGGGCAATACCTGAGTGCTCACACAGAGAGTCCGGGACGAAGGAGTAGAAGCCCGACATCCTCACTCCTTCTCAGGGAGGAGAGGAGGGATGGCCACCCCTCCCCCCCCAGCACCGGTGATCTCAATCTTGGATACCGACAAAGCTCGGAG
>NW_012267263.1:5553691-5583542 GCF_000151885.1 Dipodomys ordii
GCATTATCCTGCCCATGTAATTGTAACCCCTCTGTACAGTATCTTCACAAATAAAAAAAAAAACTCAGTCATTCTATGAGCAAGATTAAAGTGACGTATTTCTAATGTTACTAAAATATTATTCCTTAGATACTAGCTTAGGAAAGCTTATTCTTCTCTCTAGGTTAAATAACCCACACTCCCTTAATGCTTCACTGTGAATCATGCATCAGACTTGAGCTGCCTCCCTTACCTGCCTGTGACACTTACTCATTTTTTTCACATCTTAAGCAGTGAACACTGGACTTAGCCTTCTAATAAACGATTCTGAATTGCTAGTGAATGCTACTCATAATACAAAATACATACTATGTCCATCTACCATTATGACCACATCCTCATTAGCCTCCTTCCAAGCAGACAGAAGCTTTCTTTCCTGTCAATCATACTTTGAACCAATGAATGGCCATGCAATGGTATATGGCTTATCTTGTCTTTAACAAAACTTCCTATTTTGACACTTGTTTCTATTCAGGTAGCTTATGTGTGCCCATTCTCTCATTTTTCCATAATCATTTTATACCTGATTTAGCTGTTCTGTCTGATACTATTATTCTAAAACCAATGTCAATCATCTAGACACTGTTGAAAATAATTTTCAACCCTTCCTTCATGTCACTGATCACGTGGTGTATAAAATGACCCTTTTAGACATGTATTCTATTATATATGGATACATTTAAAATATAAACACATTCATAAACACATACAGGACCCTACATAATGTTTACAATTGTGGAAATTTGGGGAGATAAAAGGGGGGAAGAAAGAGTATTTGAGGGTACAATACATTGTGTGTGAATGAAAATGGCAAGTCAACACTGTTGAGTAATTGTGATTGGAGACTGAGGAAAGAATTGGATTAAAATATGGTGTATATAGTGTATATCTCACACATGTATATGTGTGAGATACTATGGTGAACCCTTTTTTAACAAGAACATACACTTTATCCAAAGTTAATGCTAGGAAGGTGAACCGTGTCCTGTCTGGTGTGGGTTTTAATGCGAGGGTAGAAAGTGAAAGACAGCAAATACAGTAAAAATATTAATGTACATTGCAAAAATAGAAAAATGAAGCTTTTTTGAAATGTCTAGGGAAGATAGTAAGAATGATGGAGGGTGATGAAGGAGAGTGATGAATGGGTTGAATGTGATCTAGGCACATTGTAGGCATATATAAACATGTCACAACACTAATTGATGTTAATTTAAAAACACGAGAAAAAGGCCTTTTTGTGAATAGAGCAGAATGGTCACACTGAGATGACCTATGAAATACAAAACCTGCTGATATTGACTGAAAAGACTTAAATCACCAGGCTCAGTCTGTTACAGAAAATGCTCACTAAATACTAATTACATTAAAATAACTGGCAGGAGTGAAAGTACTTTTAATGTTTGGTTTGGGAATAAACATGCTTCTGTTCAGGTAGTAATTTTTTTAAAGTCCTATGCTCACATTGTTTACTATGTATTAGTAGTTAATACTTCAGGACTCACTTTTTTCATTCCTATGAAGATTTTCAATATTTACTATACTGAACTACCTAGTAACACTAGGATTCTGTACTAAATATGAAGATCTTCCTAGCAGTTAACAATGTGCTCTTCTTTGAACAACACTGTGCAAAACAATTCAACAAAACCTTCTAGATGATGGCTGCTAGTTTCTGCAATGAATTTATAATCAATTACATGTTATCACTAATAGTTCCTAAAGGAGTGATACCACTTTGATCATACTATGAGGAAAAACCTTTGCTTATTCTAAGTTGCTGATAAGTTTATTCTTTTTTTTTGGGGGGGGGGTCTGGTCATGGGGCCTGAATTCTGGGCCTGGGCGCTGTCCCTCAGCTCTTCAGCTCAAGGCTAGCACTCTACCACTTGAGCCACAGCGCCACTTCCGCCTTTTTTCTTTTTGCTTATGTGGTGCTGAGGAATCGAATCCAGGGCCTCATGCATGCAAAGCAAGCGTTCTACCACTGAGCCACCTTCCCAGCCCCCTGATAAGTTTATTCTTAAGGACAACATGACTCTCAAAACCTTGCAATTTTCCTTTTTCACTTCAGGCACAAGGAAGCTCAGAGCCAGTTTGCAGGTTATCTTAGTATGTAACTAAAATTTTACATAGTATGTGACTAAACTTATTTATTGTATAAATTTCATTAACTGATCTTGCAACATTTTCAGAAAAAAAAGACACAAATAACATCATGTTGTGGAAAATTAAGATAAATTTGATCATTTCAGGAGCTCTAACTGGCTTTACTGTTCAGCTGGCCAAATCCCTATTTGATTACAGTTAACATCACTTCTTGCAGTAAAAACTCTTTTGTTCCTAACAATGTTAAACTGAAGTTAAACTGAAGAATCTTTGATGGCATTACATAAATGCTAACAAAGGGATAAAAATACTTTTGATTTGTGTACAGGGTATAGCAGCATGGCATGAGCATTTTTAATTTGTGCACACAAGCTAGCAATATGGCATGAGTGTCAAAGCTGCCAGCTGTGCGCTTCCTGAAGCTGAGCATATTAGTAACATTACTCTGCCAGCTATCATTCACAGTGAATTGACCTATACATGCTAAGGCTCTATCTGGTCTACCATATCCCTCTATTTTTCAATTATTGTTTGATCTATTTTTCTATGTGTAAGTTTTCAGAAGACCTAACATATACCAAGGTTTAGAACAAATAGAAGATTTTTATAAGAAAAAGATATCTTTCAAAAATTCAATACAAACAACAAGGAGATATGGACTGCCTGAATAGACTTTGCCTCATTTAAATATTTGTACCTTTCATTCTGAAAGACAAGTGCTGCAAAGGATGACACTTGCCTGTTGTGGTATGTACCTTTAATAGGGCAAGGCTCCAAGTAGGAAAATTCATGGTCTATAGGGGTTTCTTGTGCCTCAGGTTCACTGTAAATTTTACTGATCAACACTTGATGTCTAGGTAACAGATCATAGAAAATTCAGATGTTCCCATGTTCCTTTTTGAAAAGCTAAGCTGCTGTACCACCACCAGCATCCACCTAGAAGATGGCTCAGAGGAAAGTAGGTGGAATAAATGGAGTGATGGCAACCTAGAAGCTCGAAGCAAAGACTTGAACCCACATCAGATGCAGCACAGACAGACAAAACCCACTAGTCCTCTGTCAGATTCTGAAGAACCATGATGCTGTTACATAACATTAGAGGAAGAAATTTAACATTCTCTGACGATACACCAGGACTTCCTTGTTAAGAGGTGCAGAATTTACAAGTATAAAAATAATAACATGGCAGCGGAAATTGTCTGAATGAGAGGGAGGAACAGAATCCATCTCAAGTCAGGAAATCATGCATCAGCAACAGGATTTCTTGACATGTGGATATAATTCTGAGAGCAACAGGAATAATTACTCCCTTGCTCTTTAGCCCAAAGGACAAGGATACAGTCATGTACCAGAGGAATAGTGAGTCCCAATTTTACCACATGATTAGCCCATAAAAGGAAGACTGTTCTATTTATTAAGATAAACACCCAGCATTCTATAGAAGCTTGGTACAAAAAGCCTATGGGAAAAATAACTGCCCACAAAACAAACAATCAATAACTCTACACAGAGCTTAAGTTTTATGCTTGATGACCAACATAGTCCATAAATGTCATTTGGTAATTTGTACTAGTAAAAATTATTAGTCAAAAATCACACTTGGGGCAAATGTGCTTCCACTTACCATATAACTTGTTTTAGTATGTCCTTAAATTAATAAATGTGTGTATGCCCTCTCTTAGGATCTAATAAATAACTCCATGACCACTGACTATGAACAAAGTTCTTCATCAGAGAGGTGTCCATTCATACAGAGCTTTCAAAACAACCAAAATGAATATTTCCCATCAAATGAGCCAAGATGAGAAATTACTAGGTTATGAGAGACAGAGTTCCATATCAAACCCAGAAACTGCAAAGTTAATAATAAGCAAAAATCTCAGAGGTTGTATATCATCAAATGGTAACATAGGGAAACAAATTCTTAGCTTACCATTTTTATACTGGAGATTAATTTTTATCCTGCCAAAACTACCTACTCATGAACAAAACAGATGACTACATTTATTTTATGTCTGGAGATGGGTTGTTATACAACAATAGCTAGCCCAGACATTCCCTGTAAGAAGAGTACAAAGAGACATGTGACAGCCTAATATAGCCTGATGTATTCTGATAAAGACTGGGTGAGGCCAGTGACATCTTACTCCTTCAGTTCAGAGGAAAGAAGAAAAAAAGCTAAAGTAACTTGATGACAGGATAGTATTTTATTCAGCTATACTTAAGCACAGAGAGAGAGAGAGAGAGAGAGAGAGAAAGAGAGAAAGGAGAGAGAGAGTACAACATTTTTGTATAAAATATAAAGGTTTATACTGAGCAAATATTGAATCCAAATCATGTATATTATTTTCATAGTATATGTTAGCAATTCTGAATCTATTTTTTGTGAGTATTCTAATATCAAGAAAATAAGTAAACAGAAATATTGGGAACCATCTTTCTCATTGTTGAAAAAGGAAGTAATGAATACAAATGACTTGAGTGAACCAGATGGAACTGGATTTTGATTAGAAGTATTATAGATCTGGCCTTTTGCAAATTAAATATCTAAGTGGATAGATAATAGATACTAAAGCATAGAAAGACATGTTATTATATATCCATGTGTATGCATATGAAATATGCATATTATCTAGTGTGATCTAATGAAATAGTATAGGAATAACAACACTCAACCAGAAATGAGTACACATGCTACCCAGAACTTGGTTTCTAAATTTTATTTCAGCAATAAAAGGAACTAAGTCTCTCTTGAGAAATGGCTGATTCCAGGGACAGAGTTAAATAATTACAAAAGTATTTTAGGACATCTTATATGTCAAATGGAATCAACCCAGCTTGAAGAGTATCTCTACAGAGAAATTTGGAGGAATATGAACATAAAGATAATGTGTGCATGATGGGAGCCAGTGACTCAGGCCTAGAATCCTAGCTACTCAGAAGGCTAAGAATAGGAAGAGTAGGGTTCCAGGCCAGATGGGTATGGTGGCATAAATGGCAATCTGAACAACAATAGGAAGCCTAAGAGAGGCAGACTACAGTCCATGTATACACCCAAGAAGGTAGCCAGACCATTAAAAGGTGAAGTATGGATTAATAATGGAATGCTTGCCTAGCTAAAAACACTACAAAAAATAATGTGAATGGCTGATTATCATATATTGAGAAAATAAAAAATCCATGAGTTCATATGGATTAAACACACAATTATGGCAAAAAAGAAAGACTTTCTTATAAATACAATCATTCAATCTGCTTTTGGAAAGCACTGTTGCAACTGACTCAGACAAATATCACAGCTGCTAAAACTTAAAGAGCAATGTCTCTGTAACCTCACAGATACTTGTTAATAGTACTTTTTAAATAATTTTGGTAATGAAATCTAGCTCCTTTGCCAAATTCATAATAGTTACAGGATAATCAAAGTATAAGCAAATGTCAGCCTAAGGGTATGAACAAGAAGGTGGTGACTGTGTTGGTGTGAAAGCCAAATTCTGGAGGCCACTAATAAAAGGGTATGAGTTGGGATAGATAATACCTTATTCTACGCTCTCCCTTTGGTGTCTGTCAATTAATATAAGGATCTTCCTTTCTTCCCTCTTATAACACCTCTCTTTATCTTCTTTCTCTAAGAAAGTTCTGTCTGAAAGACAGTTCAGACTGTCCTTGAACTCTCAATCCTCCTATCTTAGCTTTCCCAAGTGTGGGCATGAAAAGGTGTGGTTTCTTGATGATGCTCTTTATTGTTTGAATTCAACTAAAAGTGAGAAAGCAGGAAGGGTTCCTACATAGAGCTTCTATAAACTGGGGAGCTAGCTCTGGAAGAAAAAGTAGTAAAGATTCATAATAACTCCTTCTGCTCTGAACAGGTATAATGAAGAGAACATCCTCTCTCACCTAACTCCAGTGCTGTTTCCCATGTGTTCACCTTGTCTCTGGCAGCTGGACTCTAAGCTCTTTAGGGAAAAATGACTATCCCACAAAGAGCTTATTAAACAATCACTAGATTATTGTGATTTTTAAGTGACTGATATGATAGATTACTAACAGTAATTAATGAATTAAAAAGTACAATAAAAATAATTTACAAATACTATGATTATAGATAATAGCAATTGGAATCTATCTCATTATTAGTGACCAGAATCCCATACCAACTGATTTATATTTTAACACAAGACAGTATTACCTGGTAAGAAAGTAAGTGATAGGAAGGAATTGATATTTGGCAAGGACACTGCATTACCTGTCCATAAAAAACACAACAACAAAATCTGTTGGATGTTTATTACTTGGGTATTATATGAATGCTGCAGAAATTAAAATCCTAGAAAGAGAAAAAATTCCCAGCAAATTCTTATAGAACCAAAAGGCAACTTGCTAATGCACATTAATTCTGATACAAAAAAAGAAGTGAAAAAAAGAACAGACTCTCTCTTCTAGTGTAGGGGAATAAATAATTTACTATTCCTTCAACCAAACAATTCTTCCTTACTATATAAAATAGATCTGGTTGTAGTTTACAAAATAAAATCTAGTACATTTCCCTTCCAGACTTAACCTATGCATTGGTGTATGTTGTGTGGTTATAAGGAAAATCAACCCAGAAGTCATAAAGAAAAATTTGTCTGAAATGTCATCTTGCTTCAGTGATAAAAAAGAAAAGTCAATTGATCAAAGTCTGAAATAGCTGAGCTGGTTCTTGAGCCACTTAAAATAATTTTTAATTAGAAAACTTTTAAAACAACCCATCTCTTTTGCTCTTAAATAAAATTCTACTAATAAGTAAGTCTATTAGCCAATATACTTATCCAATTTCAGTTCTGATGGGAAGACTAACAAACATCTTACTAGATAAGATGTCTGCCTAAGGGTATGAACAGAAAGGTGGTGACTGTGAAGGCCTGATTCTGGAGGCCACAAATACTCTACTTCCTCCCTCTGGTGTCTGTCGGTCAACCAATGTAAGTATCTTCCATTCCTCCCTCTTCTGGCATCTCTCTTTATCTTCTAAGAAAAGGTACTACCATTGTCAGAATTACATCTGTTGGTGGCAACATTTGTAGTATTAATTATTCCAGTCTCAATTTATTAATAATTTAGAGCTTTTTCATTCACTGACTTATTCTGACAACCAATAATTAGTAAGTTAAATTGACAAACATAAGAGAAATACATATTCAGATGACTGTTATTGTGAATAGTACCTTCATTCAATAAAAACTGTAGCTTTAAGAAGTTACTTGCAACTGAAACCTAACAGAAGTACCCTCCTAAAGCAAAACTTCTATATGTTTTCATCTCATTTCAGAAGTTATCTTTAAAAAGAAAAACCAGTAACAAAAATACTAAATTCAGTAGAAATAGCATAAGATGAAAAGTAAACATAGAAATCTTTTGAACTATACAACTTTGGGGGATGGGGTACAGTTTGGAGGGGAAATATGGGAGAACATGAGGGAAGAGGTTAACACTTTTAAAAAAGAAATATACTCATTACCTGTCTTACATAACTGCAACCTTTCTGTACATCACCTTTACAATAATAATAAAAATAAATAAAATAAATTCTTCTTTGTCATCCAAACCACTTTTGCACCAAACACTATGTCCCTTCTCCTAGCTCCCCTGAGCAAACTGATCTGGAGCATGAAATGCCTGCCGTTCAGGCTTTCAGAAGCAAGAGGTGTACTATCAATCCTAATCATTCTTGCTACTGCCTCATGACACAGCTTAGGTTACTATCTCATTTTTCTGAATATAGACAATAATCATTAATTCCCCCTAGTAGTAGTACAGAATCTTTTCTCCCTGCTGCAATGTTCTACTTCATAAAGGATATGGATAAGAAACATTTAGAGTACCTATTCTTTTATGGATGATCTCCAAGCATGAAACTATTAATGTTCATCTCAACCATAATGACTGTATTTCTCACATTAATGCTCATGGCTGAACACATCAATTAAAAATAGATGTATAATTTCCACATTTCAAATAAATGTAATTGTGTGTAGAAGATCTATTGTATGAATTCTTGTATATATTTCTGTGAGGTGCTGCTTTGACAACTATGGAATGGAGGATAAACCTTCTATTAATATATCATGTCTTCTAGACATCTGCCCTTTAACACCAGAGTAGTCATGTTGGCTGAGGTTACATTAGAGTTTATGGGGTGAATTTTATTCACAATTGGAAAACTGGCATTAAGTTCAACTTACAATGTTTTCTGATAAACAATTATTTCATTTTGAAAAAGTAATCCATACTAATTTATTTCTCCCCTTTTAACCAAGCAGAAGTTCACTTAAGTCAAAATTTAAAGGTAATATATAGCTCCTCAAATTAAACTCAAAATAAATATGAAAATAGTAATCATAGAAATAACAGCATCAGAAAAGCAATGAAACAGAAAATTGACAAACAGGATTAAAAAAACCAACAAAGCCAGTTAATTTTCTGGAAAGATAACTATATTTGATACTACTCAGCAGTATGATCAAGATTTTCTTTTAAAAAGAGAGAAAAAAATTCACCAGTATCAGAATAAAGAAGTAGATGTCACTGAAAAGTGTTTAAAAATTAAAAGTATAATAAAGGAAGGTTAATAGACAGCTTAGATGAAACAGATAAATTTCTTTAATTCTATATTTGTTAAATAAGTTGAATTTATAGTTAGACAGTTATAAATGCAACATCTTTATACTAAACACCCTATGGCATTATTGATTTAATATACAAAATTAAATAAGTGGAGAAATAACACACAAATGTATTCAGACTTAATATTGTTAAAATAACAATTCTCCTCAAACCCATGAAATGATCCAACATAATACCAGTCAAAATACCACTACACTTTCTTTAAAAGAAAGTATATAAGAAGCATAATTGGGATAATTACATATCAAAGCAAACTAGGAGGGAGGGACAGAGGAAAGAGGGAAGAAAGGAAGGAGAGAAGGTGAGGAGGCAACTGCAGTGGCACTATTGGCTCATACCTGTAATACTAGCTACGCAACAAGCTGACATCATGTCCATATTTGCTAGGAAAAGGTCCACTTCTGCCAAGTTCTCAAACTTATTAGCATAAAGGTTTGAGAAGTATTCCCTTATAATGTTCTGAATCTTGGTTGTTTCTGTGGTGATGTTTCCATTCTCATCTTTGAGTTTATTTATTTGGGTGTGTTCTCTTCTTTTTCTAGTAAGATTTGCTAAGGGTCTATTTTGCTAATTTCTTCGAAGAACCAACTCTTTGTTAATTCTATTTTTTTATTCTAATTCATTTAATTCTGATTTAATTTTTATTATTTCTTTCCATCTACTGGATTGGGGTTTATCTTTCTGCTCTTTTTCAAGGAGGCTCAGATGTCTCATTTTAAATTGTTGATTTCATCTCTCTTCAATTTGTTGATGTAAGAGCTCAGAGTTATAAACTTGCCTCTGAGTACTGCCTTTGCTGTGTCCCAGAGGATCTGGTAGTTTGTGTGTTCACTTTTGTTGAATATCAAATGAACATCATGAATTTCGTTTCTAATCTCTTCCATGACCCACTGGTGGTTCAACAGTGTGTTGTTCAGCTTCCATGTGTTACAAGGACTTTCTTTGGTGGCTTTTGGTGTTGAGTTCTAATTTTATGCCCTTGTGGTCGGAGAAAATGCAAGGTAAAACATCAATGTTTCTGAATTTGGACAAGTTAGCTTTGTGACCTAAAATATGGTCCATTTTGGAAAATGTTCCATGTGCTGCCAAGAAAAACGTGTATTCTGATGCTGCTGGGTGAAATATTTCATAGATGTCTGTTAAATCTAGTTGATCTATGCAGCTGTTTAGGTCTGTTCAGTTTTTGCCAAATTAATCTATCTAGTGGGGATAGTGATATGTTGAAGTCCCCAACAATTAATGTGTTTGGATCTATGTGAGATTTGAGAGAAAGGAGTGTTTCTTGGATAAATTTGGGTGCTCCGTTGTTTGGCAAATAGAGATTTAGAATTGTAATATCCTTCTGAAGGAGAGATCCCTTAATTAGTATGTAGCGACCTTCTTTATCTCTTCTAACTAACTTTAATTTGAAGTCTATTTTATCTGATATTAGGATTGCAACTCCTGCCTGTTTATGGTGGCCGTTTGCTTGGTAGATTTTGTTCCAGCCTTTCATATTCAAAATGTGTTTGTTTTTATGGGCAAGATGTGACTCGTGAGGGCAGCAGATAGAACGATCTTGCTTTTTAATACAACTGGACAGTCTATGTTGCTTAATTGGAGAGTTAAGTCCGTTAATAAAACTGAGAGGTATTTGGGAGTTCCTGCCATTTTATCCACCTTCTTGGGAGCTGCAGCAACTGGGTTCTTCCTATGGTTCTTGGATTCTCAGTTTGGGTGCAGTTTCTTAGCCTTTATTGTAGTCTTGTTGGTTTTCAATGTGTAGGACATCTTTAAGTATCTTTTGCAGGGTTGGTTTGGTGGAGATATATTGTTTCAATTTTTCTTTGCTATGGAAGGTTTTTATTTGACCTTCGGTTATGAAGGAGAGTTTAGCTGGGTACACCTCACCCCAGTTAGAATGGCTATAATCAAGAACTCCAATAACAACAGATGCTGGAGGGGATGTGGACAGAAGGGAACCACATTGTTGGTGGGAGTGTAAACTTGTTCAACCATTTTAGAAAGCAGTATAGAGGTTCCGCAAAAGACTCCTCATAGAGCTTCCCTATGACCCAGCATCCCACTTTTGGGTATTTACCCAAATGATCACAGACAAGGCCATACTAAAGCTACCAGCACGACTATGTTTATTGCAGCATTATATACCATAGCTAAGATATGTAACCAACCCTGATGCCCCTCAGTAGATAAATGGATCAAGAAAATGTGGTACATATACACAATGGAATTCTATGCCTCCATCAGAAAGAATGACATTGCCCCATTTGTTAGGAAATTGAAAGGCTTAGAAAAGATTATATTAAGTGAAGTAAGCCAGGCCCAAAGAAACATAGGTTCCATGGTTTCCCTTATTTCCAATAACTAGTATATGTCTGAGTCAAGCAGAAAAGGTCAGATAAGTTGATGTTAGGGGAATGAACCCCAAGATAAGTATTCAAATGTTTTTTTTCTTTCATGCAACTGTTTCTAACATATGTATAAGATGATTTCTATGTTGCTTTGTATGTCCCTCCCCCATGGTATAACCCCTGCTTTCACTGTATTTGATGTTAGCATAATTTGTGGAGGGGAAAGGAAAAAAAACAAATCATTTAAATAGGGATATAGGTGGACCCATTGCAACAAGGAGATGTACAAGTCATTATGTCGAAAAACAAACTTTACAACTTTGGTGGTGGGGGGAGGATCAGGTGGGGAGAGGTAGGTATGGGAAGGGATGGGAAGGGGAGACAAAGAGAGGCAACAATGCTTGATAAGAAATGTACTCATTATCTTGCCCATGTAATTGTAACTCCTCTGTACGGTATTTTCGCAATAAAAAAAATGTAATTAAAAAAAAGAAGCTGACATCAGAGGATTACCGTTCAAAGGCAGCCTTGGCAAAAAAAAAGTTATCAAAACGATATGTCAAAAAAAACGATATGTCAAAATAACTAGCAAAACTGAATAGAATGTATGGTTTATGTGGTAGAGGGACAGCCTCAGTTCAAACCCCTGAACCAGCAAAAAAAAGAAAAAATGATAAGAAAGGAGGAAAAAGAGGAGAAGGAGGATAATTACATCAATTCTGTAATATGATTTTTTTCTCAGTAACCCATGTCACAGTATAATCATAAGAAATAACTCAACACAAATTCCTAGAATGGAATAAATGTCAAGGTTATTAAAGATAAGGACAGGCAGAGGAACTACTACAGATCAGAAAAACTAAGGAGTCATGACAGTCAAATGCCATGGGATATCTTGCACTAAATTTTGGAAAAACTGGTGAAATCCAAGCAAAGTCTATAACTTAGTAGAGTGCATCAATGTCTGTTTCTTAACTCTGAAAACTCTATCATATTCATATAAGATGTTAACTTCAGGGGAAGCTGGTTAGATATAAACAAGCCCTTAATCGTACAATGGAGTAAAAACAATAAGCAGTGAGTAGAAATCATCTCTTCTCAGGCCACCTATATACATGGTCCCTTATCTGCTGGGCAGATGGTAGTGAACCACAGCTCCCAGCAGCTTCCAATCAAATGCTGTTTGGTAGGTTAGGTATATTAGTCACCATCAATTCCATGCAGGAAATACAAATAAAACCTCAATGCAACACCTACACTTAAACACACTAGGATGATTAAATGAAATAAACTAACAGCACCAAGTGTTAATGGAATATATCATATCACATCATATCATATATCATATATAGTGGAGTGGTCAGAACTCCTACATAAGATGGTAAACACCTACAGTTACTTTAGAAAACTAGCAAGAAGTTAAACATGTGTCTTCACTTTATCAACCAATTCCACTCTTAGGTACTTAGGTACAAAATAAATCCAACTATATGTTTATAGAAAGGGTTGTGGTACAATTTCCATGCCTATTTTATTCATGATAACCCCAAACTAGAAATAGCCCCCATATCCATCGAGGGATCTACCAACTAGAGTATATTCATACAGCAATTAATAAATAAAAAGGGAACTCCTGCTACAATCAATAATGTAAATGACTCTCAAAATATTATACTGAATAAAAAAAGGCCAAGATGATCCCATTCTTATGAAATGTAGAGTAGGTAGGGCCAGCATGTAATGACAGACATCATATCAAAAAGGAATGCTTGATAACCAAGCATTTCTCTGCATGCAAATTATATCAAGTAAAAGATGATACCATTCCAATGAACTAGGAAATATTCTAAGATGATCTCAAGTTAATTTTTCCCCTTCATTTCTAGACTTTTCTCTACCTCTGGACTTGAAATTAAAAAAACCTCACAGTTCTAGTACTTTGGCAAGTGCTCTGGAAAGTACCGGTATATATGATTTAGTCACCCAGCATTCTGAAGCTCTTGGCTAGGTCAGGCTCTGCCACATGCCTCTCAAATGTTTCTCAAGCAATGTATTATTATGTTCAGGCATGTGCTACTCATTTCCAGTGTGTCATCTGGGCCATCAACCTCATGAATGTTTCGAATTTTAAATACCCAAAACAAAACAGAACAACAAAACACAAGAGATATCCCCATTTCCTTAGACATGCACCTGTGGAAACACATAAAGTCACCATGACAAGAAATGTACTTATTACCTTATTTACATAACCCCTCTATACATCACCTTGACAATAAAATAAAAATAAATAAAATCACCATGCCAAATTTAATACATTTTAAGAAAACTTTGTTCCCTACTCCATAGAAAGCATAGTGATTCAGGAGCTCCAGCTTCGTTCTAGGTATGATAACATGGGGGCAATCTGAAGAGAAGACCAACCATAGCCGTGTTCAATCTTGGTCTAGCTAGATCTTCTCATAGTTGTCATCCCTTCAGACCAAATGCCAAGTTGCACAAATATAAAGGGCTCTTTTGGGAACTACTGGATTGTGCACAAGTGCTGATAGGGACTTGGGTCTCAACCATAATTATGATGTTTACCAGAATGCAAATTGTCAATTTCCAGATAAACTCTCAGTACTAAAAAGCATATGGAGGAATTAGAAAGAAACATGTTTTGGGATAAAGAATCAGTAAGTGTTTGTTTTGCATTCTACCTAAGTGTTCTCAAGAGCCACTGTTACAAGTTCAATAAACTTAAAAAAGCTAATTTGTATTTTTGTGCAAGAAACAAAAATGTCCAGAACTTTTTGCTGAATGCAAAGTGAGGTCCAACAAATTCAATCAAAAGAGATTTTAAAGTACAAAATGGATCCATAGTACTATGTAAATCATTTGAATAGGAATTTTTAAATTAAATTAAATTTTATTGTAAAGGTGATGTACAGAGGGATTACAGTTATACAAGTAAGGCAATAAGTATATTTCCTTTTTTATTGTGAAAATATTGTACAGAGGCGTTATAATTACATGAGTACATTTCTTACCAAGCATTGTTGCCTCCTCCTTTGCTTCCCCTTACCATCCTTCCCATCCTTCCCATCTCCCCACAACCTGTCCCCCCCTGTGCCATAATAAGTATATTTCTTGTTGAACATTGTTACCCTGTCCCTCATTTGCTCCCACTTTTCCCTCCCCCCACCCAAGTTCCCCTCCCCACCAAGTTGTAAAGTTCATTTCCAACACAGTATCTTGTGAGCATCACTACTACATTGATTCACTGTTTGTTCTTTGTCTCACCATTTTGTTATTCTCTTTCCCTTCCCTAAATCAGACAAATGTATATATAAGACACCAAAATCCAAAACAGTTACTGCAAATAAGGGAAACCATGGGACCTATGTTTCTTTGGGCCTGGCTTACTTCATTTAATATAATTTTTTCCAAGTATTTCCATTAGGATACAGGTTGACCCAATGTAACAATGAGAGGTACAAGACATTATGCTGAAAACAAACTTTACAACTTGAGGGGTGGAGAGGAGTTGGGAAGGTATGGAGGGAAGGGATGGTAAGGGAAAAACAAAGGAGGAGGTAACAATGCTCGATAGGAAAAGTACTCATTACCTTACTCATATAACTGTAACCCCTCTGTACAGTATTTTTTACAATTAAAAAAACATAAAAAAATCCAAAACAGTGACAACAGGGGATAAATCAAAGGAAGGAAAAACCAAACAAATAAAAAAAGAAATAACTTCACACAGTACACTAAAAAACTTGTTTCCATATCTTAGAGTTCATTTCGATTAGCATCATTTTATATGGTGATATGTACATAGCTATTGAACTATTGTGATCCTCTCCTAGGATTATCCTAGACATGTACTAATTATTACAAATGAGGGAAACCATGGAGCCTATGTTTGTTTCAGTCTGGCTTATTTCAATTAATATTATTTTTTCCAGGACGTTCCATTTCCTTATGAATGAGGTGATGTAATTCTTTCTGATGGAAGCACAGAATTCCATTGTGTATATGTCCCACATTTTCTTGATCCATTCATCTATGGAGGGACATCTGGGTTGGTTCCATATCTTAGCTATGATAAATAATGCTGCAATGAATATAGTTGTACTGGTAGCTTTGAGATACTAAGGGTTTCAATTTGAGGCCTCACACTTGCTGGGTTGGCACCATATCAATGAACCATGCCCGCAACTCTATTTTCTACTGGTTCTTTTTAGGATTGGGTCTTGCTTCTCATCTGGGTGTGCACCTGAACCACACTAAGCCCATCACTGCAGGGATCACAGGTGGACACCACAGCTACAGGTTGAGAAGAGGTCTTGTTAATTTTTCTTCCCAACCTGGCCTGAACTACAGTCCTCCCATTATCACCCTCTCAAGTAGCTAGGATTACAGGAGTGAGCCCCGGTGCTCAGCTGAATATTTTTGGTAAGACTTGTTCTGCAGTTCTCTTGCAATAATAATTCAGCTTTGCCTTGGGAAGAAACATTCCCCAAATAGAATATTTCTGGATTTTTGGTTCTTGACATTTGTATTTTTAAAAAATATATGCTATGGGCTACTTCAGTATCCTAGTATGTGTTCATGGAATATATTACATTATGTTTGATGTCTTTATATAATCACATCATAAAACTCACTTTTGTGTGGTGGTGATACTGGGAATTGAACTCAGGATCTTGCACTTATAATTTGTCTTATTATTTTCAAAATATGGTCTCACTTTATGGGCTGCAATCCTCCTGCTCCTCCTACTTGGAATTCTTTGTCACTGAGGATGATGCCACTGAATGCCCAACCATTTTGTTTCTCCTGCAATGCACCACTGCGCCCAGCAGTGTATAAGATGGAATCTCACACACTGTTTTGCCATAGATGACCTTGAACTGAGATTTCCCCCAATCAAATAGCTAAAATTGCAGACATGAGCCACCACACCTACTTTATAAGATTGATTTCCAATATGATAACTATGTTTATAAAATTAAATGGAATAAATAATGAAATCAATAACTGCTACCTGTAAAGGATTAAAAAAAATCCTACTTTAAGAAACCTCTTCTTTCTGACTATTCAAAGAGAAGTGGGTAACTTATACAGGTCTATTGAAAGCAAACCTCTTATGAAACCTCTTATGACTCATAAGTAAAGCACCAACATTTATCCAACCTGAGCTGTCCCTCTTAAATATGTCGTGGCTATTCTCTTTCCCCAGAGTTCATCTGTCCTGTCCTCAGCCAGCACCAACTTTTTTCCCAAAAGATATGATTGCTGCTGCAGGATTTTAAATTCTTTTGGAAATATGCACATATGCACATATCAATACATTATAATTTTACTGAACATAAATCTTACATTTCTTTCAAGATTCCACTTTCTTGTCACTTTTGAGTTTCTTTTCCAGGGTCTCCTAAGAAATGGGCCTGATTCTCCTATCACAAATTATAATATGATGAGATCTCTTAATTGGGAACTCACATCTGAAATAGATGGGAGTATCCTCTCTTGTTTCTGAATTCTTCCCACAGTTCTTAGTACAGCATCGTGCATATCATATGTGCTCATTAAATAACAGCTGAATTCTTATCTTTACATATAAGAGAAGGATGTCTTTATGAGAAAGATGGAGTAAAAATCTTCCTTCTAATTACTAGTGCCATCCTTCTGTCTATTCCATTGCTTGTGACTTCAAACTGCTCTACTTTGTTTATTGTTATAACTCAATAGCAATGTTACAAAGTCAATCTGTCTATCATATACCATGTTTCAGATTTAAAAATTATTAATGTAACACATAAAAAGCCATTTTGTCAACTTAATTTTTCCATGTGCTCACATTCCCAAAGGGAATTTCCATTTTAGAGTTACAGCATCAAATGCAAAGGACTACAGTTTTTTACTATAACTATTATTATTGTCAGTTTTTTATTTATTCCTATTCATTCATGTCAGGCTTTCTATGAATAGTCAATCCTATTTATTCAAGTTTACTAGTAAAACAATTCTGGAAAGTGTGTGTTTAGATATGTCTGTCTGTCTAGAGTATAAGTCTACCTAGGGAATGATTCTTCTATCGTAGATTATAATCTGGGAAATTCTATCAGTTTCTTTTGAGCTACTTAAGGTCAATAATATTAGAAAATTTCTACATTCTCAGCATACTGCACAGTGTCTAACACTCAGTAAAAGTTTGTGGAATGAATGCTTCAATTAATCTTGAGGAGATGGAAAGACAACTCAAAGATGAAGGGCAGTATGCTGAAATTCAGCCTTCCACTTCACTGGAAAGCTACTGTATCATGCTTCCCAGGGGATCACATCGTTGTCCTGACTGAGGCTGTCAGATGTAGCATACAGTTTAAAGCCAGGCTGAATGCAGAGATGCTGCACATGAAGAATATTTCTGAAGATTCAGCCTCTGATATTACCTTAGTACAGAAAGGACACTTAGTAAGTGTTAAAGCAAGTCACATGTTACTCAAAAAACTCACAAACCTGGAATGCATTCCCAAAAAAGTGATGGATTCTTGGGGAATAAGCCTAAGTCTCACAACTATTGATCTAAAAGTGATAATGTTATGATGTCAGCTGTTGCTTGCCTTTTGCATGCTACAGGGAGCAATTTATGCAACCTGTACTACAACTGTGCCACTTCTGTAGATGCTCTGATAAACATCTGAAAATGCTCTACACTTTTTGCAAATTCAACTGAGAGGGGCTGAGATATAAAAATAAACAATGCACAGACCTTAGAATCCTCATAGAACTCTAAGCCATGACCATGAGGTGACAGTCATAACATGAACCAGTAAGTATACTAGCAGAATCCAAATATATATGCTTAGAAAATAAACACAGCATATGAGTGTGAGGGAGGGAAATAATGACACAAGTTGTTTAAGTGCACAAAAGTAGGTTAACAGTGTCATTGACTCTACCTGCCACTCTACTGGACATGGGCATACCATAAATGTGTATGTTGGGAGATTTTTATATCCCTGATTTTCTTAGACTAAGCTGAACTCTGATGTTTTAAGATATAAATTATTCATCATATAATACCCCTAAACCTAACCCACCTACTTCATATATTTATTTCAAATATTCTCAATAAATATATATGCATTATACATACATACAGGATTAGATGCACATTGACAGGCACTAGTTGTTTCTTATGAAAGATTCAGAGTACCTCAATAACAAAGTTGACTAAGTGTGATATATTTCACCTCACAATAACTCTGTACCCCTTGGATGTGCAGAGTACTTCTGTCACACAGGACCTGGAAGAAGCCAGTCAGTGAGCCTGCAGGCTGCAGAGGTTGAGGACTATTAACCCTCGAGCCAGAGACTTCTTCTAAAACACAAGATGAATTTCATCATTGACCTCCTTCTATAAACCTGACTTTTTTCTCTGCTTAGCAGACTGAAGTTAAAAATATAAAAGTACCATTTCTGAAGTCAAACATCATCAGGATTTTGCCACCATATATAAATCAACAAAACAAATCGAATAGCAGCATCTTAGGAAGGTGATACTAACACTTATACATTTTTAGAGTCCTCTCCCAGGTGCTACACTCTTACACAGATTCATGGTAGTTCTGAAACTCTGGAGAGTGAGGACTGCAGACTCTTTTCTCCTTAAAGGAAGATATAAAAAGCTGTACCTTTTATCTCTCTAGCTTTCATGCCCCTACCTGTGCAAGCCAAGGCTTGCTTAGAAGTCCAAAGTCAAAAATGAATTTAAACAATTGTCCAAAGATTTCCAAATAAGTTAGAAACAACCCATCCCCAAAGCCTCTGTAAGGCTCTCAACCTTACAAAAAGGAAAAAAAAGTAAGCGTCTTAGTCAGAGACCCATGAGTATACTACTGAGAGCCTACAGAGCACAAGGGAGGCTGCTTTGTGTCTCAGAGTCTGTGGAACAGCCATGGTGGGACAGATGCCCTAACGTGGGAAAGGAAATGAAAGCTGAAGGCTAAATAACTTCATGAAAATCACAACAGGGTGAGAATCATTCTGTAAGTCTTTTTAACATGCACAACATGAAATCAGGGACTCTTTCTTAAATATAAATCTCTTCCTATCCTCATCAATATTCATGAGAGAAGGCTGATATTTACCATCCTCCTTGCAGCACAGACTCACCTAATTACACCCACACAGCTGGAACAGGCTGCATTGTGTCTTCCAGTGTCAGGTGGACTTGTAAACAGCTGCTGAGGCAAGAATCCTCCAAAAGCTCTGTGAAAATATCTGTATGGGCTTAGTTAGGCTTCTCTTTTTATCCTATCACTTAAGGTAAATAAGGCCAGTATCACTCATTCTTCAGTGGGAAACACAAGAAGATGCCAGAAAACAAGATATGGTTCCTGAGGCCTTGGCAATCTGCTAGGTAAAGTAATACCATAGTTGTGGATGGAACCGCCCCTGACCTCAGTTCACTTCCGTGAAGAATTGTGTCACCTTACTGCGAGGTAACAGTTCTAATTGCCTTTGATTGTGACTTCCTATGAACTCTGATCACAAAAAAAAAGCAACTCCACTGCAGTGGGAGACATACAAAACATACACATACTGCAGAAACCAAATTTTCATTTCTTGAATAAATGCTATAGATTAAAACCACCTTTCTAAAAGCAGACAAAAAATAAGTCAAATAAGTTTAATCCAGTTCTGGCTTTTGGGGGGTTTATTCCCCCCAACACTGGGCTTTGACCTTGGGACCTCTTGCTTTCTAGGCAGGCTCTCTAGCACTTGAGGCCTTTATTTTTGCTTTAGGTATTCTTCAGATAGTATCTTATGATTTTTCTCCAAGCTGACCTCAGGGCTCAAGCCTCTGTATCGCTACTTCTGAAGTAGCTGGAATTACAGGCATGCACCACTATGCCTGGCTCAGTTAACATATTCTGGAGTATGATATAAGAAATGACATGGGTAACCAATATTAACTCAAAGTGGATCAAAGAACTTAATGTCAGACCTGAACATTTGAAATTACTATAAGAGGGAGTAGGAGAAAAACTAGGACTCACAGGCACAGGCAGAAACTTTTTGAAAAGAGCCGCAGGATCCCAGCAGATATGAGAGAAATTTGACAAATGGGATTACATCAAAATAAGTTTCTGCACAGCAAATGACATAGTTACTAAACTAGAAAGACAGCCAACAGACTGGAAGAAAATATTTGCCAGCAGTATATTCAACAAAAGCTAATACCCAAAATACAGAAAGGAGATTAAAAATTAACACCCTCAAAAGCTATAAACCAATTAATAAATGGACAAAGGCTTTTAAGAGAGACCTCTCAGTAGAAAAAGTAAGAAGAAAATAGAGAAAATTCTCAAAATCCCTGGCCATAAAGGAAATGAAAATCCAAACAACTTTCGATTGGCCACTATCAGAATTCAAACAACACATGCCGCGATGGATGGAGTGAGGAAGGTACCCTATAAGACAACCACTCTGAAAGGCAGTTTGGAGACTTCTCAAAAAACTAAATATAGAACAACCCTATAACCCAGCCATATAACTTCAGGGTATCTACCCAATCATTACAAGTCAGGATAGGGGTCAAGATTTACAACCATGTTCACTGCTGCACTAGTTACATTGCCAAGTTATGGAAATAGCTCATATGTCCTACAACAGATGAGTGCATCAATAAGATGTGATATATACACATACATATATATATACATACACACATATACACACACAATGGAATTTTATTCATCCATCCATTTCCCTGCAAATGACATCTTAACCTTTCTAATGGATGAAATGGTAACCTATCTGTACAGCACCATAATAACAATAAAATTATATTTAAAAAGAAATATAGGTAAATGGAGGTATAAACTCAATAAATACAAGAAAACTTGGCAACTCATTATGTTACATAATCACACTTAAATTCCATCCACTGCTGTAGTTTGGACCCAATGTGTTCCCCAAAGACCTATGTGTCAAAATCTTAGTCAATAATCTGTGGTGCTAGATGTGGTGGAACCTTTAAGAGGTGAGGTCTTGTGGGAAGAAGTGAAGTTAGTGGAAATGTGTCCTTGAAGGGGACATCATGATCCCAGCCCCTTCCAGTCTCTTGGCTTCCTAAATATGGTCAGGTGAGTAACTTCTTTCACCACATGTTCCCACTGTAATGTTCTGCCTCACCACGTGCCCAAAATGAGAGACCAACTGACCACAGACTGAAACCTCTAAATCCATGAGCCAAAACGAATCTTTCCTCCTTATAAGATGTTTACCTCAAGTATTTTGTCACAATGATAGAAACATGATAACCTATCTTTGGAACAACTTAACTCAAAAAGAAGGGACATAGTCCTCTCTTTTTTTTGGGGGGGAGGTCTGGTCATGGGGCCTGAACTCTGGGCCTGTGTACTGTCCCTCAGCTCTTCAGCTCAAGGCTAGCGCTCTACCACTTGAGCCACAGCACCACTTCCAGCTTTCTTCTTTTTGTTTATGTGGTGCTGAGGAATCGAACCCAGGGCCTCAGGCATACAAGGCAAGTGCTCTACCACTGAGCCACCTTCCCAGCCCCAGTCTTCTATTTTTATCATGAAGTCTCACTACTTACTTTCTGACTTAACTTTATGCTGATCTTGGTTGTTTATCAATTTATTTTTCATGAATCTAATTTCTATTCTCTTATACTTTCATATGAATCATTTTTTAAAAATTTCCAGTCTTTTTCCAATAGGTATCTTTTTACTGAAAATTTCCCTGTTGAACAAAGTATATTTACTCAGAAGACCTGCTACTGCCCTCACCTGATTCACATTCAAGTTCAGAGTATAATTAAGTACAAGGCAATTCTGACATTTTAAAATAAGTACACTATGTACATATGACCATATGTAAGCTAGTGCTAAATGAAATGAACCCCAAGATATGGACACAAGAGGTTTTTCTTTGTTGTTGTTGTTTTTAATGTACTATGTGATATTTGTTTCTTTTGTATGTTCTTCCCCCTATGGTATATCCCCTCTTGTCACTGTATTTGATTTTAGTACCCTGTATCTTGTACATACATTCATCTAATTTGGGAAGGGGAGGGGGAATAACAAAATGCTGAAACAAGGATACAGGATGACCCACTGAAACAATGATACTCACAAGACACTGTGTTGGAAACAAACTTTACAATTTCTGGCTTGGGCAGGGGGAGATTGTAAAAGTGGGGGAGGGAAGGGATAGTAGGAGAAAAACAAAGGAGGGGATAACAATGTCTGATAAGAAATGTACTCATTACTTTACTCATGTAACTGTAAACTTTCTGTACAGCATCTTTACAATAAAATTTAAAATAAATAAATAAGTGCAATTTGGGCACAATATTTTATAATCAAAACTACTTTAATCCAGAATTCCTTACCAACTGAAGAGGCTGAATACATAAATACCTAAAAATGAACATGACAGTCAAATGCAGATGGACATGTTCAGTGAAGGAGAATCAGGATTACATGCAGAAATTTACACGTAGAATTTCCATCACTTTTTGAACAGTGGTTGGCTTCTCTATATGTTTAAAACTGGAGAAAGAAGACAGTCTTGGTATATTAAAATATATATTCAAATTAAAATACTGCATTTTCATTATTTTATAGAGATGGTCATAGATTTAAGTCCCATTTTCTTAAAGCAAATATTGACTTTGGGCTGAGAGAAAACTCAATATCCAGGTGGGATGCATAGGATAAGATCAATTCAGTCCAACCATGTGCCTTCTAGCCAAGAAACAAGAAAAGAATGCTTTATACTTGTAGACAGAAACAAAAAGTGCTAGTTCTTCCTTTAAGAATACCAACTTGCTCAGAAAAGCAGGCTGGATGCTGGTGGCTTGCTCATGTAATCCTAGCTATTCAGGAGGCTGAGACCTAGAAAATTGCAGTTTGAAGCTACCTTGGACATAAAATTCCATGAGACTTCATCACCAATTAACCAGGAAAATGCTGGTCCAAAGGCATGGCTCAAGTGATAGAACACCAGTGTGGGCAAAAAAGCCAAGCAAATGTGAATGTGAAATCCTGAGTTCTACCACAGTACCAGCAAAAAAGGAACAGCAAGAGGGGGATGATGAGGAAGGAAAAGAGCAGAGATGAACACACATATTCCCTGAGGAAGGGCCTGTGGTACTAATGGAACTTTGGACTCCAAGGACACAGTAGCCCTGAAGGGCTGCCCACTGAGCCTGCACTATCAATAGTGAGTATCCTTAAGGTAAACTCCTGGCAAGGTAGTCTCCTCAGTTTGAGTCCCAACAACAACCACATATGCTACATGGTTATCTGACTTTGTCAGGAACTCAATACACGAGAGAGAAGAGATTTCTATGGTAGGAAAGGCCCTTTTCTCCATCTTCATTTTGCCTCTTTGCCCCCACTTCTCCCCTTCCTGTCTCCTCTTTCTCACAATGTCCACACTTCTGCCCTTTGATAAACATTTGATCATGACACTTCAGTTCAAAAGTTTTAATTAATGCTCCTATCTGCTACACAAAGATCTTTGGGAGTTAGGTGGGATAGAAGGAGACAAGCTTAGAAGATTTTATTCTTCTTTAAAGCATCAGGCATTGATGGCAAAGGTTACAACTGGGAATCATGGAGACACCAACTTAAATGTACATACTTCACAATACGTCATTTCCAAAATCATGCTCCATTTCTAGGAGGTGTTAATGAGAACTGAGAGGTATATTTTTAGTTGATATGTATATTAATTCTCATAGCACAGCCAGGTATAACTTCATAATCTGCCAAAGCATTTACATGATAAATTTTCAACAAACATCAGCTTAAGATTTCAAATTGAAATGCATATGAAAGAAGATTTAAAGATGCAGAATGAGTCTTTGCTCTTTTAAACTCTACAATCTTGTAGATGGTTCATAGTTTTAAAATGCTAAATAATCATGACATTATGAATCTAGTTTGTCTTACAGCAAAATCAATGAAATTATGAAATAAGTGTAATACCATCTTCTCTCATTTCATCATTTTTGGATGGCTTATCCCCAGGACCTGAGAATCATCCACTCACTGACTAGTGATTAACCACTTCCAGAAGATGTCAAGAAAGTGACTTTCACACTCTGCCCTCATGTAGCTCTCTGTCTCTGGCCATCATAGGAAGACAATGTGTATATCTCCCTTTGGGTGAGAGAAAAGGAAACAAACATATGTCCAGGAAAAGACTGGACTTTCCAAGGATTAAACCAGGAAGACCCCAGTCTTGAGGTCTCAGTGAGTGGTTATAAGAACAGATTCTCTTCTTTTCTTTTATTGGTTTTTGATACAGTAGCCTCTTCTTATCCATAGATGATATGCTCTAAGAGCCCCAGAAGATGCCTGAAACCACAGACAATACCAACTATCTTATTTTACACACACACCTATGATTGAGTTTAATTTATAAAGTAGGCATAAAAAGAGATTAACAACTAATGATAAAACTGAACAATTACCTCCATGTACTAATAACTGACAATTCCCGTGATTAATAATGAAAGTTACTTAAAATCCATGAATATTTTACTTTTAGAGTCTTTGACAGTTGACAGTGGTACTTAAACCATAAAAATTCAAAGTACAAATAAGGAGACACTACCATATTGAAATCATAGTTACTTATGGCATATTGTTTCATTGTTGATTGATTTTTATGATGTGAATCATAAGGTTTAGTTATGTACCCTTGCTCATGGCTGGAAACTGATTCACAAGATATTAAGTACCATAGGTTTTTAAATTATAAAGGTCAGGTGCAAGAGCTGTGAGTGTAGCTCAGTGGCACAGCATGTGCTTAGCATGCACAGGCCCTGGATTTGATTTCCAGCACCACAGAAGAAAGGAAGGAGGGATGGAGGGAGTGGAGGGCATTTATCTTCCTTGACTTAGCACAATCAGTGTCACACATATATATATATATATATACACATATGATATGACCATTCTGTTCATCTCATTGAGAAACAACCTTTCAAGAGATATTTCTCCTGATTCCAGATTTTATGCTGATTAAAGCAAACAAGCTTTGGAAGCAGAGCATCTTTTAGTTTTTCAAGGTAAATATCAGACACAGCCCAGAAGATGCTGTACTATAGGTGACACCAGCGTCTGGCCTTCTCCACACTCCATCCACCATTTCACCACCAGCAAGGTCTGTAAGGAACCAGTCAATAGTGTACTTTACTTGCTCAGGTATATCACTGGGCCTAGAGCACTACCTAGAGTTAATGTTATCTTACAAACACCATACAGTTGTATTCATCCTAACTTCCCACCTCAATTCCAAGAAGTAGAAGGTAGGAGCTATCTTTTGAATTCAATTGTACATCGTATGTACAAAAGGCTCCTCAATGTTGGTTTTATACTAAGGATGAGAGAAGGTACTTAGAAGAGTTTTAAACTCTTTTAAAGGCTACCTAGAGAGGCAGAAAGGTACCCATTTTCCTTGTGACCTGTTGACACAAGTAATCACAGCTAATCACAGTTTCCAATTGCTTTTCCACTATGCTATACAGACCTTGGTTTTCTCCCGATCACAATGGACAGTTTCAATAATATGGTCATTTCTTAACTGATGTTAAATATGCTCCTAGAAGTTATACTGAAATGATACTTCATTTCAGTGAATTTCAGTAATTTCATTTCAGTAATTTCACAGTAAGTGAAACTAGATTTGCTTGTCAGATAATAAATATGTATGTTCATAATGAAAGCAGATTTATGTTTCCAGAAAGGAACACAATAGGATGTAAACAGTGATGTAGAAACTCTGAGTTCTGTGCTACCAGTGATGAGTTTCACCTGAAATCTTTTACAGACAAATGCAACATTCTGAAAAATCAAAGACTTGGGAATTTCTTCAATGCAGTTCTCTTGAGGACCTATCAAAAAAGCAAAAGTCTTAAAGAAAGGTAGATATTTAGGCTGTCCATTTGAGAGACTGTTCAACAGGAGAGTGAAAGCTGACAGAACCAATAACTAAAGGTATCTGGAAGTATTTAAGATAAGAACATCCTGGGGAGGGAAAACAGGCTGTAACTCTGGTGTCCACCAAACTCATCTCTCAACCTTCTTAAGGTCCTGTCCTCCATGTCCTGTCCTCTAAGCACTTCAGAAACTTCATATATAGTACCAATTTCTCTAGAGTAGCCAGTCAGCCATTTTTCCAGAATGATCTGAATCACAATATGATGAACAAACATGCCTTCAACAGTACAACAGGGAAAGTGGGAAGCAGGCTGCTTTGCTCAGTTTTCCCCAGCAGAAGTTGGCCATAGACTCAGACACTGGGTGACTCTTTCTACCACATAACTGGATGTCCACATCAAATGTGAGGTCTGTTTAGATTTCACACATCCACTGTAATGTTTTCATACTCGCCACGGACCAGTCAACCAGGCATTTTAAGGATTAGAAGTGAGTGGATAGGTTAGATGAATTTTAATAAAATTCTGAACATCAAGACATTTCTTAAGAGTAGACCTCTCTGTGACCTAGTAGATAGAGCTGCAGAGGCAGTTCCCTAAAATAACAGGCCAGTCTCTAAGGCTTCCTAGGCACTGCTCATGTGTCCTAGAATAATTACCTGCTGCATTGGCAGCTAACCCCATAGAAGCAGTTCCAGGTCAGAGGGGAAAGGAAGAACCTACAAAACTTCCAATGTATGGGATGAGAACAAGGTAAAGGGATGCCACGGGGCTTACCAATCATAAGGACTGTATTGAACTCCACAGAATAGAGAAAAAATTCAGGTCAAATTCTAGACCACTACTTGGCAGAGCTATCTACATGAAACTGGCATTTTGCCCAGGAGGGTAAATGAGAGAGCCTGCAAGCCCCAGAAGCCAGCTAGGAAGAAACACTGTGTTCTTATTTAGCTCCACCATTCATGAGGCCTCCCTTATGCACAACCCAAGTACTAGAGAGCTGTTCTATTGGTGCCACCATCAGGAAGAATTCAGCTCTAGGCTCTGCCTGACTCTTCTGGGTGATTTTGAGAACATACTGCGGGCTTAGGCTTGCAGGCTCTATCCTCAGGAATTGAAGTGTTTTCCCAGCCTTACCCAGGACCTGAGGATTGTCCAGTCTGAAGCCAGCTTCTCTAAGCTGCTGTATCAGCAAGATTTTCATTGTCTGTTATTTATGCTATAACTCTCAATTAGTTTTGAATTCAGGAAAGGAAGAAAGGGGTATGTTTATGAGCTTCCTAAATTGCTGAAACCTTTTTATCTGAAGGGGAGTAGGTAATATCTAACAATAATGCAGGGATGGCAAATGTTTACTGCTCCCTCCAACCCATGACAACTGAGCCCTGTGCCATGACAACTCCTCAGAGTCCTTCCCCACATGGTGGTCACAGCAGGGTGGATACTATCTATAAACCACCTCTGCCACACACAGTATCTATATGTTATTGATAATCTTTGGATTATCTTTGGATAATCTTTGGATGCTGATTCTGTTACTTTCTGAACAATTCCTTCACACAGTGCTTTGTGAAGCAAATTAAAATCTACGGTCCTTATTTTCATTCAATCAATCTACAAACACTTTTAAATTTAATTTTATTAAGATGCTGTATAAAGGGGTTACAGTTACATGAGTAAGGTAATATTTAGTGAGCAGTTTTTAAGCCTCCTGAGGGAGAGCAAAGCAAGTATTTTTAAGGAACCTCCCTGAGGTAACTAAGTTCTGGTAACAATGAAACACTACGAACCTTTGTAAGAAGACATATTCTCATTATATTAGTGGGTATAACGGGGATTGGAAGACTCCAGGGTCCACAGAGGTCATAAGCTGAGGGAGTATTACAGTCTTATGATGCTGATGATGTCCTACCACCTCAGCCACACTGTAGGTATTTCTAGAACCCCACAGATGGCATGTATCCAAAGGCCTTGGGTCTGGTTCCACAGGCTACCTACCACCACTTTTCTCTGGAATACATTCACAATTTGAGCATATTTTGGTTTTTCCCATTCAACTGAGAGATGTTAGTTGAGTAGAGAGCAGAGTACTTTCCAATATGGAAAAGAAGCTGGGAATAACTACATAAACCACACACTTCCCTCAGTGAGTAACCCAGTCACTCTTCTTAAAGCACAGGAGCTGCAGAATGAATCATTCAGTGAAATCAAGAAGACATGAAAGGAGGTGGGAAGTAAAAGCAGGAATTCAAACAAAGAAAAAAGTGCTTCCTATATTTACACTCTAAAATCAGAAAACACCCACACATTACAGGTGATCCTGGAGCCTGTGTAGACAGAGAAGGATGGAGAGAATTTGCTAAAAATGTTCTAACAAGTAGGCAACATAGAACTCTTGTTTTGTTTTCTCTGCACTTGCCTTCTTGTCCTTCAAAGACTAAAGTCTTGGGGGAAACATATTTGAGTATTAGCTGGGTATTAATTAGAGGATCTAAGTTGGCTGGTATGTAAAGATTTAGCAACACCAGGCCCACAGTGCTTAGCTAATCCCTCGCTGGAGTCCCAGGAATTGAATGACCTGATGGTGCTGTGTGGGTAGCAGCTCCCAGGAAGTCTAGAGGATCAGTTCCTGACAGCTTCGTGTACCTGGCCTGCTTTGATGATAGGTTTTAAGACCACCCTGAAACAAAATGGAGAAGCAAGGTCCAAGAGGCAGGGGAGAACTACACAATGAAACATTTTTTATTTCCTGTCAAATCACAAAGAAGCCAGCAGAGATAGGAAGAAACATGGATGGGTCAGGCCTGCACCTGTACCACTTAGAGGTTGTCATTTCTTCTACTTTTCAGGGGAAGCCATACAACATTTAAGAAATAAAGTCTAGGACTGGGAATGTGGCTTCGTGGTAGAGTGCTTGCCTAACATGCATGAATCCCAGAGTTCAATTCCTTAGTACCACATCCGCAGAAAAAGCAGGAAGTGGTGCTGTGGCTCAAGTGGTAGAGCGTTAACCTTGAGCAAAGGAAGCTCAGGAACAGTGCCCAGACCCTGAGTTCATGCCCCATGACTGGCAACAACAAAAAAAAGAAAAGCAAAAAAAGAGAGAAATAAAGTCTAACTGCAAATGCACAGGTTTCCAAGAAGGAAACAGGAATTAGTGGACATTCATGTTATGTTCAGGCTGGATCACAGGGAGAAAATCCTGAAACTTATGAAGTAAAACCACAATTGTTAGATAGGCCAGCACATACTTCAAAATGCTAATGATCATCAAGGACAGGTTTCTTTCTTCTAGTAATTACTGAAATGTGCCTTCCTCCCTCAGCCCCAGTGGAGGTGGACTTACCTGTGGTATCATTCATGATTACTGTTACACAGGAAGTCTCAGGAAGCAGAGCCCCTTAGACACTCAGGAAAAATTCAAAAACATCTGTGATTGGTTTCTTGGATCTAAAACCCCAGAAAACAATATTCTGAAATTATTATTTCAATTCAAGAGCCAGCCTAGGCAAGAATGTCTGTAAGACTCTGATTGCAAATTAACTACCAAAAAGCTGGAAATGGAAATGTTGCTCATGTGATAAGAGTGGTAACCTTGAGCAAAAATCTCAGGGACAACACAAAGACCCTGAGTTCAAGCCCCAGAACTCGAGGGGGGGGAGGGGAAGGGGGAGGAAGAGGAAGGGAGAGGAGGAGAAGGAGGAGGAGAAAG
>NW_012267263.1:5583592-5605085 GCF_000151885.1 Dipodomys ordii
GGAGGAGGAGGAGGAGGAGGAGGAGGAGGAGGAAAGAGCATTGGTAGTTCCCTCTTCACTTTGTTCAAGAATACTTTGAGCTGGAAGCCAGTGGCTCACGCCTATTGTCCTAGCTATTCAGGAGGCTGAGATCTGAGGATCTCCGTTCAAAGCCAGCCCCTGGCAGGAACATCCATGAGACTCATCTCTAATTAACCACCAGAAAGCTGAAAGTGGTAGAGTGCTAGCCTTGAGCTGAAGAGTTCAGGGAAAGCACCCATGACTGGAAAAAAAAAAAGAATACTTTTAATCTTTTTCTTCAGAACTCATACCATTTAGACTGACACATATATAAGAAATTGAGACTATTTACAAAATATTGGAGTATTAACTTTATTTTACTTGCCAGTGCTGGATATCAAACCCAGAGCCTCACATACTATATACAATCTCTCTCCCTCTCCCTCTGAGCTACACTGCAGCAGCCTAACAGCTCCAACTTCTACACAGGGCTTTATTGAAACTATGGCATACTGAAGCAGAAAGTCCTTGTGTCTTTAGTTTCTCTTACCTCCACATAAGACTACCTTTGAGCTATTTGTTAAAACCAAGCTTCCTGAAACATGAGACATTGGATTACATCTGCAAGATTAATGAGATGCTTTAAATGTAAGGAAGGAAATCTGTGCTTCTCTCATTATCTGTTTATGGCGCTAATAAGAACCACTTTGCTCTATTGTCAGCTCTCTACTGAGATAGTACTAAGGGTTTAAGAGTCCATAAAAGCTTATATTGAAGTTGTGTTCTAAGTGATGACTATTTTGTTCTGATGGGGCCTACAGCACCGAGATTAACAATGACTGTATTGAGCAGAAAGCTTATTTCAGATAAAAATTCCTCTCATCAAAGAGTAAGATCTTATATTTCTCACTTAGTAACTCTTCTCATATAGATGTTGGATATGAACAAATTAGGAAATCGTGTGCACAAGAGTTTGTGAGCATGTGTAGGAGTGACTGTTCCTGGGTTATGTGATTGCTGATACACTTAATCATTTAATGGCTTTTCTCTATTATAAGGCATTTATACAAATTAAGTAATTAGAATTACATTCCTCTAAAAGGAGTAAAAGTTTCCAGTTTTCCAAATTGTCTTTGTTGCTGGACACAGGTGGCTCATGCCTATAATCCTAGGTACTCAGGAGGCTGAGATCTAAGGATCACGGTTCAAAGCCAGCCCGGACAGGAAAGTCTGTGAGACTCTTTTCTCCAATTAACCACCAGAAAACCAGAAGTGGTGCTGTGGCTCAAGTGGTAGAGTGCTCGCCTTGGGCTGAAGAGCTCAGGGACAGCACTCAGGCTCAAAGCTCAAGTCTTACAACTGGAAACACACACACACACACACACGCACACACACACATTACATTGGCTTTGTGTACCATGTGATTTTTTGTTGCTTTGAATGTTCCTCACCCACAGTATAACCCCTATTTTCATTGTATTTGATGTTGGTGCCCTGCATCTTGTATATATACTTCTCTAGTTCGGAGAGGGGAAGGGAAAAAACAAAGATGCTTAAATAAGGATACAGGCTGACCTGTTGTAACAATAAGATGTACAAAACACTATGTTGAAAACGAACTTTGCAACTTTGGTGGCGGGCAGGGTGGGGGTGAGGGGATAGTTGTGGAAGTGGGAGGGAAGGAATGGTAGGGGGAAAACAAAGGAGGAGGCAACAATGCTCAATAGGAAATGTACCCATTACTTTGCTCGTGTAACTGTAACCCTTCTGTACAGCATTTTTGCAATAAAAAAGTCCAAAAAAAGTCAAAACCAGGAGGCAATTCCAGTTGGTTAAATTTTCTCACCTACCTGTATCTTGATGGCCCCTCTTAGCCCCACATCCGTGTCACAGCTCTCTGGGCCCACTGTCAAGGGAAAGGCTAGAGGGTGCAGACCCAGATGTGACAACCTTGTAGGTCCTCAGTAGCTGTGGTGCTGCTATACACCTGAGAGGGAATGTGAGCTCCTGCTGCAGTACCTGCAAACCAGAAGCAGCCAGGCCCATCAGGAGTGCAGGTCCTACTGAGGCCAGCCATTGGATATGGACAGGGACGACTCTCCACAAACACTCAGAGAAAAAGTCACTGGCTAAGAGGCATCACAAAGTAATCACATACTCCAGGAATTAATTTCCTAAAAGATACAGTAGCCATCCTGCTATGAGATGCTTCACTTGCAAGATATCCTGCGTGAAGGTCTTGTGGTCCATTTAACAATTCATTATGTTATTGTCATTTTGAAATTTTACATAATCCTAAGTAGATATGATAGCAGACTGCTACCCATGTATGTTACTATCCATTCCCCCTTTGTTAACAGAGCACCTGTACTGTAATGGATAAAGCAGTGTATTTTGTTTAATGATTCAATTTCCTAATTTCCAAATTCTGTTCAATAAGATAGAAGTTGTCTTTTGGGCTTCTGTTAAATTTCTTACTTAAATTGTAACAGCAAGCTGCCTCCTTCCTTCCTTCCTTTCTTCCTTCCTTCCTTCCTTCTTTCTCTCATCTCTTTCTTGTCAGGAAAACAGATATGATAGGTAGGACTGCTGTGAATATCTTGTGACAATGGAACCATTTTGTGGCTAGACGGCACACACTAAGGATGATTAACAAAAAAAAAATGAGGATGGGATCCTGATGACAATATAAGACCCCTGCTCTACACCTGACCTACTACTTTATACCGCCGTATGTTGACCAAAAATACATATGACAAAACACATTTTGTTGAAACTACTAATTTTCAATTTACTCACAGGCAACCAATTCCTAACACACACACACACACACACACACACACACACACACGCAGCCATTGTGAGCAATCGTCCACTGTTTGAACAATCCACACAATTTGTCTCCTTGGAGCTGCCACCACCTCTTTTTCAATCAAAAGCACTTAGAGAGGTGCCTACTATGAGCCAACTGCTAAGGGTAAAACGATGAATCGCAGCTCAGTTCATTCCTTCTGTGGGCTGACAGAGTTCTTAGAGAAGCATGAAGGTAAGGAGCACAGTATACGCCACATGTCTCAGTCACCCACCTAACAGATGCCTCTTATGCACCTTCTATGTATAAAATGCTCAGAAAAAGATACCACACTGAATTTATATTCATAATAGCTTAGAGAGGAATAAGCTGGAGGGTAGAAAACAAAAAGAACACAGAATAAAATTAATAAATAAGAATTCCAGAAAATAAGGGTATGGTGATGGTAAGTAGCTGCTTGCGGTTATTTTAGGTATGGTGGCCTAAAAAGTCCTCTCTATAGCAACAGCCTGGGGAGAAGCTTGGGAGGAACATTCTCAGAAGGAAGAATAAGAGGCAAGAATAACAGTAGAGCATTGGGAGATAATGCCAATGACTCACAGAAAGGGGCACCAGGCCTTGATTATGGGCAAGGAAGGGTCAGGCAAAGATGTCCAAGTTTACATTGGCTGTATCACGTCCTCCTCTTCTCTACATCTGGGGTGTTCCCACCATAGAAGCACAGCTGTGTGAAGCCTCTTTTCTACTTACCTAGTCTCCCAGCTCAGTGATAGACCCCTCTGTGCCCCACACCCATCATAGTTTCCTTTTTTGAAAAGCAATTTTATTGTTAAACATTCATAGTTCTAAACTATTTTATTTAATTAATTATCACCATCTCTTTAAATATGTTTCCCTTGAGTTCCTTTTGAGGCCAGAGGAAAGAAACTTTGAGAAATTACATGGGTATGATCTAAATTCTCAGAGAAGTTTCTATATACCTTTTACTATATTTGAAACAATGTTTCAACATCAAAGTCTGGTATATCGTTCCTTTCACATCATCACAGAATACCATGCAGGGATAATTCCTACCCTTGCTAGGGACTAACAAAACATTGCTATTCTTATATTTTCCCTAGCCACTGCAAATAAGCTTTAAAAAGTCAACTTTCTAAAATTACAATTTTATTTATAAGATACAGACAACACCTTGCTAAAAATGTGACTTCAGCTAACTTTTCATTATATGTGCAAAAGCATCAATTCAGTTTGGGCAAATAATTACGTGATCAATCGTGTAGAACTATTGAATGCAGTAACAGCAATAGTAAATGGATTATTTCTTTACTACTTCCTTAGATAAGTATTTCTTCATGTGTGATTGGGTTTTTAGTGATGTGGTTTCTTTCGATCCTGTCAAAAAGTGAGTGGGGAAAAAAGTTTGAAAGTTAAGTGGATATGTGACTACAAGAGGAAGAAAATGAAAATACATTGTTAGAGACAAACAGTCTTTGGTAAAAATGACTTAAAGTCACTGTGTTCACTACCACAGCCTGGGGCATGAGAGACAATTAAATGTCTGTTGTTCAAATTAAGGAACACAGTCATTCATTATTACTAAGAACAATAATACAAACTGAATAAAAAATTACTAGGACTTTTTCTATTTTCAATAAATTGTCCTATCCATGAAATTTTTTATCTTAGAATCTCAAGAGAAGAACAAAAGACTTAACCATGTCAAATTCATGGATGGGGATTATTATCCATCAAATTAGCAATTACTTCTATTATGCATAATTACAACAGAAAACTCAGATGCACATAGTGATATGTTAACTTAAAACTATATATGATTTATAAGTTTCCTGCCTTATTGGTAATATGAAAAACTATTGAGAAATCTTTAAACACAGTCTTGACTATGACAAATAAAATCCAAATTTGTAGGTAAAAACACTAATGCTCAAGGAACTATATAATAAGAATATATATTTACATATGTACACATGTGACTTCATGTGTACACACATATGTGTGTATCTTACTACCTGATTTGGGGACTTCAAAAAGCTAGGTAAAATTAACCTACTTAAAAAGAATACCAAAGTTCGATACTAAATAATGAAATAAAGTCCAAACTAAGACAAATTACTTATTTTATAGCTTAATATTTTTATTATCTAATTGTAATTATGAATTCATTTTTCAAGAATAAATTAAGTCATTTTTAATGTAATTTTGACAAAAATTATCTGACTGACCTTGAGAACATTTTCCTGAATTTTTCAAAATCTGTAACAGGATCATTTCTGCCCAGATGATTGACAGCTTCTGTAATCCTCCCAATGGTTTCTCTTTTTTTCATACCTCCTTTCTTTAAGACTCAATTTTCCATCTCTGCCTAATGCTCATTTGCCAGTGGCTTTGCCTGATTGGAGCAGCTCCCCATCATCACTTTCACTAATATCAAGAAAGTCCATAATTTGTACAATCTGCCCTTCACATTTTCCAATTGCACCATACCTGCAATTTACTGCAAGAAATTTACAGCAACCCATTAGTGAAAGCCAAAAATAGGAGACAGACATAAGAGATGAAGGTTAGGATAGAGGGAAGTTGGGGTAGAGAGTCATTTTTAGGTCCTTTTAGGAAATATGACTTATTACGGTGTTTTTTAAATTTTCTCTGTAAACCTACAACTGGCTGAATTTCCTGAGATTGGGTGAAGAACATAAAATGAAGTACTAAATTGCCTTGTGTAGAAACGAGAGGTACAGGTCTAATCTCCTTTCTTGACATCGGTAGTCCTTTGATCCTAGAGACCCACTTAGTCCTTCTGATCTCCACTGTCCCACCATGAAAACAACTTGCCTTCTGCCTTGACCCACCCTGACATATCTTAGTTTTCCCCTTCTCATAATATCCATACCCTGTACTATTTCTAAGCTTTATGAGGAAAACATCTACCTAATATGAAAACAATCATCTGGAACATATGATGGAAAGCAGTGTAATTGAAGTGAAGAAGTCTTGCATCTGGAATATTTTACTTTAGCAGGTCCTTCTGCTCCCTACTGAAAGAATGGCTCACTCCTGCAGATACCTTGGCCCTAGTTGTTAGGAATATGCATATTAAGAGCAGGGAGCCCAGGTATGAATCCTGCTTCTCTAACTTACTACTATTGTGACCTCAGGTCAGCTTTTAAACAATCTGTATCTTTATCTGTAAAATAGGGGTGGGTCCTGCTGCTTTCCGAAGAACACAGAGTTGATAAGAAGCTAAAATTAGACAGTACAAACAAGGTACTTTAATGATGGCTATAGCCCAGGCCCTACTCCTTCCTGAAAATTTTAGAAACCAACTGGTGCTCAATAAACTCCAGGTTGCATGCCAGGGCCCTGGGATCCACAGAAGATATGTTTGTCCTGAAGATTGCAAAGGGGTTCACAACTTGAACACTGCAGAGACACACTTAGATTCACAGGCTGATTTGGACGTGGAGGGCCTGGTACAGACAATGCCACCTATGCAATTTGCAGCTGAGTGGCTCTAGATTAGGTGTCTAAGATATTCAGACTTACTGCCACAGTAAAAATGGGAGGGAATTCTCCCTACTTCCCAGGATCATTGAAATGATTATTACTAGCACACATTTGAGAAAGGATATAAGACAGGTTCACACAAGCAAACAGATACAAATGTTCATTTCCCTTCTTCCCTTCTTTGGGAATCTGACCATCAATTCCATTTGCACATAACTAAAAGAGAATGTATCATTTAAATAAAAGTGATCACTGACTAATTTTAAACCTATCTCCGAACAAAATTCAGAGTTTCTAGGCACAGTAAAATTAGCTCCTCATGAGACTGAAATCCGGAGGATGGGGATTTAAGCACAGCACAAGCAATAAGTATGCAAAGACCCATGGTCCTACCAGGCAGAATGACACACCTATCATCTCAGTTAATCATGAATCATAAATAAGAGGACCATAGTACAAGGTGGCCCAGACAAAATGTGAAATAACCAACACAGAAAAGGGTCTAGGTATGGCTGAAGTGGTAAAGTGCCTGTCTAACAAGCACAAAATCCTGAGTTTGTCTCAGCACCACTGAAAAATAAGAATAAATAAGTAAGTTTCAGGATCACTAATAGCTCAAATTTTTTTATTTAATTCTATCTGAAGTGACCAAGAAAGAACTAAAAAAGGTATATTGTAGCAATTGTTCTGAGGTTGTATTTTGTGTAACAAAGAGAAAAAATACTTGTTTCTAAACATAAAGAGGAAAACTATGTGAAAATGAGGGACAACACAAAGGATACTGAGAATTTCAGAACCCAGAGAATTAGCAAACTGAGAATTAGCGAACACAGTAGACTCCAGGTCTGGGGGCAGAGTGAGAATACCACACAGGAAAGACCCAAGTAAGGAGCTACCTTTCTTCACCACAGCTTCACACTTTACCCAGGACTGTTCCCCAGGTAACAGTCCATAGCAGAAGAGACAACCTTCTCACTCACACTGAGTGAGTCATTGGGAAGGTACAGCACATGTTGAGCAGTTACACAATCTACCTTGACTATCCCACTTTTCCTGTGTGCCAATTCCAGGGGCCTTTTGTGAATGTGGGTAGGTGGAGTGGTACAAACTTCATTACTATTGGACACAAATGAACCAAAATACTGAAAGAGTAAGTTCTACCAAAAAAGGGTCCCAATACCTCTTTACATACATTTAGTATTCTATTAATACAGAAGAATTAAAATGATACGCTACAAAAGAACCCATTTAACCAAAAAATTTGCCATTCTGATAACTATACCTAGAAGGCATTTCTTGCATCACTTTTCAGTCTACAATCACATTTTAGTGTTCTTCTGGCTTACAAGTATGGAGAAGAGAGATCTTAAATGTTTCAAACAGTGACATAAATACACAAATCCTGAAACTTTATGGAATTTAAGAAGGCTCTAATAGCATAAAATACAACACACTATAAGGAAGCATGGTGTTTAGAAATGCTTTAATTATCACCAAGGTGATGTAGTAAAATGAAGATAATAAAATATAATTAAATATTAATTAAAGAAACTATCAAAAATAATTGACTTGTACAAAGCACAGCAGTCCTATTAAAAAAGAAACCATTGGATAATAAAAATATATACAGTATTCCATCCTCTAGACATAATTATTCCAAGACAGCAATTAAATTTATAGAAAACTATTAAGTTTCTTCTGTAACACTTTACTACTGTGAGCTCAAGACATTTTGATTGAGAATTGCCTCAAAACATTCTGATGTGTTCAACATCTTAATAGGAAGCACTGCCATAATTCATGTTTGTGTTTTATAAACAACAAAAAGTTAATTCTATCAGTACTAGGAATCAACTGCATTCGCTCCTGTTCTTACAGGACAGACTTCTACTCCAGTTAGAAATGTCTAGATCACTTTTATTTTTTATTTTATTTTATTTTTGGGGGGGTCCAGTCGTGGGGTTTGAACTCCGGGCCTGGGCACTGTCCCTCAGCTCCTTCAGCTCAAGGCTAGCGCTCTACCACTTGAGCCACAGCACCACTTCTGGCTTTTTTTTTCTTTTTGCTTATGTGGTGCTGAGGAATCGAACCCAGGGCCTCAGGCATGCAAGGCAAGCGCTCTACCACTAAGCCAACTTCCCAGCCCTAGATCACTTTCATTTATGTCTGAGCACAGTTTAAAATGAATTATTCTACAGAATGACTGAAAAAATGTATTCTTAATAGTAATTATCCTGACAATTTTTACTACTAGTTGTGTTTCTCTACCACTGAAGGAAGCAGAACCATTCCATAAAATCATTCCAATGTCCTTATGGGAAACATTAAGTTTTTAAAAGGATATAAAAATCATTCTTTTTGGCCTTCTTACAGCACATGCAGAGTCCAGAAAATGCTGTAGATACGGGCAGTTATAAACATAAACTCTATTTGCTGGAGCTGGGGAAAGCAGGGATACCAAATGATTTTGTACTGACTAATATTTTACTGGAAAATGAAGAAAGCTTGACGTAAGATAGCTGTGTACAGCCAGGTATCAATGGCTAACGCCTGTAATCCTAGTTACTCAAGAGGCTGAGATCTGAGGATTGTGGTTCAAAGACAACCAGGCAGGAAAGTCTGTAAGACTCTTATCTCCAATTGATCACCAAAATGCCTAAAGTGGAGCAATAGCTCAAGTGGTAGAGTGCCAGCTTTGAACACCATATGCCAAAGCGCTGAGTTCAAGCCCCCAGGGCTGGAAAAAATGTATTTAAGATTAGAAACAGGCAAAAAATGAGCAATAAATGTGAGAATCATATTGTATGCAGATGTACAAACATATAGGCCAATATTTAAAAATCCAACTGATAATGCAACTGTAACCTTTCTGCATATCACCTTTATGATAACAATAAAAAATTTTAAAAATGACCACCACCATAATAAATTCAAATAAGCTCTAAAAAACAAAACTGAATTCTGTATTTCCTCATTTATTTTACCTTCAGAAAATGCTTCTAAAAACAATTTTGTGTTTAGTCAAGGATATCTTAGCTATAAATGAAGATGTTAAATAACAGAAATAATCTACTGTTGTGCCTTTTAGAGAAGGACTGAAGAACAAGATGCTGGGAGAAAAAGAGGAAGACACTGTTAGCAAGCATCAGGCAATTCGTCATTGTGTATGGAAGAAATCTAAACTCTGGAATCATACGTTCTGAAGTAGAGCTGAAATGTAGACAAGGAAGACATGGAATGTAAACCACAATTTAAAATAAAAACACAAAACTTGGGACTGTCACTGCAGTACAACACAGCATATTCTGACTAAAACTGAGGCTATCATCTAATTTTTATAAGTAAATTGTATTTTAAGGACCTGATTCTGAACTACTACAAAAGTTTTTCCTTACCTGCAAGAATTTTACTTTTAATATAGAAATAAATGATTTGACAATAATACTTAAATATGTCAAATTATGACAACTCAAAATTAACCCCATAAGGAAATTTCAGGAACTATATCTATTCATAACAACATATTTCAGCATCCCTGGACAAGAGACACTATATTATACCTCAGTGTAGTGATAGGAATATTGGTAAGGAGTTTCTCAAAGAGGAATAGAAAAATAAGGAACTCTCAGACATTATATAATAATTCACCACTATTACCTTGGACTGAAAATAAATGGGAGTTTTATACCATAAATATCACAATATAAAAGAAGCCAAGTACAAAACCAAAGAGTATAAAGCACCTAACTACAATAATCACAGTTACAGAAGAATCAACAAAGGCAAATCAGAATGGTTCCATGCTAGAGCTGGGAGCTACAGAAAATAGGCATACTTGCTGAATAATCTGACAAAGGATCTTTACTGCATGCATGAACTGCAAAAGCACCCTCACAATCACAGGGTTATGTGTATATGTGTGCACACATGTGCAGGTACACTTCTGGGTGCACACATACATTAGATACTTTAATTCACACTTCTCCAAAATATGAAATGACATTCCTCTGTTGTTGTTTTTTAGTTGTGAAAATACCTTACAGAGGGGTTACAATTACATGGGCAAGGTAATGAGTACATTTCTTATCAAGCATTGTTGCCTCCTCCTTTGTTTCCCCTTCCCATCCCTATCCCCCCACTACTCCCCCCACCCCAGCCAAAGTTGTAAACTTCATTTTTCAACATAACATCTTGTACATCTCATTGTTGCAATGGGTCCACCTGTATCCCTATTTAAACAATTTGTTTTTTCCCTTCCCCTCCACAAAATTATACTAACATAAAATACAGTGAAACCGTGGGGGAGAGACATACAAAGCAACAAAGAAATCATCTTATAAATATGTTAGAAACAATCGCAAGAATGATTTATCACTCCCTTACCAAAAGACATACTGCTTAATGTTTTAGGGTTGTATGCAAAGTGTATGAAAATCTAAAGACAGATATCCAGCATAATATTCCACTTAAATTCACTTCCAAGCTATCTTGCCAAATTAGAAAATGCATTTTCCATGCCAACAGGAAAACCAAGAATGAGCTGCTGCATTTCTTTACAGAATAGACAAGATATACTGACTCCAAAGATAGAGTGAACTTCTAAAAGAATCAACTAGGCCTTCCAGGTTAGAAAGGTCTTTCAGCTAAAGCAATACAGGACAGACAATAAAGAAGTCACATATGACAACAAAAGGCTGTTTCTATTCTACCTGGTATATGCCCGAGATCTAAAGTGAGGCAGGCAGGAGGATCCCTGCAACGCTGACTGGGTCCTCTGAAGTGGGCAGCGGGGCTAGTAGAATCTCACACTCAGGCACCAGGTGATCATGGCCATGAGACTGACACAGTGACACATTTCTCAGGTGCTCAAAAAATTATTCCTTATGTACTTGACTGTGTCACAGTGATTAGAAGACTCTCAGACTACAGATTCATTTTTCACCCAGAATAAGAACATTGTGCTATATTTTGCCCCAGTAGAAGCACTATTTTAAGTTCTAAATATATAGACACTGTCCAAACATGAGCAAACGGAAATGCAAAGGCTTTGGAAAGGTTGCAGGTCTTAGGAATGGCAGCAGAATAACCAGGAAAAATAGGTAGAATTGTATAATTATCTTTTTAAAAAATTCTGAATATTTACTAAGCATATATATATATATTTTTTGGTTGGTCATGGGGCTTGAACTCTGGGCCTGGGTGCTGTCCCTGCGCTGTTCAGCTCAAGGCAAGTACTCTACCGCTTGAGCCACAGCATCACTTCCGGTTTTCTAGTGGTTTATTGGAGATAAGAGTCTCACAGATTTTCCTGCCCGGGCTGGACTTGAACCAAGATCCTCATCTCGCAGCCTCCTGAGTAGTTAGGATTACAGGTGTGAGCCACCGGCACCCAGCTACTAAGCATATTTTTATGGTATGTATCCTGAAGGCACACAAGCAGATTGGTAGGGAACAGGTCCTGTCCTTAAGGACTTTGCAGTGAAAAGAGAGACAAGTTAAAAATATATAACTAACACCAAGCAGACCTGAGGAAGCAAAAGTATTGCTGGTATTTATTGTTAGAAAAGACCACATTTCACTAAGGGACTGTTTTTCAAAAATAGATAGGATGTTGACAGCTAGAGATTTTTTTTTTTTGAGCAGAGGATAAAGAATAAGAACATGATCCAGAGGAAGAAAACAAAAGATTGAAAGTAAAAATTGAAATGTATGGGGTTGGTAAAACACCACGAAAAGGATAGCGTGTAATAAAATAGGATGAAAATAGGATGCAATAAAAAAAAGTAATGAATGATGATTAGCATGTTTGGGGTATATTTCCAAGACAAATCTGTACTTGAAAATAATTTTATCACTTTAATTGAATATTCTCATTATATAGTTAGAAAAACAAAGCACAAAAAACCTTCTTAATCCTTCCCTTCTACATGATACTTGCAGCCCAAATATTGTAACCGTTCAGGAAAATTACTGAATTGAAAAATGAACATGTGTTTTAACAAACGGTATATGAAAGCAGGTACCACAGCTCATATCTGTAATCCTAACTATTCAAGAGGCTGAGAGGATGGCAGTTCAAAGTCAGCTCAGGCAGAAAAATCTGCCAGATTCATCTAAAAAATAATCAGTCAAAAGCCAGGTTGGAGGCATAGCACAAATGGCAGAGTGCCAGTTGAGCAATTAAGATAGGCAAGTTTGTAAAAGCCTGAGTTCAAACTCCAGTACTGCCAAAAAAAAATACAGCATAATTACATGTGAGATTACTACAACGCTCCCTGAAAATCAGTCACTGTTCTCCTCTTCTTATCTATCTGTGAACACAACTCATTCAAGTTCCTCATTTTAAGTCCATATTGGTTTCCACTTGATAACACATCCACACATGAACTAAAGACTCAGATACTGTAATGGTCCCCTAAGCAGAATAAGCGAGGATGGGTTTGTTGTGTGTGTTGTTTACTCACACATTTACAGTGTCTATAAAACAGTACCTGACACACATACAGAATAAGCCAAAATAAAATATTTTGTTTGCTTGTTTATCTCCTGATTTAGATGTTTTATGATACTATTGAAGTCACACAAGATTTTACAGTAAATGAAATGTGAGAAAGTATGCTTAATAAAAAACAAACCCTTTATTTTCTTTGATGAAGAGTTAACATCTGAGAAATCACTCCCCTGCACTCATCTTCAAGTGCTTAATTGTTTAACAATAATAAAACAATTTTAATACAGGTTAGTCTCTACTGTGGCTTTCAGATTCAACCAGGATTTCTGATCATACATAGCTTTACACATTGTTAACAGTTAAAAGAAATCTTCTGATGCTTCATTTAGTATCACCATTTATAATTACTTTTATGTTTACTGAGAACCATTAGCACCATATGGACTGACTCGAGAATATCCTGCTGGGACACTGCATTTTGTCAACAATATGCTAAGTGAGGATATCTTTACAATAACCTCAAATGGATTCACCTCTATCAATGCCGTGCTTCCTATTACATACGGCCTTTTATTAAAAATCAAGCCACCTATGTACCCTCATCTTTCTGAAATGCCTCCCCTCCTGTCTTCTCTCTTTAAAACCCTCCCATGAGGCAAGGATTCTGCTTCCTTGGGGAAGGGGTGGCCACAAATTCCAGACTAGATGAGAATACAGTTGCCCAAATCAAAGACAGCCTTCCAGGTGAGATGTCTCTGCCAACCACCATAGTGTTATGCATTCTTCCTTCTGGCTTTTTGACATAGCTGAGAAACCTATGACCTATTTTCAAGAATACAGCCCTGTGCTTTAGACTGACCACAGCCAATGCCCTTCTACACATGATAGACTTGCTACCTGTTCTCAGAACTAGAATCATGCTGATCTCATAAGCTATTAAGATAAGATTTCAGTCACTTCCTTTGGGGGTCTCAGTCACCATTCTCCTCAAGATTTTGCACACCACTTGCTTCCTTCTGATTTCTCCCAATAATGCTTTTGATTCTTACTCTGGAGGCCTATTATAAGGCCCAGCCTTGAGGATTTGGGGGGAAGTATCCTATTCTGAGATGTTACTTTCTAGATTCTTGTTCTACTCTATCAGCAGGAGGCCTCTTTCATCTGAATATCACATGCTATGGTGTCACAAATGATTAAAAGCTGTGGTTATTAATTGCTTAAATCAGACTGGGAGATGTATTGATTGTTGGTCCCTCAGAGCCCCATTGTTCCTTGCTCAGATCTCTCAGCACTTTACCTTGTTATAGTTGAGCTCTTTCTTTTTTTCTTTCTTTCTCTTTTTCTTTCTTTTTCTTTCTTTCCATTCTTTTTCTCCTTCCTTCCTTCCTTCCTTCCCCTCCTTCCCTTCCTTCCTTTTTCCTTCCTTCCTACCTACCTAGTTATTGAAGATTAAACTCTAGTTCTTGCACATGCTAGGCAAATGTTATCATTCTTGAGCCTTACTCTCAGGAGTTTTGGTTTTTTACACTGTTTTTGAGAGATGGTCTCCCTAACATTTTGCCCAAGCTTGCCTCAAACTTGCGACCTTTCTTCCTTCATTTCCAGAACAGCTAAGATTACAGGCATTTGTCACCATACTCAGGTTACTTTTGGCATTTTCTTCTGTGTTTTCCATACAAATGTACCAACTAAGTCTCAAAAGCAAAAAATAAGCACCTACTGGACTAATGATCTAACAAAATGGCATAAACTCATTGCTCCCTGTTCATCCCTGCTAAGCACAATGATAAACTCTGGAAATAATGCCTGGGGCAATGAAAGGAAGAGTGTGAAAGGTAGGAGGAGTAAGATCCATCCATTAGTTAAGGACCTATGCCTGCTTTATGGAGGACCAATGCTTGCCCAGTGTTTTAGAAACCACAACATATGCAAACAGGCACCACTGCAGAGACAATTCCTCTTGCAGACTAAGGAAGAGTCCTGGTTCAATAAAGGTGAAGAAGTGATACCAGGCTAGACCAGTGCCTGACTAACAAACAATGGCCAAAGGAGGAACCCTCCTAGCTACAAGCCTAAGATTCTCCTCAACCCACAAAATACAATGGGAGCTTGCCACAAGCACTAGGCCTGAGAAGGGCTTGTCTTGCCCATCAGGCCTGAGAAACCATATGGCACCAAGACACACCAGAAAGGGGGATCCTATTATAGCAATCATCCACTCCAAGAAGAAGTCTCTATTAACCTCCAACAGGTTGGATGTCTTCTTCTTTACGTTGTCTGCCAAGCCCTTTCCTCCTTGGAAGCAGCAGCATGAGATAAACTAAACAGACTTGACATGGCACCAAAAAGATCATTAGCACAACAGAGAAATAACATAATATGATTTTAACAAATTTCCCATCAAACCAAGAGCCAGGTCAACCAAACTTGTGTGACAGAACTAATGCAAACATTGAGGTGATAAAATGTTGAAATTACCAGACCAAGATTTTAAAGCTGTCGTCATAAAAGTACTTTGACAATCAGTACTAAAAATCTCTTGACACAAATGAAAAACAGAAAATCTCAGAAAAAATAATGCTAGAAGTCATAAAAATGTGCAAAACTGAAGTTGTGAATTAAGAAATTACTATAACCAAAGCTGAGGCAGGGATGGCTTAGAGTACTTGGTTTCCAAGAACAAGATTCTGTGTTCAAGCCACAATACTGCAAAATGAACAAAAAATTACTATAACAGAAATAAAAACTTACTGGATAGGCTTGATAGTGAGATATATATATATATATATATATATATATATATATATATCACAGAAAACAGGATCTGTGAGCATGAAGACATCAACAAAAATTACTGAATCTGAGCAATGAGGGTTAAAACTAGAAGAAAAATGAGCTCAGGGACCTGTGGGACCATATACAAAAGATTTTTTTGTTGTCATCATCTAGGTGCCAAAAGGAGAGGGGGAAATATAGATAAAACAGTATTCAAACCAGTAACAGCAAAGAAAATGGCTGAAAATGTCACAAATTTGGTGAAAGACATAAGCCCTCCAGACTGAAGAAACTAAGTGAATCCTAAATATCATAAACCTAAACAAAATTCACACAAAGACAAATTATATAAAAATTATATAAAAACTGAACATTAACAGCAAAGGAAAAGCTCTGCAAGTTGCCTAAGAGGACAGGCCAAGTGATTTCTAAAGTGAGGCAGCTCCTCTAGGAGCAGATTTCTCACCTGGAGCATCTCAAATACTGAAAGAAATGTCAACTGTGAAGGCTATATTTGGTGACAGTATTTTTTAGAAAAGAAGGGGGAAATAAAGAAAATCTCAAATGAAGGAAAAGAGACCTTGCAAACGTGCCTTTAAAGAATGGCAAAGGAGTTGTAGAGGTGGGAGGGAAGGGATTTAAAAAAATGGCAAAGGAAGTCCTCTAAACAGAGGAGGAAACAATAGAATAATGTTTAAAACTCCAGAAAAAATGATGATAAATTAAAATGATGACTGAAGCAAGTAGTCAATGTAGTATACAATGTATACCAAGAAAATACTTGTTATGACATTTAAAGGAAGAATATCCAAATGGCACTAATAAAGATATCCAAGGACAGTAAGTTTTTGGTGAATATAACAGAACACACTGTGAATATACTATACTATGCCACATCTGTATATTGTAATACTAAGAGATAGCATAAAAACACATGCAAAGACATAACGCTTTTTATAAACTTATTTGAACAAATTAACACAATCATTTTTCAAAAGATGTTCAAATAACCTACAGAAGAGAAACAGAGGAATGAACATTTTTTTAAAAAAAGGAAAACAAGTAATTATCTTAAATGTAAATTCCTTTAAAAACAAAATAACAGGCAGGGATTGCCACCAGAATGAAGCAACATAATCCAATAAGTTGTCTTCAAGAAACTGACTTCACATATAACTCCATAGATTGAATCAAACAAGAGAATATAAAAAGATATTGTGTGTAGGGGCTGGGAAGGTGGCTCAGTGGTAGAGTGCTTGGCTTGCATGCCTGAGGCCCTGGGTTCGATTCCCAGCACCACATAAGCAAAAAGAAAAAAGCTGGAAGTGGCACTGTGGCTCAAGTGGTAGAGTGCTAGCCTTGAGCTGAAGAACTGAGGGACAGCGCCCAGGCCCAGAGTTCAGGCCCACGACCGGACCCAAAAAAAAAAAAAGATATTATGTGTAAACATTAGTTTTTAGAAGGCAGAGTTGAATATGTTAACATTAGATAAAATAAACTTAAAAGCGACAAAATACTAGTGGAGAAGAGAAACATTAATGGAAATAATCCACTAGACAATGGTAAGAATCCTGGAAGTACATGAACCAGACCTCAGAGCATCCAAATGCTCAAAGTAAAAGCTGACAGACCTGATAGGAGAAACAAACAAGTTCACCAGTATAGCTCAGGCCGTAAATATCCTATTTTCAACAACAGTTAGAACTTCTAGACAAATAATCAGCAATAATACAGAAGAAATGAGCAGCTCAATAAACTAACAAGATGTAACTGACATAGAAAATTCCACTCAACAAGAGCAAAATACTCATTTTCAAAGGTATACAAAATAAAACAGAACCTATCATGAACCATAACACAAAGGTCTACCAATTTAAAACATATAGAGTATGTTCTCTAGACAATAATAGAATCAAACCAGAAATAAATCACACACACACACACACACACACACACACACACACACACACACATATTAATCTCCGGACACTCAAACAGACTTGTAAATATTTCAAGAAAAATATTTAAAGAAGTCCCAAAATAAATTTTTCAAAATCTGTAGAACTTAATGAATAAGAAAATGCAAGGTATTAAAACATACAGCAAGCAGCTAAAGCAATGCTGAGATGAAAATTTATAATACTAATTCTTATATTAGAAAAGAGGGAAAGTCTAAAGATACTAGATTAAAAAGCCATAATAAAATATCAGAAAATCAAATCCATCAGTATATAAAAAGTTACCCACCATGGCCAAATAAGTGAAGGGTGCACAGTATCTTTATGGATTGTTTCTTACAGCTGCTTGAGAACTACAAATATGTCTAAATAGAAACTTAATTAAAACATCTGTGGATACTGAATGTAATTCAACTCAACCATCAATTTGTATACAATCTTAAAAAAGCCTGAAAGTGTCGTGGTTGTTAGTATTTGGGAGTTAGTAAGAGACTCTCCAAAACTAGAGTTTTAGATGGTTCTCTGAAATTTCAAATTTAGGAACAATAGAAAATGAAAGATAAAATAAGATAATTAAATTTCCAAAAATTGTTCTGATTATTAGACAAAAAGACTAGAGTGTAAGTGGGAAGAAAGTAGCCATTAAACATAGACCAGCTGGGTGCTGGTTGGCTCATGCCAGTTTAATCCTAGCTACTCAGGAGGCTTAGATTTGAAAATCATGGTTCAAAGCCATCTTGAGCAGGAAATCCTATGAGACTCTTATCTCTAATTAGAGATAAGTAAAGCTGTGGCTCAAGTGGTGGAGAGACAGCCTTGAGGAAAGAAACTCTGGGACAGTGGTGGCCCTGAGTTTAAGCCCTAGGGCTCAGACAAAAAAAGAAAAGAAGAAAGAAAAAAAAAAAACCATGTGGCTCAGATAGGTGGCTGACACCACCATACTCTCATGGTCAACAATATTATCCCATTTTCAGAGGAGAAGCTTTAGCTAATCTCTTACTAATGCCCTGACAGTAAGGCCTTTAGACCACTTTGGTGGAACCATAGAATTCAGATCAGTCCTGTTCTCCATCTTGGAATGTGCACTAGACAAATGTTTAGAACCCACTATACACCTGAACTGGGAAATTGAGGTCAATGTGGTAAAAGTGGTTGTTGCATCAGTAGCTATCTTTGCTTTCTTCTAATTCAGCCAGATCACAATCCTCTATTCTGTCCTAAACTGTTAAACGTTTTCCTACCAAAATAAAGAAACTGGTATTCTGTTTTCATGTAAGAACCCTGCTAGTTTAGTTTATAGGAGTCCAAAAGTTTGGTAGCAAAATTAGCCATCTGAGCCCAAGGCACTGCCTGTGGCCTGTGGCAAGCTCACATCTGAGACACACTTAGGAGCTGTGCAGAACTCCTTTACCCATGCACATTCCCTTTCCTTGTCTGGTGTGTCAGTGTGAGCTTTTCAAATCCATTACCTTTCTGCTACCCAAGCCACAAGGCAGACATGGTACTTTGTGTTTTGGCTTTAACACAATTTCTACTTGACGATAGAAATATACAAGATTTTTGCTATTTTTTTGACAAGGCAAATTAAATCATGGGGTGTCTTTGTAGATGGTAGAACACTATGAAATTCAAGATTTAAAAATTATTACAAAAGACACAATGAAATCACTTTCTTCCAACTACAGATCTTGATTAAGACTATTATTAATCCTTTTATATGGAGTCTATGATATGAAGTAGCTTTCCAAACCACTTCTGTTATTCCTCACTGGGATTCCTATCTGATATCCAAATGCTCAGAGCTTAAGCAAGCTGTCAGGGGAAAGCAGCTAACTTAGATAGGATAAAGGACAAAGTGAAGCTTAAATTCATACAGTTGAAATACTGTCTGAAGGGTTAGCCATCATTAACAGCAAAAAAAAGACATGATAGTCTCAAAAAAGAGAATATCAATAAAACAACAGAATTTTTTAAAACATTGATAAATCAAACCTTTATCATGATATTTATATACAAAGTAATTAATCTTGATTTAAATAATTTCATTAAGATTAATGTGAAAATGGAAAAATATTGGAAACAGATTAACACCACTCTATGGAAAATTGATTATGGGAAGGAATTACATTAGCGTAACGATGTTCCCTCAGGAACTGTATGATAATTAATTCATGCTGAGCTAATTCTGATGAAAATATTTATATTCATAAACTGAAGTCAAAAATATCCTACATTCCCAAAGACATCACTGGGTTTTTTTTAACTCCTTGCTGTTTTAGACACAGAGTCTGTCCAAGTCTCACACATAACCTTCTTCTCTCCAGAGTCTTTACTTCTTTTGTTGTTGTTGTTTCGTGAGGCTTGAACTCTGGACTTGGGCGCTGTCCCTCAGCAATTCAGTTCAAGGCGAGCGCTCTACCGCTTGAGCCACATCACCACTTCCAGTTTTCAAGTGGTTTATTGGAGATAAGAGTCTCACGGACTTTCCTGCCTGGGCTGGCTTTGAACCTCGATTCTCAGATCTCAGCCTCCTGAGTAGCTAGGATTACAGGCCTGAGCCACCGGCACCCAGCTTTTTGTGTGTGTGTGTGTGTGTGTGTGTGTGTGTATCTCACCTGTACATACACACACACACACACAATTCTATCTCCCACCCTCCCTTATCCTGACTCCCCCAATTTAATACTGATGACTTCTACTTATGGATGGCCCTGCCCTTCTGCCCTTTCTCCTAAGGATCAGCTCTATAGTTCGAAGGCCTCTGTGCTTTCCACACTGGGATTTAGTTGCTTTCTTTATAATCTACTCAAAGCACTAGTGTGCTAGAGTTGGCTTAAAGTGGTATGTCAAGTGGTTGTGTACATTCTTCCCAACTTCATGTCAGTGACACCACTCTTATGGCAGGCTAAAGTGGATTTAGAGTAATTACACCATGGAAATTGGCAGTCAATCAGTCTAAATAAATAACAAAGCTCTCTTTTCCTTCAAGATGAAAGTATAACCTTGCTGATAAGCTACCACCATTCCCAAGTTATACAGCATAGAAACTTGGAATAATTTTTTTTGCACCATCAACCAATAAGCAAATTATTTGACTCTGCTTCTGAAATACCATGCATCTTCCACTTTTTCTCCAGAATCAAAGACACTACCTTAGTTTGAGCTATTACTAGTGTTTGCTTTGATTACTGCACCAGTTTCTTTTTATCATCTTCTTTCTTTTTTTTATATTGTGAAAATACCATACAGAGGGTTTACAATTACATGAGTAAATGCTTGACAAGAAATGCACTGGTTTCTTAACTGGCCTTGACTTACATGTTTCATTTCAAAAATCTGTCCATCACATAGCCATATGATTCATTCCCTTTATATATGTCATGGAACATGCCACTCAGCTTCTATGTCTCAAATCTTTTCAGGAAAAAAAGGATTATTCTGTGTTTCCTCAACTCAGAAACATATAGTTGCATATATCTGCCTATGCCTTCCTTGTATTCCCTTAACCATAAATATCTTTACCCTCATCTTCCTCTGAAGATCAGTCAGTCAAAAATCTCTGTTCCTGATTTGCACAGTGAGAATTAACTAGCCCTTCCTTTCTGCCCACACAACCTGTGTTTGCCTCACAGTCCTGTGCTTCTGGCCTTTTGCTTCAGTGTTTCACAGATGCCAGACTTGGCAAGCAATTAGCTTCATTTCCACTCATTTTAAAACTTGCTTTTGCCCTTAAGTGATAGAGATTCTATTTTCCTTTCAACCATGCATTTTCTTCATTTTGCTTCCCTAACCCAATTTTAATTATCCCCAAACCATAAGCATTTAAAAGCTATGAATGCCTACTCTCTGTCATAATCAGGCAAGATGAAAGGATATTTAACCCCAGGCTGGGTGTTCCAACTGCCTTCAATTAAAGCAGCCTCCCTTCACACACACACACACACACACACACACACACACACACACACA
>NW_012267263.1:5605135-5698258 GCF_000151885.1 Dipodomys ordii
ACACACACACACACACACACACACACACACACAGACACACAAACACACACACGTGCGCGCGCACATATACCTCTCTCTCTCTTTTCATACTCTCTCTCTCTCTTTGGTTTATTCTATGATTTAAAAAGAAAACAGTTTCATTACAGATAATTTAGTTGACATTTTCTCTTTTTACAACTTGGAGTTGAGATGGCTTTTACTGTCCCAGAATAATTTAACACATAAGAACATCAAGAAACATGTAAAACAAGTAAAACACAACATTAGCCACACTGATATAAGTCTAGTTGGTCATAAAATACCTGTGGGAAGACAGCTTGTGGCTAGGAGAATTTTTTAATTCCTGTTGCACTTAGTCTTTCCACTTTTACCTGCTCTGCCTTTTTGTTTCCCACAAAATAGAGCCACCAAAGTGGTACCTTCTTGGTTATGTGCCAAAATTGAGCAATGTGCTATTGCACAGGAGGAGAAGCACAGATTCCAAGGTCCTGATAGGAAAGAGTCACAATGAAAATGCAGCAACCACAAGGAGTGGGAAGCAGGAAGGGCATAGCATGCTTGGCCATCAGCTGGAACCCACTGACCTCAACCTCACTCTCCCAATCTTTTCAAGATGACAAAGTCAAAATGGAGTGTGGGAGAAGCTTTGTGGTTCTTCTGAGCAGAGAACCCAGATGCCTCCTCAGGTGTAGCCTCCCATGTTCAATGACTACCCTGATGTCAAGCCACAGGGTTGCTCTATTTACACCTTCAAAATTGGCACCGACATTTATTGTCTCTTTTGCTGAATGACCTCAGTTCACCTTGGCCAACGTGTACTAACTAGTAAAAAGACCTGTTTGAACCATTCCTCTTGTAAATAGGGCAGCTTAAAATTATCTAATTTATATAACCTTTTCCTTTCAAGTTTTTATTTGTAATTGACACAGTAGCTGTACATCCTTATGGGGTAATGTATAATGATCAGGTTGGGATAAATGGTATATCTATCACTTCTAATATGTATCATTAATTCCCTTGTGTTAGAGACAGTCAAAATCCTGTCTACCAGTTTTTTTGAAATACAGAATTGCTGTCAATCACCATTATTCTACTGTTTTATAGAACTTTAGAAATAACTCTTTCTATCCAACTGCACCCTGTACCCTCACTATTCCCCTTCCCTCAACTTTTTCCAGGCTCTTATAAGATCGACATTTGGCTTCCACATGAGAACAAGCAGTATTTTTATGTGCCTCACATATTATTTATTAATGCAGCTATTAATCCAAAAATCTGCACCACCTCTACCAGATCTCCTAAATATAAATATTGCAATCAACAAACACCTAGCAATATGAATAACTAATATTTCTAAGTCTGATGCTCTATAATCATTTCCTTGTAATTAGAGCCTTTTCAAATTTTACAGTTATTATAATAGTACGAGATGCTTATATAACATTAAGAAATACAATAAATTTACAGGTATTATCTACCTGTTTGTAACAGTTCTTTGTAGCTCTCTGTTACAAACAGCTACCTACATAGCTGTTTGTAACAGTTCTTTGTAGGAAATATTAAGGTTACATAATGCGTTCAAGTGTTGCTCCTGCTGTGAGAGGAAATGAAATGTTCAGAGAATGGACAAAAGGAAGAAAATAGCAAAAGTACCAGCATTAAAGATGTGCTCCATGGCTTTCTTTTGGGCATTTACTCTATGGTTGACAATAAACTGGCACTGACGGTTCTCTTACAGGACACAGGAAGAAGAGTCACCAACTTTTCTAGTCACCCTCCTCTATGATCTAGAGATGACCCCCTTCTCTTCTGTCATTTGGCCCTCTTCCCCAATCACACTTTCTTACATTCCCCATTCAAACAATTCCAGGTCTTCCACCCATTGAAAACTCCATTGACTCACTCTTGTTTTCCTAGGGACCATCTTCCTCCCTCACCTCCTACCTTCTTCCAGCCTACTTCTCCCTACACTACCTCTCACTTCCCTTCTACTATATCTTTTCTTTATTATTAACCTTGGTTTACAGTTAAAATCTCCATTTCTTCATCACACATCCATTCTCCCAACTCACACTTTGAAATCCTTTAACTCCCCAGCTAACTTTCTTATCAAACTATTTTATTTATGTAATTAATTCTTTGTCTGTTTATTATTTTGCAATACTGGGAATTAAACTCAAGGCCTCACACCCCAGTGCTCGACTACATGAGCCATATGTCTAGTCCTTTTGTTTATATTTTGATTTAGAGATACAATCTCCTAACTTTTGTCTGGGTTGGCCTCAAATTCATTATCTTCCTGCCACTGCTTCCCAAGTAGCCGGGATTTACAGGCATGAACCATCATGCACAGATTTCCATGGAATATTGGTATTACTTTCCTTTTCACAACGGAAAACATTTTAATTCATTAATTCATCCATTTGACACATATATCAGGTTCTTTACAATATGCTAGGAACTTTTTTATGCCAAGGATACAGCAATAAAGTAAGATAGACACAGGCAATAAACCTGCAAGTGATAAGTTCAGATAGTGCTAAATGATGCAAAGACTTTGTAACAGACTGAAAAGAATGGAGAACCACCATAGGGTGGTTGGTTAAACAGCCAATGGAAAAAAAGAAGGAGCCTTTAACATGTGAGATTTGGGGAATATTAACAATACAAATGATAGCAAAGGAAAAACTTTTAAAATTGTCCTTTCAAATTGTCTTAAGCAAGGTAAAAACAGGAGCAGATAATCAAGTTGTTCTGGCTCTGCCTCTTTACTACCTACATCAATTCAGAAAACCTCATGAATATGTTTTATCCATAGGTTCAAACATTACACCTCAGATCTGTTTTATTCTATTTTATGCACAGAGGAGAAAAAACCATTTGAAATTGACCCAAATTTCTCCTTTGAAACCCTCAAATATGGGTAGCATAGAATTGTAATTATAAATTCAATTACAGTGAAATAATTCTCACATTTCAACCTGAGTATGAAAAACCACACCACATAAGTCCTAATTGCCCAAAACTAAATGTTTTTTTTCCCCTTTCTAAGTATAATGTTCTGTTTCCGGTCTTTGTTTTTTGAACAAGACTTTCCATGGAAAATTACTGGTTCCTGTACAGGTATTCTATATGCTCTCTGTCCCTGAAGCTACTGTTTTAATTAGTTTGACTGCTTAGAAGCTGGCTTTGTGCTGTGGTCTGCTCCAGGGCACAGGTGTCTGAAGAGGACTCCTCTTCTGGAACATGAGTCTTAATGAGCCATTTAGTAATAACAGCCCTGTACTGAGACAGAGCCTGAGTATCTGAGAAACACCAAGCATCAGAAACACTCACTTATTTCTAAAGCAGCCTTCAAATTTGCTTTTAAACATAACTCCCAAAGAACATTAAACCTGTGATTTTCTGAAGGGGGGGCAGGGGAAGGGACTCTAGGTGTTGAATATGCACAAAATAAGTTAATACAATGGAGGTAAAGTCAAATGCATTGTCATGTAAAATGCACACACCTTCTCTTGATGCCTTTCTTTCTCTTTTGTAACCAGTCTATTTTTCCCCTTAAGTGAAATGAAAAAAATTTAAATTAGTGAATCCTTTTAATTCCTATTTGATTAAAACTGATTACTGCTCATCTTCCTGTTACCTAGACTTCAGAAACCTTTGCAAGAGGGATTATATGGTGCCTGGTGACTTCATACAATGGATTGAAACCAATCTAATTTAACACCTGTGTGCTCATCAATAAGAGCACTCGAGCACAAAAGTGAGCATAGTGTTGAGTGATTTTTGACACTGACTACATGACAACCACAGATTCTGTATCCAAACACTGGCAGACAAGAAGCTAATTGTGGTGATGAAAGGCACACCACTAAAAGCATGAGTAATCACTGCCACAATCCAAAGATAACCCCCTCTCCTTTCCTATCGAGGATGCTGAGGCATTTATCTAAAGCCTGTCTCTACCAGATCTGACAACCTTTTGTCTCTCTGACCAATGGAAAATGGAAATGATTTTTCACAACTGTGCCTGTGATGGCAAAGGTTATTTTCCAAGCACAGAGATGTAATTCAGCAGTTGAGTATGAAATAAAGGCAAAAGCTGCTATTTGTCATCACACTACAGAAATGAGAACCTAGTTAATGAAATCTATTTGAATTCCTTTTCCTCAATGCACTCTTTGGTACCCACAAAGAATATAGATGCATTGTCTTCCCAAGTTGTTCTATACATAGCAAACTACCAGGGCAAATGATGGTGTAGAGAATGTCTAGAGATTCAGATGTGTGGTGTGTGACAAAAAGAGAACAGATCATCTGGTTGCAATTCAAGGTAGAAGTGCTTAATGACAGACTTGCTGAAACTAAGATCAGTCACTAAAAAAAAAAAACAGTTAGGTTTTTCTACTTCAAATAACCAAGACTATGTGGATGAACACGGAATACAAGCACAGAACCCTATTAACCTACTCACAGGCCAAGCCCAATTTAATTTTGTGTTTCACCAAAACATTTGGAGTCTTTTGTTCTGACAGCCAATAGACTACACAGTAATAAATACATGGCTGGAATAAAGCTGGAATTAGCCCAAGTCTTGCCATTCACTGACCTCTCATTTTAATCTTCTACTCACTCCTCTGGTTAACTTGGAGTAGAATTAGATATTCTGAAGTACTATACAGAGCAGAGAAAAATCCAAGAACCTAACCCAGTTGGAACAATTTTATTCAGCATGTATCTGCTAATGAAATATTAACCATGATAACAAGAGTCCTCGGGTTTCAAATTTATGGATGCCAATCTCTATGTATAACAGAAATATATATGTAGACCAACTGTCAGTAAACCAGATAGTTTCCTTTGGCATTTTGCTATTAAACTCGAAGTATAATGAAGAATTTATTTAGAAAATCTAGGTTGTCACATATTGGCTAAAGTATAATTGTAGGGCAGGAGGAAAGAGGTATAAATGACTCCATGTCACTACACCAATATTTGGAACCCAGTGGCTGCAATGGGGTGAGTGACTATATGAGCAACCGTGGCACAGCCCATTTTGCATTGCCTTATAAGCCTCCCTCTAATCTTTTTGGGGGTCCCAAGTCACCATACTAGAGTCTATTATAAATTTAGTATCAAGTGACAGCTCATGAAATTCTAGCAAAGCTAACCATCCATGCAGATAGAAAAACTAATATTTATTTTCAAAAACTAGGAAACCTATTCAGAAAGCAGCATTTACTAGTAGGAAGGCTCAAGACAGTGACAGATGCACCCAGGTCCATCCAATCAGCAATAGAAAACTATTAAAAGGACTTGCTTTCCTGATATCTGCACTTTCTATATAGCTTACTATATTGCAAGGAGAAGGCTAATACTGATGCTTACTCAAAATTAATTTCTATTAGATATTATGGGGGAACATTTCAGAAATGTAAAAAGCATTTCCAGTTTAAGTTAAATTAAATTTCCAATGAAGTCTCTAAGAACGGTACTTCAAGTGCAAAAATGTTTTACTTTAACCCTTTACACCTAGAAATTTTCACTTTTCTTTCTAATCATAACAAAATGCTTAAACAAGGACACAGGATAACCGATTGCAACGATATCCACAAGACACTATATTAGAAATGAACTTTACAACTTGGGGTGGGGGATGGGGGGAGGAGGGAGAGAGGTGCGGGAAGGAAGGGCTGGTGGGAATACAACAAAGGAGGGGGTAACATTGCTCCACAAGAAATGTACTTATTACCTTACTCATGTAACTGTAACCCCTCTGTACAACATCTTTTCAACAAAACAAAATTAAAAAATAGTTTTATCCAAAGTTATTCATTTTTACCTCTGATATTTATCTGACAATAGTTCTGGAGACTAGACTCTGAGGTCTTAAAAACTCAATGAAATGGCCAGAAGGTATCGTGAAGTTACAGGGACATGTTTCTAGAGAAAAGATTCTTAGTACTTATTAAATTTTCAAATTGATCTAAAATCCTCCAAAAGACTAATAAATCTCTGGTTTCAGCAAAATTAAGGAATCCTTACTCCAGGACCTTGTTTCTCTAAATAGCCCTAAATATCTTTAATTTATAAAACTGCTTTTAAATTCACAAAGGAAACTCATAAGATCCACAAAGAAAAGTAAATTCAGCCTTTTAGGGGAATGGACTCTAAATTATTAAGTTCATAATGATTCAACTTAATGTTAAACTTCATTTCAGGTAGGACATCAGCAGCAGAAAAAAAAAACACTTCTGTTTATTCCCCACCCTCTCTCCCTTTTTTACAAAAAAGCCTCATATTTACTTTATTTGAATTTTGCTAGCAAGCTTTTATCTTCTAAAACCAAGTGACTGGAACTGAAATTACTCCACAGGGGAAGAAGAGAAAACTGAAAGCCAATTTAATATTGGTTTTCAAATACATGAAGTTTCTCAGAAAAAGGTAGTAAACAAAGGAAATGGTCTTTCAACTAAAGCTTGAAGAATCTGACCCAGCTTTAAAGCTAAATTTTCTGACATGAAAGAGTTCATAATTGGAAACTGAGAGACTGAAGGAGCTTTTGTGGAGACTTTTAAAACAGAAGGCAAGCACAGTGATCTATGCCGTGGTCCAAGCAATGTGGGAAGCTGAAATGGGAGGACCCCCTGAATACAGGACTTTGAGACCAGCTTGACTACAGACATGCTGTCTCAAAAATAAGACAAAAGAAGACAAAAAACTCAAGATAGATTTGGACATGGTTGTACCTGAAGTTAGGACATGTTGGGAAGGTTAAGAGTTATAACACTAGCCCAGCATGTTAGAGAGTCATCTCTCTACCATGGGTTGCAGTTGTATTTTTTTATGCTCTAAGTAAAGTGAATAGCTCAGCTCTGCTCTCAAAGTAATGACACTATCAGTCTTCCTTTCTGCTGGACAACTCTGTCTTGGTTTAGAGATGCCTACAGCCTTAGATTTCCAACTGGGCTGAAAGAGGTTTGTATGGTCAGTGTCCTCACAGGATCAAAGACATTCAGTTGCTTAGAAAGCCTGGAAATGTTTACTGTATGTTTCTTAGCCAGAGCTCCCAAGCTCCTGCCAGATAGGGCACATCTAGGAGGAGAACTCCATACCAAACAGCCTATCCCAAAGCTGCCCTGCTCTAAAGAAGGCTGTGAAAATCTCATTCCCAGATCTAAAGCTAGCAATTCAAAGACAGACACACTACCAAGCCTTTCTGGGGCTCAGAAGCAGAATTCTTATTCTATTTATGCCAAAGGCACCCCACTTTTGTAGGGGGAAGAGCTGGTCCTAGGAGCTATCCCTGAACTTTTGTGCTCAAGTCTAGTGCTCTACCACTTGAGCCACAGTTCCACTTCTAGGCTTTTGGTGGTTAACCAGAGATAAGAGTCTCATGGATTTTCCTGCCCAAGATGGCTTCAAACTATGATCCTCAGCTAAGATAATAGGTATGAGCTACTGGTGCCCAGCCCAACTTCCCTTTCTTAAGAATCAAGATCACCAGGTACAGGTGGCTCACACCTGTAATCCTAGCTACTCAGGAGGCTGAGATCTGAGGATCATGGTTCAAAGCCAGCCCAGGCAGGAAAGTCTATGAGACTCTTACCTCCAATTAACCACCTGAAAACCGGAAGTGGCGCTGTGGCTCAAGTGGTAGAATATTCACCTTGAGCTGAAGAGCTGAGGGACAGCGCCCAGCCCCAAAGTTCAAGCCCCGTGACTGACCAAAAAGAAAAGAAAAGAATCAAGAAGATCTAAGATCTACAAACTATGTCTGCATATACAAGTTGTGACTGTTTACAGAACTCTGACCCATAGATGCTACAAGTCTAAATAGGATTCAAATACAGAAGGGGAGAGGGGGACAGGGAGAGGGGGAGAAGAAGAGGGGAAGAGGAAGAGGAGGAGAGGGAGAGGAAGGGGGAGAGGGAGTGTGTCTGCTGTCAAGCTAAAATTCCAGCAGAAACCAAATAGTTTATTATGGAAAAAAATTTTCAAAAGTGCTTGTGCTATAGTTTTCATAATACTACCAATGTTAAAGTCACTTAGTATTTAATAAAAAAAACCCAAAAGCATCAATAAAGGTATTATACAAAAGTGGAAGTCATTATTTTCTAGGGACACAAGACCCAGCATCTAACAGAACAATTGAAAAGCTGGCCATCACCGAATAATAGGCATAACACTTTCCCTTTGACCATCCTAAGGAGCCACAGGCATGCAACCAGAAAAGTGATGAACAATTGCTGCAGACTAAGTTTTTGTTTCCTCCCCTTCTCCAAACTCATCAGCTGGAACCTAACCTCCCATTGTGATGGTATAGGAGGTGGGGCTTTGCAAGGTGATTAGAATATAAGGGGCCCTCCTGAATTATATTAGTGCTCTGATAAGAGAAAGCTGTGAGGCCAATATACTATGCAAGGACACAGCAAGAAGGCACTATGATGTTGAATCTCACTAGACGTTGAATCTCCTAGCATCCTGATCTCAGACTTCCCAGGCTCCAAGACTGTGAGAAATGAATGTTTTTATACAGCATATTTATGGTATTTTTGCTACAGCAGCTCTAGATGACTGAGACAGCAAGTAAAGTGATTAAGGACAAAGGGTATAAGAACCAACTATGCAAACACTCTCCAACTGGAAGAGAGGAATGCAGCAAAGGAGTATGACTTAATTCTGTCAGAAATCTGACAGAGAACAAATAGGCATATTTATTTAATAGACTCATGTTTTTTCCATCAGAATCTTCAAAATTGAGCACTGGGAAGACATTATCCTCATATTTCCCAGAGACCCTGCAGTGCTTTGCAGAAAGTATTTATTACACATTCATAATAAAAAGGACTGAATTGTGTGTGTGTGTGTGTGTGTGTGTGTGTGTGTGTGTGTATGGCACTAGGGTTTTAACGCTGGGCCTCAAAACTTGGTAACAGGCATTGTTCCACCTGAGCCACACCTTCAGCTTTATTTGCTTTGTTTTAAGAGTTTGAGTTTCCTAGTTTTATCTGGGCCAGCCTAGACTCTGACTGATATTCCAGGCATGCATCAACACACCAAGCTCACAGACTGCTACCTTTTCTTCAGAGGCTGGCCTTAAACTGTAATCATCCTCATCTCTGCCTCTAGAGAAGCAGTGATTACAGGTATGAGCCACTGTGAATGGCTTGTATTTTTTCCCCCATGTGAAATGTTCATGTCTGAGACATAGCTTATTTTCGGTAGAGGTATCTTGTCAAAAGGTCTTTTTTTAAAATAAAAAAAGAAATTTAAGTGGTGATTAGAAGTCAAGAACAACTATGTATCTAAACTGGTTGGGAAGATTTAGATTCAGGATGAGTCTAATATGCCATGAAGAGGACAACTCAGCATCCATGAATTAACATCCTTCCTGCCTTCTTAAATTTTTTCCTTATTCTATTCTTTACCTTTACAACAATCATTCCCTAGATCTAGTATGTTTATATTTGACATTTTCTTTTCCATTGCAAATTCCCTATTTGAACACCAAGCCATTTGGATACCCAGTATTACTAAAAGTTGAATTCCATAAAACATAAGCAATATAGATAAGGCAACACTGCTCCAAGTCTCTGACCATCTATACTTCTCACTGTGTGTGGTTGTGAAGAACTACACTTCTTAGTATAATCTCATGCCCTTAATTAAATCTAAAATACTAGCCAATATTTTTAATGTGAAATCTCATGGCAATTTTATAGCACAATTATTCTTATAGCAAGCTATTCAACCTTAGCTACTGCTTGACTTAATAGAGGATTTTGAGTTTCATGTTCATAGTAATAAGGTCACTGACAGAAATGTTGTTCTGTTTGTCTTTCCCCATGATCTTTGGTTAGCAATCTCATTTCAGCCTCAAGGATCTGTCTGGCACATCTGGCCTCATTGCCAGGATAAGAGACAAAAGAGAAGACCTTACAGACACTCTGTCAGTGAGTTAGTGCTCTCTTTCCTTTAAGTACAGATGCAATGACATTCTGTCACATGTGTGCAAGTGGTGGTAATTAGGACCAGGTACAATTCAAAGCCAAATCAGACTGGAAGGACATGAAGAAATGTGATGACTTATCTTTCCCAATAGGTAGCAATTATTAGATTCCAAAGGAAAAATAGGCAGATGCACCATATGAAAGGATTTCATTTGTGGCCATTGCTTTTCTTGGCCAGATTCCATTAATGTCAGGTTTGTTGGCCTTAAGCACAGGGATAAGTATTTTATTCTTATTTAGTGTTCCCTGGACAGTTATTATCTGTATCAATTTTCTTCTATCTATATCAATTCTATTGAAATGATGTTGCTTTCAGTTGCAGCATATTACTTAACCAAAATATTGGTTAAATATTGGTTAAAAAGACATCAGCATAATGTGCTTTTAGAGTTAATCTACAGTACCTTCAAAGTTTAAGTTATTTTCTTTAAAGTGAGTTATTTTTGATTATAGGAATAATTCAGGTTCATTTTAAGAATCAATTGAAAAAAATAAAATGGAACTTTATAACCCATAATACTACCAATCAAGATAATCTCTGATAATATACATTTATAAATTTTGAATAATCCTCTAAATAATGTTTTAAATTATTGTTTTTCAGTTAGCTTATAATGTAATTATTCTATGACATTAACTCCTTTTTAAAATCATAATTTAGCTGAGGCCATAGCTTGAGTAGTGGCTTAGCTACCTAAAACCATGTTGTTGTTTTTTTATTTTCTGTATGTTTTTTATTGTAAAAATACTATACAGAGGAGTTATACTTACATGAGCAAGGTAATGAGTACATTTCCTATTGAGCATTGTTGCCTCCTCCTTTGTTTTTCCCCTACCATCCCTTTCCTCCCACCTCCACAACTACCCCACACCTCCCAACCCTGCCAAAGTTGTAAAGTTCATTTGCAACATAGAGTCTTGTACATCTATATGGTATTAATACCATATAGGTCCTAGAGATTTTCCCTCCCAATATGTTCAAAGAAACCATGTGCACAGTTACTAAAAAATTCACCTCTCATAATCTAAGCAGCTGTTCAGAAAATTAACTATTTTAACTTCTAGAAGGATACAAGGAGGATCCTGATTTTTTCATGATTTCTCAATTTTTACCAATCTGATAGGCAACATTTCATGACCATGAGAATTTCATTTGCTTTTTGTCTTCACATTCACTTGTCCATATTTTTTCATTTTGATAATAGAAGTCCTTTGTGTGGATCGTCTACTTGAGCCTTTTTTTTAAAGAGCATTAAGTACTTTTCCCGGTTGACAAATGTTTATGTCTTAAGGATATTGGCAAATAACCTCTAATTTTTCTGGTTAGTTATTTGCCTTTAATTTGAGATCATGTTTTAAAAAATTCAAATTAGAACCAGGAGACAGTGACTCACACCTGTAATCCTAGCTACACAGGAGGCTGAGATTGGGGAATCATAGTTCAATGCCAGCCTGGGCAGGAAAGTCCATGAGATTTATCCCCAATTAACCAGCAAAAAGCTGAAATGGAGCTGTGTCTCAAGTGGTGGAGGCCTTATGGGAAAAAACTCAAGGTCAGTGCCCAAGTCCTAAATTCAAGTCCCAGTACTGGCACACGCACACAAAAATTCAAACAGAAACTTACACTATTTTTGTACTCTGAATCTGTCCTCTGACTTAATTAGCTAGAGCTTCCAACTTCTAACTATGGGAAGACAGAACATGCCAATATTTTCCACTGCTTTTCTACTCTTCAGGATGCCAGGATATACAATAACCTAAAGTTGTTACCCCTGAACAAGGCTCTTCCTCACACTTGAGAAACACACAGATATAAGCAAAGTACAGAATCAACATCACCTCTGTAATGCACCTTGAAATTCTAAAGGTGACTGAATTAGAGGAAGGTAAATGTAACAGAAAAAATGCCATCAACTCCCTGTGTCGCTTGGGTTTCCAATTCTCATTCTGGCATACTATCTATAGCAAATTTTCTTTATGACTCTCTGATGTTCTAATCTCTTCATATGATAGACCTAGAATACTGAATTTACTAGAAACTTGTAGAGGAAAAGAACTTTAAATAGAACTCATACTGAAAATAGTATGAAGAAATCAGAATGGACAGAGGAATTGTTTCCAAATTAAAGATAGGGGAAGATTCAACAGTGGAGGAAACTGGTAACATTGCTTGCTTTCTGAGTTAGGTTTACTAATCTTCAGTTGCCATATATAAGTAACCTCCCTGAACAATAGAACTGTGTTATCACATTTATATATGCATATTTATACATATAGGATAATCCACAAATAGCTTATTAATACAGGCATGATCTCAGCCTCATGTGGGAAGACGCTTGTGCTCAAACCTAAGAAATTAGAAATGTATTCAATGAAATCCAGGTTCCACCTAATCATAAAAGCCTAATATAACTGTGTGATAAACTCAATTTCCCAATGAGGACAGCTTTGGGCAGCCATCAGTCACCACCTAATCCAAGCAGCAGGGGAGACTAGGTCTAATGGAGACTATTCGGTTTGTCCCATTGGCTCCATCTTACTTTGAATGGCTTAAAGCTCTTCAACAATTTACCTAAAAGAGGATTGCCATGTGTCTCGATTGTGTCTAGTATTTTCCGTCATGTAAGATGATACAATTCATTTTTGTGGAATACGTGGGGATTATTAATGTCTTAGTATGAGGAGGAGGGTTATAAATATATCCTGGAAGAGCATCAAATACCTGACAGAATCTCTGCTAACCAGCAATGACTTGACCTTCAAAGTCTGGAGCTGTTCATTATCATCTGATGAGACAGCCTAAATGGCAACAGATCTGGTCTCCTTCTATCTACTGACTTCAAAAGAGCCATGAGGCAAAACACATAATTATCTGGAAAAATTCAGGTGAGAAAAGCTCACTCCTGAATTCTTTGCATAAAGAACTTTAATAGACTGACTTTCTTACATAATTGTTCTATACTGGTCTGAATTTAATAAATTAAGAAAGCGAAGATATCTGCCAGGGAAGCAGTTTTCAGAAGGCCAAGTTTTACAAAGCTACTATGCAGTTCAAAAAGTGCCAGCAGAGCATTAAAATCTACCTAAATTACATTAGTTTTCATTTCACTCATTTTTTGAATAATCTACTTCAAAAAGCTTAGAAAACACTGCTTTTTCAAGCATGAAAAAGAAAAGCTCTTTAATTTTACATAAAGCATATAAACTTGTAAATAAAAAGTATTTTCCTACAGAAAGCTTTGTTTTGGTATCTTCTCTTCTGTCTTTTATTTCATAATTTTACAATGTAGTATAAGCAGTGTTTAGTACTCAAAATGTCAAGCTTCCAGCATTGAAGCTCCTGGTGGCTTGAGTGGAAATAACACAGACAGTGAACAAATACACCATGTATCTAGATTGATATATGAGTACCAATCACTTCCAATGAAACAGTTCATTGACTCCTTTATATGCATAAACTCTATGAAGCTTTCAAATCCAGCTCTGAGTAGAAAATTTTAATAATGAAAAAGATCAGCTATCATTTCCAGTTTCATATAAGATCTTTATTTTATTGTCTTATGAAATATCTATACCAAATAAATAAAAATCCTCTTTTGTAGAAGCTTGGGCTGAGCTTTTGTGGAAGAAGCAACCTGAAGGAGGGAAAAACTGGGAGAGAGCAAAGGAAGGGGTGATATTGCTCAAAAAGAAATGTACTCATTACCTGACTTATAAAACAGTAACCTACATTATTTTTATAATAACAATAGAAAATATATACAAAAAAGAATCAACTTGAAGGCTTATCTAAATGCATTTTGCTTTATTTGGATAACCTATATTGTCATAAATATGCTGTAACCATGGATTTTAAAAAAACAGACAAATGGAAAGAGGTACATTAATGTCTAAAAAACGCTAAATACAAAATAGTACATTAATACCATCTGGTCCAGTTCTTTCTGGATCAACTCTGCCCACCCCATCAGCACCCCCCAGCCCATAAGAAGGATCTAGTTAATTCACAGGAACTGCTTGCTGCCTGAGATTCTTGCCAGAACACTTAACAGCCCCTCATTTGTTGGGTGATTTTATAGGTCTCTGGTGCTGAGCAGAGGTAGGACAGCTTGCAGGGTGTGAGGACAGATAAAACCACCCTGCTGTGTAGATTTAGTCCATTTGCACTGGCTCTCAGACAGAAAACAAATTGCAACCGCTCACAAAGGGGCCCCTTTCTGCCCTTGCAAGCCTGAAAAATGCAGGCAAAAATGAGTAAATCAGGCAACTTCACATCAGGAGGGGGAAAATGGCTACCACTCTAACAGCTGCTCTTGTAATTAAGAACAGATTTCATCACTAAACTCTTGCTGGTTATGTCCAAAGCAAACCAAATACACAGATGTGAGGCATTTGCATACTAACCAATTTATCCTGAGTAACCAAACCAAATTTACCTTTTGTGCTTTAAAATACTCCCTTTAAAAATATTACCCAATTTGTAATAAGTATAAAGCAATGTCCAATTCTAAGCTTAACTATATTTCTGTCATTATCATGCAACTAAATTTATTTTGGCCTTTTACCAAATTCACTTTCCTTTTACATAACCAGAATTACAATGGACTGCCATGGACATGACCTCTTTCAAATAATGAAACTGGGCTACCCATTCCTTTTACTCATAAAATTTGCTAAATTTATTGCTGCCTCATTTATCCATGTTTTAAACAACTGCATGGCACATGCAGTAAAAAAAAAATCACATTTGACCTTTGTAAAGGTAAATTAGTGTGAAGTTATATCAGAGATATAAAATTAATGAAATGGTAAAATTACAATAAAAGTGATCAGTACGGGAAAATTAATGGAAGGCCACTACACCATTATAAGAAAGAGCAATATACAATTCAAACAATTATATAAATGAACCTCACAAGTGAAATGCTGAACAAAAAAGGTAATAACATAAAGTGCAAAAGTAGGCACTGTAATTTTGCTGTTGGAAGGCAAAGTAATGGTCACCTTTCCGTAGGTAGGGTTGTTCCCAGAAGGGACAAAGAGGGTTGTTAGGAATGTGGTCCTGATCTATTCCTTAACATGGGCAATGGGTATACAAGTGTGTTCAGTATGGAAGAATTTTTCATGTTGTACACTTATGAGAACCTATGTATAGTTATACATAGGTTCATATAGGTATGAACCTGTGTATATATATATACTTATATATATACATATATATACATATATACTCTTCTATAAGAAGTTAAAAATGAAAAGATATGAAATGCATCTCTTGGATTTCATGATTTTCAGTACCAACTTTAAGTGATAGCTTACTCCTTTCAGCCACAACTTCTTCATGTGACACTATCCATTTTGTGCTCACTAATCTCATGTGTCACTGTGGCAACTGTGTCCTTATTAACAAATTACATTAAGACATACAATTCTTTTTCTAAATTGCTTAAGTAGCCAAACATTGAAGTTTAGATTATCTGTACAATGTTCTAAGAGAGTCTCTTGTCTAACATTTCAAACTGATTTTCTAACCCAAAAGTGTGAATGTTAAGTAACTTTTTATTATAAACTGTATTATCACTACTGTAATTTAAAGTAAAGGAACAGTTTCATACCTGCAATTTTCTATATAATGTGGTTCTAAGTGCATTCTTACTTGCATGGCTTACTATACTATTTTATCCATGGAACAATAATCCATACAGAAATCCATAGATTTAAATAAGCTAATCCAAAGGTATAAAAATGCAAAATAATACCTATTCAAGTCAACCTAGTGTTTACTAAAACCCTGAATACCTAAAGCATGTATTATTATTTATCAATAAAAATCTGAGAAATATTAACTTCCTTGATATGATCATTACATGCTACATACATGATGTATTGAATTACAATGGTTGTACACAAAAAATCAGTACAAAATAATAATAAAAGAAAAATAAATTTACTTGCAAAAAAATAGATTTCAAACACTCTAACCACCAATGTAAGTGCAGTCTGGAGGGTGACTTGGTAGTTTAAATAGTGCAGTTCTCATTCAGAATTGTATGTTCTCAATTGAAATTACACTGCTGTGCAACCACTAAGGTATTAAAAATATCTGCAGAAGTAAATGGAGGAATCAAGTCATGGCTGTTGCTTAGAGAGTGAGGTATGAGAAAGCACATGCTCTCATCCCAGTTAGGTCTGTGGTAGATGAAAAGGCAGATCGTTACAAACATAATCACACACACTTTGCTCTAAGTGGCTTCACAGCTGCACTTCCCAATTGGTGACCATCAATTCATGAGCCAGAGGTCAAAGACATAAAGCAACTTTCTTTCCTTTAAGAGGAGGGTCTAGTTGACCTTTCCCTTTGTGTCTGTTCATCTATTTCATCACTGTGGCAGAGGCTGAATTCTCTTCTGATAGTTTGATCCTACCTATGCAGTCATTAATGTTTAAACTATTAAAAGGAAAAGAACATGGAGAAAGTTGTGTACTCATCTATTTGAATCTTCATTTGTAAGTCAAAGTCCTAGAGAATTTGTACCTAGCATAATAATTCACTAACCTAGTTTGTTGTAGTGAACTGGAATATATAACTAAACTACTAGATTAGTATTTTCAAGCAAACATTTGCCGGAATACTAGTTCTATAGGTTGCTCTGCAAAGACAAATGATCTTGGGGTCAAGAACATTTAAAAAGTGCTGCACTTTACGGTCTCCTTTCAAGAAATTCCTAATGGAATTGTTATCAAGAGGGCTGAGAAATACAGAAGTAAAGAAACTAGCTTAAATATCTTTTTCACAAAATGATTAGCATCCCTTCAAAAGTAAGGTTCTTCAAAATATGCACAGGAGATACTGGAAGCTGCTGTAGGGAAAGAGAGCAAAAGAAGCTTATTGCAGCATCAATGTAACAGGATCCAACTTATTTTTGCCTCTTCTACACCACAGAAAAATAGTTTTGTGTCTAGTCTGGTAGTGACAGAGAGGTTGACTAAGTTAGGGGGAGACTAAAGGCAAAAAGTTAAGTGGTTATGAAACACAGGACTGAAGGATCCCAGTCTTAAGACATTCACGCTCCCCCTCCCCCTGCCTGCCCTAAGGTAAAGAAGGAATAGCAGGTGAAATAATAGAAGCACAGTAACTGCATATAATTCAAAGGTGTACCCTTAGAAACACAGTGAAAGGCTCTCATTTGAGCATGACAGAATTCTGGGGAAGCTTGTTTGGTAAAATGTCAGTATAGGGGATAGGTTGTCCTCACAAACATTTATCTGGGCACATCCAAAAAGCAGTTATACATATAGCTACTCAGCTTAAAGGGAAGGCCAGGACTAGAAATACACAGTGCAATCACAGAGACTATACATAAAGTCATTGGACTGAATGGTCCTTCCAGAGGAACATGGTAAAAGAGTACAAAATACCAACATTTCATTGCATAAAACACAAAAATCAATTCATCCATTTATGAGTATATAATATTCTTTGATATTGTAATTCTAAATTTTCTTTTGCATTGGTCCAAAGAGCTTGACAGTGTTTTGTATTTTGTCTTTAATCTTGGTCATTGGTATATAATGTAAAAGAATAAAAGTAGTCTGAACAGAAAAGGATCCAATTAAGTATACCTGAAGGCCAAAGTCAGAACTGACTAAAGCCTTGTAAACTAGTCTTCTTTGCAACTACCCTAATAATAGCAAGGGAAAAAGTAAGGAACTCTAATAGGGAAGTAGTAAGTAGGTACACAACTTGATAGGCTTAGGTCTAGAAATGAGTCTAAGAGGTTCCATGTGAGAATTTTACTAAAAACTGTATTTTTTAATCCTGTGAAAAAATAGAAAATTGAAAAATAGTTAAAAATAAGATATCCTTTTCATTTTGCTTGTTTCTAAAGCATTTGAGAATGCACTAAAAAAAACATTTAAAACTAAAGTTATTAACAGATATTAGAAAAGACACTGTGTTGAATTTAAATGTTCTTGTTTTGATTTTAATCACCATGAAATGAGTATGGAATTATGAAGTGTTTCTTTTTCTCGGGGTAATTGAATTGTGTATTACTGGAAGATCATGGGGATTAGCCTATATTCTCGGTGGGGGTAAGAGGGTCAAGAGAAGCAATGCCCTAGTGATGGTCTTATCACCCCAAACAGCCACTCGATAAACAGTACTCACCTGAGAGAGGGAGATGTCCAGAAACATCACACTGAGAACGGAACTCAAGAATCCAGTGGCAACCACTTAATTCCACATAGTACTTTCAAGAGATCAGCAGGAAGCCCTGAAATACTTTAGTCTATAATACCTACAATCCTGTATTAAATGTAATAGGATTTATAAGTCACCTAGGAAGAGGAGGGAGAACCTCAAGAATTATGAAATGTTGTTGTACCATGTAAACACTGTATACTTTACACTTTTCAATGGTTTGCTTACAAATGATTCAGATGGTAAATTTCATGCTCTGTGGTTTTCTTTACCCTAAATATTCTAAATTACTGATGAAATTAAATTCTCTTTAAATAGCTTACATTTATCCATACAGTATTTGTATCCTATCCCTCAGGAACTTGTGAGCTTGCAAGTTTTTTTTAGGCTGGGAAAGAAAGGTGAAACTGGACCTTCACAATGGTTAAACAGATAATGCTGCTCAAGGAGTTGCTAAAGAGAATTCAACTGGGCAGACATTCATGAGTTAGAAAAGTTGGTATGTAAATAAATAAAGTTTAAAAAAATTTAAAAAAACAGAAAAAAAGCTGGTATGTGAGCAAAATGTTTAACCAGAAAGGGGACTTTAAGATTTGGAGAGGAGACTGATAAAGAGGACAAATGGTGAAGACAAAAAAGAAGAATCCAAGATGATTCCGGACACTGTTTCAGAGATCAAGATAATTATATGTCAACCTGACTTTCAACAAAGGAAATAGAAGGAAAGGAGTTGGGGAAAAAAGGGAATAACTTGAACATTATTTATCTGTAAAGGCATTGTAAAGGCAATGTAAAGCTGGATCTCAGACAAACTGCATGCAAGTCATTCTTGGACACAAACAACTGAGCCATCATGGTTTTTTGCCCAGAAGTGATCCTGCTTAGCTCTCCTAGAGCAGCCCTCACTGCAAGTGTATCTAAGTGAGGAGGAGGCATTCACATTGACAGGTAAAAACCACTGGACTTCAATTGTGATGAAGATTAAGAAATTTCTGGAGGGTGAGAGTCTCTGCTAAAAATTCGCCTTGCTCTAGGGAAACTGATTAGAACAGTGAAAAAATTAAATCCTTCAGAACTTTATGCCTTTAGGCAACCTGACAATTGATCTTCCTTCCATTTTGGATATTAGTTCTTCCCAGTAACTCAGATACTTTCCCACTTTGATCTGTATAAAAGGTCATTTGATGTTTCTAGGTCTATCTCACTGGAGTTCCTTTCCACAAAGCAGCAGATAAATCTTTGCTGTTTTGACATCAGAAGTCCTTGTAAGTATCTTCTCTCGGTTCCAAAAGCTGAGAGTAAGGAGGGGGCAGCTGAATCATAATGTCATTATGTTCAAGTTGGAGAACTGTAGTTGATTTATAATATTTTAGAGAGAGAGAGAGAGACTAGTTCAGAATCTATCACAAAATGTTACAGAATTGCAAAAATAAACAGAACTGATTTCTAGGGAGGGTAGGAACAGTAACTCAGAAAAGCAAAGTAAGTTTATTTTCATGAAAATGTATGCATTTAAATTGTCTTCCCTATCTCTGTCCTTTACACTTAGCACTGGTTGTTTTGAAAATGGGCATGTTTTAATTTCTGTTAGAATAATGTAGTTTGAGCATTAATTTTATTTTTCAAATTTGTGCCAGCTATTTAATCTGTGAAATGCAGCCCAGAAAAACATGCAGTTATAAAACCTGTTGGTATAAAGATAAGCAGTTTATTTAACAACTAATTAAATGTGGTCACCAGAGGAATCACAGCTTATAAAACTTTATCAGAAAAAGATTAATCCATTTCAGGCTTAAACCAAATGTCATGCAAAAGCTCATGAATTTAGATAGGAATCCACTTATTATCCAAAGACATTTCATACTATATTTATGCTTACTTCAATCAAATCCATATACTTTGTAGCTATCATTGATTCCAGGGACAATTATAAAACTAGAATAACATAACAGGCAGCCTTTATCTATTTGACAAATTTTCTAGAATACTCTAAAATATAAATGTATACATCTATTCTTTCAGAAATTCAAAACAATGCACCAACTGTGGCGTTTTAACTCAAAAAGACCAATCCAACAACTCCATATTATACACTTATTATCTGTTGCATCCTAGGAAATAAAGACAGGAGAAATACAGTTTTTGAGTGGCTCATAAAGTAGAGGAGAGGAGAGGAAGAGAGAGAAAGAAATGACAGTAAATGTTGCAACTGTTACTCAGCTACACTCTAGTGCCTCAATCACCTGAGACTGAGAAGTAAGGTATGAGAGGAAGTAGTTTGTGCTCCTTCTAGGTAGCATCTTTATGAACAGGTTGTTTCTTCCCCTTTCTTCTCCATCTTGCTGATGCTGACAAACAATATAGCCCATCTTGGATCATGTGGAAACTACTGGCAGGAATGTAAATTAGTATAGCCATTATGAAAAACAGTATGTCAGTTCTCCAAAAAATTAAGGATTGAACTATTATATGATCTAGGAATCCTACTACTTGGTATATATACAAAGGAAATGAAATCAGTCTATTGAAAAAGAAAGCAATATCTGCATTCCCAATTTACTGCACCACAGTTCCCAACAACCAAGATATGGAATCAAACAGATAAAGAAAATGTGATATATGGTCACAGTGAAATACTACTCAGCCATAAAAGCCATAAAAAGACAATTCTGTCATTTGTGGTATCTTGGATGAGCATTGTAGAAATTGTATTCTATAAAATAAGACAGCCATAGAAAGACAAATATTGTATGACCTCACTCTACTTCTACTAAAGATAGTGGAAGAAGAGATAAATAGGGATAGGATGGTCAATAAGTACAGAGTTATAAAGACTAAATTCGGTATTCTACTGCACTGTACTGGGTGGCTATAATTAATTAAATTAAATATTTCAAAATAGCTGAAAGTAAAGATTTTGAATATTTTTGCCACAAAAAACAGTTAATGTAGAAGTGATAAATATGGTAAATGCTCTGCTTCCATTATTTTATAACATATGTATGGAATTGTCATACTGTGCCATATAAACATGTATAGTTATTGCATGTCCATTAAAAAGGAGAAAAATAGTGGTCCTAATGCAGGTAGTAGACACAGAAACTAGAGTAGAAGGAGTAGAAGCCTCTTTCTGTGGCAGGACATCACAGAACAGAACCATCGTACCACTTCAGACTTTAATATTCTGTTTTGAAGTCATTGTTTGGAATCAATCATGAGAAGCAGCTTCAAGCTCTAATTAACATGTAATAAACTTGCTTCTTTTTCTAAGGAGACTTTATATTGGAAAATTCTCTTTTAAAAGAAGAATGAAAATGTATTAGTAAAAATGAAGCAAAGTGTGATTTCTAATTTTTATGAAAAATGAAGCCTTAATTAATAAATTAATCTTACAAGTAACAAAATTGAGATCCACAATTAAACTCTTATAAAATCTTAGGAAAGAATTAGTTATGTGCTCATGGAGGGCCATAATTTTTAAATGAAATTGTATAATCACATAATGGAGCTATTTTTAAAAAATAATGTAAAAAGCTAAAGATTAACAAAACTGTAAAACTCAGAAACAGTAGGAAACAGGATAATCACTGAAAATGTAGTCACTGACAAGTAAATGAGAAAAGCCTAGGAAAATACAATGAACGTGATTGAAAAAATTCCAGATCAAAACAATTAGAGAGGAACTAATAAAAAAAAAGACAATGATTGGTCATAAGGGCCATTCCTTTAAGGAGAAAATCAAAAACAATATACACAATATGTATACAAACACTTAATGGCTGTGTGTGGTAGTGTACATTTCTTATCCCCTGAAACAAGGAGAAGCACAGGTAGGAAGATTATAGGCCAGGCCAACCTGGACATAAAGGGAGTCCCTACCTAAAAATAACCAATGCAAAGAGGGGCTGGAGGTACAAGTCAAACGGTAGAGCATCTGCCTTGCAAGTGCAAAGCCCTGAGCTCAAATCTGAGCACCACACAAAGGACACACTGATAAGTGATATGAATAGCATTCCCTGATTCAGGAGTTGGGTCATATTGAGATGCATCTTAGTGATGCTACAGAAATTACAAGAAAGACTGTACATACTCATGTAGAAAGAAAGAAATCACAAGAGGAAACAGGTTGGACCAACTGAAAGGATGTTTCTCAGCAATACTCAAGACAGTCTCTATAACTGATGAAACAAAGAAATACCAAAGGAAGAAGGAAGAAAAAGACAGTGTTTTCCAGAATGAAATCCATGTCATGTTTGTTGATTCTGTTCTCCTGAATGGTGGGATATGAAGTGATTTTATTTCATTTTTTAAAATTGACTGACATTAGTTATGCAGAGGGGGGCTTCACTGTTGAGCTGATTTTTAAATTTCATTTTTATCCATTATGAAAATTAAAATATAACAGTCTCCTAGTAAAATGAGTATACAGAAAATATTATAGAAGTAAACATGACAAGATATTAACAATAAGTCATTTCTAGCAATTATTGCTCTTTTGAATAAGAGGAACAGGCCTGAAAGGATCTGATGAGAACATTGGGAGGGACAGCACATGAATCCTACCTAAAGGCTGAAAGGTTTGAAAGAAAATGACATGTGTAAGAGACAGAGGTAAGGTAAATCAATTGAGATAAAGCCTCTTGACATTGCAGACCATGTCTGAACTTCATTCTGGCCTTTATTTTTTATTTCAGTTATTGATCTATCAAACATCATTCAAAGCACTGAAAGTAGGTTTGCCTCTCTAGTTCTCTGGCACAGAAACTCAATGTGCAGAACTGAGGGTGAAATAACTCAGGATTAGCTCTGTTAGATGATGGGAGAAAGATGAATGGGAAGGGACTTGTCCTCCAGGAGCTTACAATATATCAGTGAGGTAAGTCAGACATAAAAAAGTAAATAATAATATGTGGTAATGGAACACAAGTTGACACTAGAGGAATTTAGAGAAAAGGCAGTATCATATCAGTGGCTAGTGCTGCCTGAGACAATGGAGGAGTTACATCGGATCTGGAAGAAAGGACACAGTTTTGACTTAAGATTTTCAGTCTCACAAGGATTCCTACCAATAGCTATGTCCTAATTCCATATAAACAGGGTATTAATCGTTTTTCTCACTGAAATTATTTACTGACTAGTAAATTATAATGAGTTTCAACTACCTGCAAAAATAACTTGACTTATACCTATTAGCAAACTAAATTCTAGGTAGGTAAGGTAGACAAAAGTAACACTGCCAGTAATGATGACATCCCAGGACACAACTAACAGGAAGAGGAATAGATTGCAGAACTTCTGATATGCAAGTCAATCTCAGGAAGGGTCAGAACCATCCAAGAGAGGAAGGCCACTGCTCAATGTTGTAGGTTCCCCCACTCCCTTAGTTATAGAGCTTGAGCAAAGACAAGATTAAGTTGTGATGGGTATGACACAAGGAGTCAAATGCCCATTCAGGGTTGGAGGAGAACCTCCATTACAGGTGATTTCCATGTAGTTTTTAAGGCCTCTAAGAATTGTTGCGGTGGTGGGGCAGGCTGAACAGTATATGTTGTCAGAACTTACACAGACAGAACTTACATAGACAAATACCACCAGGTATATATGTTTCTATTTGCTGCAATTTACCCTCTGTCTCCCAGATGAAGCATCCTCCATTTACTGTGTATCAAAGGCATACTAAAGGCTAAATGGTAAAATGCTATGTAGCCAGCAATATCTCTGAAGGAGAGAACCATAAGACAACAAATAAAGCTCTGGATAAATAAATACGAGGTTGTGTTTGCCTAAATCAACATATCCCTTGAATAACTGAAACAGGAACCATGAGAAGCAGGAACCATGAAAAGTATGGAATAACACAGAGAGGAAAAAGACATTCTTAGAAGCTTTTGTGCCTCTTAGAACTCAGTATTCTAGGCTGTTTTAAATCCTCTAAAATGTAACTCATGTTGAAGAAAGCCTCAAAGTCTAGGCTCTTACTCCTCCTCCAGAAACCTCTCATCTCCCTCCTCTTCATCCCTACTTCTTCTCACTCATCTTCCTGAACTCCTCATCCCTACTTCTTCTCACTCCAGCTCTACTTTGTGACTAGAAAACAGCCATCTCAGGAAAACCTGAACACATGTCCCCACAGAGGGATTCTACCCTTGAAACCAAAAGAGGAGGAGGAGGAGGAGGAAGAGAAGAAGGTATAATGCATATCAGTCCTGTCCAAGCCACTGCCTTCTTGGCATCTGTTTCTGAGGCCAGCACGCCTTCTATCTGTGCCACGTTTGCATCCATCAGTAAATATGATCCCCATGTTGGAAGTGTGTGGCTCCTCTCTTCCCATAAAAAGATTTAGCAGAAATTACTGCAATTATGAGGAGACCATTGGCAGACTAGAGGAGACTTCTTTTATTTATGTCCTGAAATTAATCACTTAATTCATCGAGTGTGAACAGTTGGAGATGTTTACAAAATCAGGGGAAAAATATCAAAACAAAACCATACATCTTGTTGCACTTACATCTTAATGATATTCATCTACTTACCTTAATTTACAACTCTGAACAGACAAACTACCTGGAGTTAGGCATTTGGAAGGTAAATATAAAGCCAGTAGAGCCACCAACATTAATGGTTACTTAAATACATTTTTGTTGAGTGCTTACTATGCATCAGCCAGACATCATGTAACTATTAAAATAATTTCATAATTATCAATAGGTTCATAACTATCAATTGTTTCTACCATGATTCCATGTCACCAAGAAGGCAGTTGAGACACAGACTAGACCTCTAGCAAATAGGAGTGAGAGTCAAACTCAGGTAAGCTTCATTTCATAAACCACACTCTTCATCTACAATTTGACCAATCACTGCAGATATGTGGGGCCTAAACAAACTTGTTTCCAAAGGCATATTGTTCCTGGAGCCTGACCTTTGGTCAAATTAGAACTACAGGGTACTCAAGGGTGGTCAACTAGCTGCTTGTTACATGTGTAGCTATGGAAGTAGATCTGCAACTAGCATAAGAGAGATTCTATTCTCATGTGCCATAAAAGCATTGCTAATGCTGGTGAATCATGTGGAGATAAGTAAGTCCACTGCTCAGCCCAATTAAACATGCTGTTTAACACATGGTGGCTTCAGACAGCTCTGTTAGTTATTCTAAGAGCTTACTACCTAAGCATTTAAATATTTTTCTCCAACCCAAATCTTGTTGATTTTATATTTCATTTAATTGGAAATAGGTCTTACATGGTATGTTCCACTACAGCTAAAAATAGCATAGGAAAAAAAATACAGAGAAACACAGCAAATGTGACCCTTGACGGAAACAGAATCTCAAGAAGGGCTAAGCATCACACAGGGAGAATATTGTCACTTGGGCTTTGTTACATTAATCCAGGATAATCTTGATATTCTAGATTTCAATTGTTTACAACAAAAACATCCAAATTTTATTTCCCTCTATTTCACATGCCCACACATATATAATTGCTCCCAATAATATATCCATGTTTATATTGTTTCTACTTTGAAGCAGTAATGCAGCTAATATTTACCTGTGTTTATTTTATTATCACTCTGCTAAGTCTATCTTAAATTTTAACTTCATTTTCTCTCCCTCCCCAATAACTCTGCCAAATAGATATTATCAATTTCTCCATATCTCACTAAGGAAACTGGGAACCAGAGGGATTAAATGGTTTGGCTATTAGAGGGTAGAGCCAAAACCCAAATCCCATTCTTGTTGGTGTCCAGGCTATTGTCATTCCACACTGTCTTACCTCTTCCCTGTGTTTCTGAATGGCTGCACGTGATCTGAGCAAGGATAGATGAAATCCAGAAGAAGCTTTTCTCATTGGACTATGTAGTAGGGACATTTTTTCAGCAAAGCTAAATGGTGGAGTAGCCTTGAGCTTCTGCTTGGCCCCAGGTTTGGAGTCAGCAAACTCATAAGGTTGTAGTTTAAGAAAAAGCAGTCTTCGAATCTACCCAAATGTTTTCCCAAGAAGAAAGCTTTACAAGAACTGGGAAAAGATACAAGGAAACACAGTGGGCAGGCTAACAGCCTCTTTGTGAGTCCTATCCTCAATGCCTCTACCATCAGAAGTGGTTCCTACCATAAGGCTACAAAACTTGGCTTTTAAACATAAATCTGAAGGAGCCCCAGAGGAGAAAGGAACAGAAAAGGCCATCAGAACCTTCACACAGGAGCTCCATTTTCTTCAGATTTTCCAATCAAGGGTTATAGAAACATAAGTCATTTTATGTTATTAAGTGCCTTACCTTTTAGGACCTGCTGGCTGAACATGAAAGAGCTAAAAAAATATATGGAAACATTTCCATGTGCCAGTCTCCATTATGACCTTCAGAATAACTTACTAAAATACAGAAAGCAAATGCTTTCATCCAGCAGGTGAGATCAACATTGAGGAGTCTGCTCTTGCAAGGACAAGTGTGAACAGGAAGGATCACAGAGCACAGCTATATGTGCATTTGCTACACCACACTGTTCCCCAGGAGCTGCCTACACCTCTTTCTGCAATGGGTAGATAACGAGAAGAAAATGAGACCACTACAGATAAGCCAGCTCTACAGGTTCCACGAACTCGCTGTTCTTTAAGAAGCAACCTAAGAGCTTACTTGGATTTGAAAACATTATACATCTCAAATGTAATTAAGAAATTCCGGCTGGCATGAATATGTAATACACACACTGCTTTGCAGATGCCTTTTTTGCCCGACAGGCTGGTGCCCACTTTACTTTGGAAGAAATCCATTTTCATACAAAGGTAACCAAGAGTGACAAGAAATAGGAAACCTATAACATTTATCTTCTGTGAACTTATAAAAAAATCAGTTAATTGCTTTTCTAGGAAGCTATTTTGTGGAATCATAATTCTCTATCTTTCTATTTATATTCATGGCATAAATGGTGATTTTTTAAGGCTGTTCATGAAGATGCTCTGATTAATCAATACATCTTAAAGAATTTAATTAATATGTTTTAACAAGTAAAGTTTTGATCAACCAAAAATAGTTACTTTGCTCATATAGATGAATTATCAACCACTCCTAAAACTTCTAACATAACCTCTACTCACTGATACTCACATTTAGGTATTTCTTTCCTGATCAACTAAGCTCTGGTTAGCAAGGCTTTCTTTGCCCTGCATTTCAAATGTGTTGCACTCCCAGACATCAGAATCCTTTGCTTTATAGCAGATTCAAATCAATTCTATTTATGGTATTAACAGAAAGCAACAATTAAAATACTGAAGTTTTGGAAAACTAGTGCTAAAATTAGTGCCAAACAAACTGATCACACAGCCTACAAGAATCAAAGGTTCTACAAATTACAGGTTTTTTTTTCCTTTGCTTTTGTTGTCACCTATTTTTCCTGGTAGGTAATTTTATGTTTTTCAATTCTAAAACTTTGAGGCTAATATGACACACCTTTCCAAACCCAAACCTATTAGTCTGACAATAATCCCTTATGCTGTGAGTGAAAGGCAGATCTGGAAGTTAACCATACTTAAGTTTCAGGGACCTCAATGCTCCAGAAGGAACCTAATGATGTGTTAACAGATATATGTTTTATTAAAATACAATGTAAAACCTGTATCTAACCCTCCAGGCTAGCAGTCTCCAAGGTCTAGATCTGGAATTAGAAGTTAAAAGCCAAATGTGTTCAAGGAGGGGTGGAGGGAGAAGGGAGGGAGGGAAAGAAAATAATTTCACTTCTGTTGGAAGAAAATATATTGTGCCCTGTCCTAGAATGTTCTAGAACACATGTTGCAGACATTCATTAAGTCCCTTGTCTCTTGCCTAACAGCAGACATCTTTCCAAGTGGCACTCCAGGGTAGGCTCACTTAATGAGGGGTGGCGTCAAGAACAAGAGACTCAGCTATAACAACGAAAATATGTTTTTCATTAAACACAAAACTGAGCTGGGAAAAAAAACTAGCCAAGAGGCAGGTGTATCAGTGAAGGAATTCTCATGAGGCCTTTAACTTCCACATCAAATTGCACTGGATTTTTCTACACTAATTACCTATTACTGAAGACTGAAGAATTATAACAAATAATTTGCCACAGAAACAGAGCACAGATGTTGCAAGGGATAAAATGAGGGGTTTATGAAGTACAAAATCAGGCAGAAGAGATTCCAAATTTGCTGTTTTTAAAAATACCATACATTTTTTTCTACTACAAGAATGATGAAAGTGAAAGAGGTCTAGGAGGCCAGTTTTAAATTTAGTTTGGACTATGAGTGAGAGAAATTGCAAATTAAAAGCTAAGTGCTAGAATCTAATTTATTCCATTCCTGCAGATAGATATCCTAAAGGCAGAAATCACAAATTCGTTGTTTAATGTCTCACATCACAGTGCATATAGTCCTTTTGAGAGAAATGTACTACCCAATGACAAGCAGCCACTTTTGAAAGCCCCTCCCCCTTGTTTTTATGTCATGGTTGCCTAATGCTTCCCCTTTTAGCCTCTAAATTCTCCACACCATAAGTCTTGCTCTACACCTTACATCCTAGAAAATGTAGCACATAATTTCCTTCCAGCTCCTTTTCTCTATAAATTTCCTAGGAAAAAAAACTTTCCCTACTGCACTGGAAAGATATTTTTATACTGGTGATGTCTATATTAAATACACACACACACACACACACACACATACACACCACGCACACGTTTCTGAAATTGTTCGCCACATTCAGTTATTTTACCTCTTCCCCCAAATAAAAGCGTCTTTTCAAAGAAAAATCTATTCCTAAAATTCTCCAATTTCTATGTTATGAGTTCAGATTTTATATGAATGCTCTAAAATATGGAATTATATGCCTACAAAAAGATATTGATGAGCTTCTCTTGGAATAGAGAAAGACAAAAATGGAAAATAACAATAACAAAAAAACACTTGGAGGTTTTTTTGCAGGGGATGGGACTAAAACTGACAGAGATAATATTTGGGGCCTAAGCATAAATCAGACTTTTATTTCTACAATACTGGGCATATTATCCTAATAAGTATTTCAACATTCTAATTATAGTATTTTTCCTAATGTGCAAGGAATTTTGCTAAAATAAGAACTGCATGTCCCCTCTAATTTCACTCTGTAAACAACACTTCTTGTCAGGGTTACCTCTCTTCTATTCATGCACAATTGGCCTCTCTGACATATTCAGGATAGAATGTGAGGAGAGCAGCAGTCTGGCTGGTTAATGCCACTGCATGTAGGAAAATGGAATCCTCGCTGTATATAGCTCTAGTTTCTGTCACTGTTCCTCTCTATCTCTTATATTCTGTGATGACTAAATACTGGCACAAAGGTGTCATTCCCAATCTGGTGTCCTTTAAGGGAATCCTAACAATATCTTAGTTATTGATAACATACTTGACTGCCTCATGAAAGTTGTGCAAGTATCTGCATTACGCTATACTGGATATAAAAATGTTCATCTTTGCAGGCCAGGAATAGTGGCACATGACTACAAACTTCTGGGAGACAGAAAATTGCAGTCTACAGCCAGCCTAGGCAAAAAGTTAGTGAGGCTAACAAAAAACAAAAACAAAAACTGAGGGTATGGCTCAAGTGCTCTACCACTTACCTAGCATGTGTAAAGCCCTGAATTTAATCCTCAATACCACTACCAAAAAAAAATAATAACATTGGAGTTTTTATCAACTCACTGGTTTCCAAAATGAATACTTACCTAAAAAATTTGAAGTTGCCTTGGTAGATTAAAAATAATTTTTAAAATTTTTTTAATTATTTTAAAATTAAAAATAATTTTAACTGGATCAGTTAGAATGAAAGTTGTAAGTAGATAGATATCTGAGAGTTTAAGTTGATCATCACTGTCCAATCATTAACTCTGCATTCTTACAAGTGAATGTCATTGATGAGAATGGTAAAATCAAAGAGCCTGACAAGTTCAGTTTTATAAGTGTGTGTGTGTGTGTGTGTGTATGTATTTACATATATATATATATATATACATGATATCTAGGCATGTTTCCCTCTGATTTTTAAAAATAAAAGCCTACAGAGATTATATTGTGTTTCCATTAATTCCTAATGAGCATATTTTAGAATCTCTCATAAATGTGTAATGAAATAATCTACTGGTACACATGTCATTGAATTTCCTCATTAAATTCTGTATAAACATCTCATGGAGTACATATCATCTCTAAGTGCAACATGGTCCCTGGGGAGTTCTGAGATGCTACAACAGAAATGCCTAAGCTCAGCTTTTTCTGAAAGGAAACAAAGAATGTCAAATCATTCTTTTCATTTGTTATTAAATCAAATTAAGAGCCAGTATGAGCCATTGGTGACTCATACCTAACTGCTTAGGAGGCTGAGATCTGAGAATCACAGTTTGAAGGCAGCCTAGGCAGAAAAGTCTGTCCTGATTTCAAGCCCCAGGATTAATACCAAAATAAATAAGTAAAGAAAGAAATAAACAAAATTAAATAATTAAAATTAAGATGCAAGGAATATTCTAGCCACACTGATATTGCATTTGCAAAGAAGAATTTATTTGCACTGTGCTAATTGACTTACACCTGTAATCTTGGCTACTTTGGAGAAAAAGTTTAATGCACAAGGAATGTGGTTAGAGACCAGCCTGAGCAAAAAGTTTAGGACACTCTCTATCTCAACTAAAGGCTGGGTGCAGTAGCACATAACCATCAACCCAAGGCAAAAGCTGATTACATTCCATCTCTACCAACAGTGAGTATAATAGCACATACTTGTCCTCCTATTTATGATGGGAAGCAAAAGAGGAGAATTATGGTCCAAGCAACACTGGGCCTGCTCCTATGTTAAGCAAGAACCTATCAACAACAACAACCAACCAATCAAACATCCAAACATAGCAAGAAGGGATAGAGGTGTCGACTCAAGCGGTAGAGCACCTGCCTACTAAGTACATAGTCCTGAGCTCAATATTGCCAAAAGAAAAAAGAGAGAGAATATATAAAAAGTAAATACTTAACTGTTTCTAAGTACAATGTTTGAAAACTATTTTAGCTTATATATCTAATTTCACCAATTTGGAATATGGTATGAGCTGTGCTTCTTTACAAAATGTTTCATCCAGATTTACTGTTCAAGTATCTAGCCATTTCTGAATAAGCAATGTGCTTACTCAGAATTCTCATATTCAGTACATCCACTCCACACATTTTATAACACAACCAGTGAATACATTAAAATCAAAATGCAAACCAAAAAATATGAACCATGCTATAAAGAATATGAATCATCACCATGCTCAGATATCAATTAACTTAAGACCATTTTCATCTGACAAGGAGGATGCAGGTAAAAATTCTGATTAATATCAATAAATATAGATGATAAATATTATAATACGGATGAGAATCTGATATATTTGAATATATGTACAATTTTCAATATTAAGTAACTTAAGTAAGTACTTTAAGAGTTATGATGAAATTTCCTTTATAAAATTTACCTTGAAATTTTAAAAACTCATAAAAAGGTTGAGTTTTATGTAGAACTCATCTAGGTAAAATTTTACCCCTTGGAGTGCTAAATTACTTTGAAGTGCTTTTATTTCTGGTATACAATATCAGATATCACTATCTTATTCACAAAAAATCCTTGAACTATTTTGAAGAAAGCATCCCTTCCCTAAGTCATACATACATGCATGCCTTCACAAATGTACACATGTGTACACATTCCAATTATAATAAACTTGAGATTTAAAAAACACAATTCATATTTATCTTCCAATTTGAGGAAGTTTACCACGTTTTACACATGAAGTTTTACCACATAAAGTCAGTCACATCACTGAAACAAAGACATGTGGAAATGCAATTTTCAAAGTGAAGCAGCTGGATCATTTCTTAGTTGCACAAAAATGACAGTGAGAACAGACTTACCTCTCCTTGCTTGGGGATGTTGAATTTGGAAAGCTTGGTCTTAGCTCTAGCTGACTCTGACTTAGTGACTGGGCCCCCCCTGTAGGATGTACAGTGCACACCAGATTCTGTAGAGGACTTCAGCTTAGGGGACTCATCAGGAGCCTGGTCTTGACCATCCATTGGTCGTACATATGCGGTTGGTTTTTGCTGGACCAGACTAGGTTTTGAAGCCAATGACGGAGGAAAGTTCTGAACACAGTGTGCACTGCTGTTGTGCTTAGTTGCCATCGCAGGTGGCCTTTCCTGGGTCTGAAGCCCCATCTCCACATTACACACTTGTTTGGCCCGTGGTTGCTGTCTGCCAACACCATCTCCAAGCAAGGTTCTAAGAGAGCCTTGTGGTGCTGCATGGGAAGAAGAAAAAAGAAGAATGAGGGACTGAACATACAATGGTTAGGTTTGTTTCATTGTTCTCTGAGGTAGTATATCTGTTCAAAACCAGCAACCTGTGCTCTGCCTACCTGCTCTCTGTTGGCCATCAGAGGATGGGTGCCCAGCCTTTTGCCAGCTCATGGTTCCTCTCTTACTTTGCTGCACAGGGACAGCTGCTGGTGTGGAAGATGTGGTACTACACACAGATGAGGGCTGGCTTTGGGCTCTTGAGTCTGCCACAAAATGTTCATCAATCTTGTTCGCAGGAGTCTGAGTCACCCCAGGTTTGGGGACACCAACAAGATGACTCTGATTGGATCTATCCGTTAAAAAGTCTTTCATTTCATCATAATTGCCTAAAGTATTCTGAATCCGGTTTGAGAGCTCATCCCCCTTGTTAGTCTGGAGAAAGAAAAACATATCCATGCTATTGTTAGAAACAACAAAAACACAGAAAGTAATGGACAGGTGCCTTGACAATCATAGAACCCAGGCTGACACACTCAAAAGGAGAGCTGAGAGATGAAATCACAATCCTTACAGTGTCTGATGATATCCCATCAGCACTCAGCATGGCTACAGACCTGGAAACTTGTAAGGAACAGCCTTAGGCATTGTTGAAGCTGTCCTTTGTGTTGTAGTTTATAGATTACCCAGATATCAAAACATTAACTACTTCAACTTTGTTCTATAGTACATCTTTCCAGGATTGGATTATCTTTTGTTTTCCATATTCCCACTGGAAATTTACTTTGCAAATTCAGATTTGGCTCAGAATTGGTCTTCCTCCAATTTCTAAATAAATAATTACTGCTACCAGAATGACAGGCAAGAAATATCAGGAAAACATGACTTCAAAGATCGCTTTTGTTAGTCCCTCCCCCACAGTATAACTCCTGTTTTCACTATATTTGATGTTGGTATAATTTGTGGAGGGGAAGGGAAAAAACAAATTGCTTAAATAGGGATACAGGTACACCCATTGCAACAATGAGATGTACAAGACATTAGGTCAAAAAACAAACTTTACAATTTTGGGGAGGGGGGAAAGTGGGTAGTAGGGCGGGGAGATGGGAAGGGATGGGAAGGGGAAACAAAGGAGGAGGCAACAATGCTTGATAAGAAACATATTCATTACCTTGCCCATGTAATTGTAACCCCTCTGTACGGTATTTTCACACACAAAAAAAAAGATACATGGAGCTAAATGGGCAAGAATCTACCAATATGAAAAATCCATAGCTCCATGAATCATTTTAGAAGACAGGTTATATATTTGACCTTTGGTAAAAATGAGAAATAATTTGAATATTTCTTTTCATTAGCCCTGATTCTTGCAAATGTCAAATATGTAACCCATCCTCTGTTTTGAATAGTGTTTGTTTCCTAAGATCTTAGAAAACGTAACAAATGGCATTGTCTTTGAATTACCAAAGCAAAGGGACAATGTATATCATCAATAAAAATCACAGCAATTAAAGTCTGTATTATTGATAAAAACCACAGCAAGTGGTTCTCAATATTAAATAAATTCACATTTTATTGAAGGAGCCAACAGACGTATGAATTCAAAACCAAGAGTGGAGAAGGGGGGGATTACACTTTACTTGGTAGCCAAGCTTTCTTTTCCCTAGTTTGTATAGGCAGAGAGAACTAACTGGGGTTTTCTCAGTCAACTCCTCCAGTCAAGACAGCCATCCACAGAGAATTTATGGTAGGGGCAAAGATGAACAACTTCGTACACACTACCTTGTAGGGCTCACTGAAGAGAGAGTAACTGGAATTAAATGTGCCACCATCCTGTTGCGTTTCTTGGTTTCTTCTCTCTCGTTCTTTCCTCCGTAATGCATTCCTATCTGGTTCATAGACACTGTATCAGGAGAAAGAAAAGAGAACAAACCAAAAAATTAAAGAGTAATGACCAAGGTATCATGTATTTGACTGCAGAACTCTAGTTCATGAACAAATGGCAATGAGAACAGAACATGGATAAGATTAAAGCCAGTCTAATCATACCACATGAGCTTCGGGTCTGATATAATTACAATCTTCAGGAGGGAAATCCTTAGGACAAGTTCTAACCAAAATGAAATTCCTCTGATATGTAAAGAGGAACTACCTAAGTACCTCTGACTGGAAAAGACTTGAGTGATCAAAAGGCCAACGGTAATTACAGCATGTGTAAATAGGAATTATGAGCATATTTCCTCTATGACATCATCTCTGAATAGTGTATGGGAATATTCCTGTTTGGGATTTTTGGGGGGTGGGCTTGGGGAGTATGGCTGCCATTCTACAGTGATTCTTTCATTAACTAGCTCCCTAAAGAGCTGTTGAAACTTCATGCTGCAAAGACTTTTGCAGTTTTAAGCCATCTTCTGATCTCTGTTAATCAGTCAAGTCGTTAAATGATTCCTGAATCAATTCCTCCTTCTGATATATTTGACTCACTCATCCTCCTAACTATGAAAAATGTACCAGGAGGAAGAGGAGCAGGTGACAAAAGGGAGAGAATGGAAATTGAATTATGCCATGGCATCAAGGAAGTCAGCCTTTTGGTTGAAGAAAATTAATATCTATTCTTCTAAAATACAATTATGAAGTGGCCAGATACCAGACAACTGAAATAACTAAGGAAGAAATAAAATCTGCCTGCCACCTAATAGGGAGAAAATACAGGACTAATTCAACAAATGAGACAAGGAAGTGATATGCTTACTGACAGAAGGTAACACTTTTTTATGTTGTTTCATGCTTGGCTCACTGGATAAAGAAATTTGATCATATGTCCTTCAAAACCGGCACTGTCCTCATTTCTGGGCAGAAGCATTTAACATAAATGACCTTGTCACCATTTTCCTTAGAGCTCCCACTTGGACTAATGGGCAGATGGCTGAGCCAGGAGTCAGGACACTTCCCTATTAATTGAAGCTGTCCCCTAACCAGAGACCAGATGACAGAAAACTCAACCTCTATAGCCTCTGTCTTCATTATAAAGCAGAGATGCCTTATAGGATGGCTATAAAGTCTAAACATGAAAGTCATTTATAAAAGAACTTTGGAACAATTGTAGGGGCTTGAAACCCAATGCAACTACTTAAAATATAATAATAAAAGAAACTGTGGGTTCAAAGGAATTTTATGAAAATAATGATATTTTTAAAGCCAAATAGCTATCTATAGTAAAAAAAAGATAATATTTGTGTGATATAGCTGTGGAAAACACAAAAATACAGTCATAAAATAAATATTGCTTATCCTAGCTCTGCCTGTGTGGCAAGAACATATTTAAAATCTACTGTCTACCTGGTGACACTAAGAATGCTTCTGGCAAAGCTGTTCCAGGCCCTAAGGCATTTAATTTAAATTTAAAATTAGGGAATGTTAAAATATCCAGAACAAGGAGTCTATTAGCATTTTAATTCATTCTTAGTACATTACCCAACATTATTAGGTTTGGGAAACCAACCAGTGTCCTTCATACAAAGGAAACTGCAGCCTCTAGACTCTTCTGTAAACTGAGAGGCTTATAGCTCAAGTCACAGTCACTTTCAGTCACTTCTGTGGTGACAGTGAAGAGCAAAGATAAGGGGCAGATGGAAATGACAATCTCATCTACAGAGCCAGGGCTTTCCTGTCCTTCTGGTGAACATTATTCCCATGAATCTCTATCTCTTATGAACATCCATGGATTCCAAATGGAGACAATTCTAAGGACAAATGACTCATGCTATGGACAGGTACAAAGGTTTTAATCAATAGGGAAATGATGATTTCATTATGAACAACTCACTTTTAGACCAATGTCGGCATTTGCAATCAAAACAATCGTAAGCTTGTACTGCATGCATGGGAACTCTTCCTCTCCAGCATGAACAACAATCATCACACACAGACATCCACACACATGCTTGCCATCCTTGGATGAGTCAAGCCACGAAGCACACAAGACTGGTATGATACATGAACGGCCTTATGGAACAGCAGATGATTGTTGGGCTTCTGAGGAGCCCCCCATGCCCTGTATAATACCTCCTGCATCTGCTGGCTGATGACTGAAATTCCACAACTAGGGAGTCATTCCTCTGGCTTAAGATGTCTTCACCCCTGTAAAAATATAGACACCACAAGCAGAGAAAACACTTGAATCCTGACCAGCCTTCATTTGGTATCTTAATGAGCATTACATGTTTGTCAGCATTCTTTCCAAAGGCCAAGAGAAAAGGATATAAGGACACCAAGATCCAAAGGCGAAGCAACAAAGAAGCAGGGACAGGGACAGAATATAGCAATGAAAAAATGATAAATTATTTTTCAATGAGGCTTAAATGTAAAAAAGACAATAGGACAAATACCAACTATGATTTAGCAGTAAGATACGAATATGTTTCCACAATCTGGAGTAAAAAGGATCATGCCATAATTTGGAAATGCTAGAGTTAGAGGGAAGCTGTTCCTCTTTACTAAACTGCTTTATTTCTGACCTCTCTGAGCTTAAAGATGTCTTCAAGCTCTCCACCTTGCAGTCTGAAGATAGATAAAGTTCTCAAGTAAGGCTCTGCCTACATAACCAGCCCATGGCTGGCTTCTAACATTGATTAGTAGAGAGTATCCTCAGGACCATGTCCGTGGAATCTAGTAACAGAAGTGTACTTGCCAGCTTTTTGCATTACACCATGAGGCTTTTTGTCATTCCTCCACACTAGGAGAAGCAAGATGACCCCAGATATAATTGTCCCCACTGCTTCAAAGGAGAGTAAAGAAAACACAAGAGGAAAAGCTTTGTTTCTTCCCTGCTACTTGGTGTCTCTGTCCTTTCTCCACAGGGAGCTCGGCAACCTCCAATGAACACTGAGCCCTTCCCAAAGGTAACCCACCCACTCCTTGACCTTAACTGGATAAGAGCACAACCCCCATGTGTCACTTCAGGCCACTGGAGCTAATATACCACCTGCCTAAAGCAAATATTGTAAGAGAAAGACAGGACTTCCCACTCCCCATCTCTCCCTGAGTGCCTGTACTTTCACCATTGCCCCAACACTATGTGTTTAGATGACGAAATCTGCTGGTGGACAGTGAGTCCACCACCCCACTAAGTACGAGTAGAATTTGTGTAGGTGCTCACAAGCCCATAGAGCACATTCCTTTTCATCTCTCCTCTGTCTTTTGACAATGCAAAGACCCTCTTTCCTGATATACTGGAAATTGGCTCAGCTTTCCTGAGGATAACTGACTTAAATTCAGAGAATTCTAATCCCTGGAAGGCAAATGTATAAGTTAAATCAGGTAAGTGCCAAGTCTTATGAGCTGTGTTTCTTTGTTACTAGAAGATGGTACTTTCTCTGTCATCCATAAAGATTTTTCCTATTTCTGTAAAAAATGTAAGAATCACATTCCTCAAATGTATATAATCAAATGTATTTATTTTACATGGAAGTAGACGTAGTCAACTGCTACAATATTATTATTTATTGCAGACAAATTACATTCACAGAATTCCCAAATCAATTTTACAAGACGTGAGTTTTAAAAGAGTAACTAAAAATTTCACTAAAACATTTCTTATCCTGTTCCATGTATTTGTTTTTAATCCATAAATTGGAGTTTCTTATAGGGGTTAATCAAAAGCCAATTAGGGTAGTTGAGGAGGAACAAATGTCTAAATATGAAATTATTATCATTTCCAAAATTAAACCATCCTTAATCATACTGTAACAACATGAAACTAAATATATATATAAATAATATCTGCAAGACGTTAGGAAGTAGAAAACCCTCCCATGCTTCTTGATTGGGAGGATTAACATCATGAAAATGGCAATACTACCAAAGGCTATCTACAAATTCAATGCGAAACCCATCAATATTTCAACCTCTTTCTTCAATGAAATAGAAGAAGCAATCCAAAATTTCATATGGAACAATAAAAGACCCAAATAGCAAAAACAACCCTTAGCAGAAAGAACAATGCTGGAGGAATATCAATACCAGATTTCAAACTCTACTACAAAGCCATAGTAATCAAAACAACTTGGTACTGGCACAAGAACAGACCTGAGGACCAATGGAATAGAACTGGAGACCCAGAAATGAACCCAAAGACTGACAGCCACCAAATCTTCGATAAGAAAGCTAGAAAAAGTAGAATGAAAGAAAGACATCCTCTTCAGTAAATGGTGCTGGCAAAATTGGTTAAACACCTATAGAAAACTAAAGCTAGATCCTTATATATCACCCTACACCAGAATCAACTCCAAATGGATCAAAGACCTCAATGTCAAAGCAGACACCCTGAAAACATTACAGGGAATAGGAGAAACTCTAGGTCTCCTTGGCACAGGCTGAAATTTTCTTAATAAAGACTCAGAAACACAACAAATCAAAGAAAGGTTCGACAAATGGGATTGCTTGAAACTTCAGAACTTCTGTATGGCAAAGGACATAGCTAGCAAAATCAATAGAAAGCCCACAGATTGGGAGAAGATCTTCACTCGCCATACAACAAACAAGGGTCTCATATCTAAAATATACTTAGAACTCAAAAAAACTAAATCCCCCAACAACAAATCCTCAAAGAAACAACTGCCCAATTAATAAGTGGGCTAAAGACTTAAAGGGAAACTTCTCTGAAGCGGAAATAAGAATGGCCAATAGACACATAAAGAAATGCTCAACTTCTCTAGCTATAAAAGAAATGCAAATCAAAACAACATTGAGATTCCACCTCACCCCACTTAGAATGGCTATCATCAAGAACTCTAATAACAACAGATGCTGGAGGGAATGTGGACAGAAGGGAATCTTACTGCATTGTTGGTGGGAGTGTAAACTTGTTCAACCACTTTGGAAAGCAGTATGGAGGTTCCTCAAAAGACTCCACATAGACCTCCCCTATGACCCAGCAATCCCACTTTTGGGCATTTACCCAAGTGATCACAAACAAGACCATACTACAGCTACCAGCACAACTATGTTTATCACAGCATTATTTACCATAGCTAAGATATGGAACCAACCCAGATGCCTCTCAGTAGATGAATGGATCAAGAAAATGTGGTGTATATATAGAGAGAGTAGAATTTTATGCCTCCATTAGAAAGAATGACATTGCCCCATTTGTTAGGAAATAGAAAGAAAAAAATATATTAAGTGAAGTAAGCCAGGCCCAAAGAAACATAGATCCCATGGCTTCCCTCATTTGTAATAACTAGTATAAGTCTAAGACAAGCAGAAAAGGTCAAAAGCTATGTATATATAAGATGATGTCAAGTGAAATATACCCCAAGATAGGGATACAACTTGTTTTTTCTTTCTTTCTATTGTTTTTAACATATTTAAAATGCACTATGTAATTTTTTGGTTTCTTTTGTATGTTCTTTCCCCATGGCATAACCCCTATTTTCACTGTATTTGATGTCAGTGCCTTGCATCTTGTATATACATTTTGCTAATTTGGGAAGGGGAAGGGAAATAACAAAATCCTGAAATATGGATGTCCCATTGTAACAATGAGATGTACAAGATGTTGAAAACAAACTTTACAACTTGGAGGGGGAGGGGGAAGGTGGGGAGGTGGGGAGAGTAGGGATGTTAGGGAAAAAACAAAAGAGGAGGTAACAATGCGCAATAGGAAATGTACTCATTACCTTACTCATGTAACTAAACCCCTCTGTACACTATTTTTACAATAAAAACATTAAAAGGAAAAAAATAATATCTGCCAGCCTGGTGGGTTCTTCCTCCCATTGAGCTCAAAAAATTTTATCTATATGTCCCTTAAGTATTCTTTCATGTCCATTGAAGAAGGATAGATTTTTGAATATTATTACTAGGTTAACTTTTTAAAAACTCAAACAACTGCCAAGACATTGGTGGCTTATAACTGTAATAGTACCTACTCTGCAGGCTGAGATCTAAGGATCATAGTTTGAATCCAGCCTGGGCTTCTTATCACTAATTAACCAGCAAACAGCTGAAAGTAGAGGTGTGGCTCAAACAGTACAGCACCAGGCCTGAGTGGGAAAATATCAAGCAAGAGTTATTCAAACACACACACACACATCCCTTAGGATAAGAATTTGACCACAAAAACCGTGCCAAAAATAAGACATGTAGAAGGAACAGTAATGTTTAACGTACTTTCCTCATTTCTAGCCAGAGAACAGGACTTTCCCACAAGCCATGAGGTGACCACACTTCCTAAACTCTAATGTTTACAAGTTCAGGAGTAATAAACAGTGTACATGAGCCCACAGAGGCAGAACAGGTCAAATGAAACAAAGAACAGCTATTTCCCAATAAGAAAGAACAATGAAACAAATTATAAATAAAAGTGCCATCTATTGTAACTCTTTACAGCCCTGAACAACTAAAGAAAATTCTATCTCTTTCCACAACACATATAAAGCATAGCCATGTAACCTACAACTGTGGTACGGAAGACAAATCAGCAAATAAATTATAGATTCTGCATTAAGCTGCTAGCACTGATGGTATCACCATTTTCATCAAATGCAGCCCATTCATCTGCCTGTTCCAATCTCTCTCCAGAATCTCCTCCTGCAGGAAAAGATGCTGGAGTTTGCACAACCTACCCCTCCATCTGAGGCCCAACATGACCCAGCAGACCCAGTTGGCCAGAAAAAACTGCCTTTTTCCCTTCCTCCCTCCCTCCTGTGCTCATCCATGTGCTGCCCATGGTATATGAGTGCTTGCTCCAAACAAGCTACATTTCCTATGAAAGAAACTTTCAGCCAATTGTACTTCTTGACTGGAGGCATGTACATATTTTGTTAAAAAAAGACTTTTCTCCTGTCTGATATGTCTCCAGAGCTGGGGATCTGCGTTAGGCTTTAGTCCATTTTCTGTTGAGTCCACTTTCTGTTGATATAACAAAATGCCTGAGGCTAAGTTATTTATAAAGACAAAGGTTTTTTTTTGTTTTGTTTTGTTTTGTTTTATACCAACCAGTATTGGAGGCTATAAGTTCAAAAGCTGGTGGTTCCATCTGTTTGGCCCATGGTAAACCATTTTTCGGCCTCATTACAACATGAAGGATGGCATTACCATGAGGGTACATGTAAAAGAGAAGGAAAAGTCACATGGTGAGACATAGAACAAGAGAGATTGATGGGTCAGAATCACTGATTTTGGCACAATTCACCCTGGAAATCAACCAGAGTTCCATGAACTACATTGACTCCTTTCTATAGCAGTGCCCCCAATCACATAATTACTTTATATTAGGCCTGACTTTTATTTAAAAGTTCTTCCTCCCCACATCACAACACTTGTGACCAAGTTTACAGCACATAAATCTTTGAGGAAAACACCCTAACTTTCTCCAATCTACTGCAGGGTTTAAGTAATATGATGACTTTAAGATGAAAATGAACATTCCTCCTATCTTTCAGAGAAAGCTATCATGGTTTCTATGTTTTGAAAATATGGACTAAAATACAATTCAGTTTTAGTCCTAAAGCATTTCCTGAATTTGTGAGCCACATATTGGGGAGATAATCCGGGCAGTGACCTACCTTATCCTGTGACCAAAGCTAGGAGTCTAGAGGGAGGAGAAGAGAAAGGGAAAAAGAGGTCCATTCATAAACAAACAATGTAAGCACCACATTTTCAGGATTCTGGCAGAAAAGAACATAGGGAAACAGGATGGTCTCTGACAGATCAGCTTTAAACAAGGTCTTAAGAAAAAAGAAGTTAAGAAGGTTGAAAGGTGTAAGATATAGCCTACTAAGTGGCCTTTGACAATATGCAGAGGAAAGGAACTCTGCTCTCACCTGACCACTATACTTCTTTAACATACTGTAATTCTACATTCAGAGTTTTTGTGTCCTTAGTTTGCCCAAAATAGTCTGTCATTGCTGCTTCCCCCTAAATAAGTTCATCTAATCCCTTCCTGGAAACAGATTTGAAATGAATGAGTGCAGAGCAGGAACAGAAAAACACTCTTCCCTTCTTACTTCTCATCATGACTGGCCCTGAACAGCCCTGCCACAGAGACTACCATTTATCCAGACACTTTTGAGTCCCTGGGGCACTATGAGGGCAAACAGGAAGAATAAAAACAAGGTGTGAGAAGAACACTCCCCAGAAACACTCCTGCTCTCCAGAGCAGCAACATCAGCAACTGTGTCCAATTAAGCTAACAATCAAACACTACAAAATTATAACAATTGTTTTAATTTAATGAGTCAAACTAATTAGTATCTGTTGTTATCTATAAAGCAAATGATAGAAGCTCATGAATCCTTTCTGAAATTAGAGCAAAACAAGACTGTTAAAAGCACACTTGCAAATTCCCTGTTTATTCTGCAAACAGCGTTGATGGCCAAAAGGCAAAAAGATAGTTGGGATTGAGCAGGTGATAGAAACTACTCAAAAAAGAAGACAAAATTGGCATTAGAACCCACTGAAAAGGCATGAGTCCTAACAGCAGTCCTTCATGGCCCTCAGTTGCTGTGGATAGGATGGCTGAGGAGGAGAATGAGCAAAGGGCTGGTGCTAGTGCTGCTGGTGGTGGTGCATGAGGGTGGTGAGAATAGAGATAATGGTGTGATAGTGGTAGTGTAGATGGTAACAGCAATGATGAGTGTGATAGTAGTGTTACGGTGATTGTGATGGCAAGCTGGGGCTAGTACTAATGGTGGTAGTGGTTTTAAGGTTTTAAGGTAGTGGTGGTAACATGCTGATAGTGTGGATACTAATGGTGAAGGTGATAGTAGTCATAATGATAATGGTGCTAAGAGTAGTTGGTGACGGTAGTGGTAAAAAACCTGCTGAAGAGTTAAAAACCAGTCAACAGTGTATATGATAGATTCTTAAATTGTGAAAAGTATTACTATGGCACAGCTCACTTAAAAATCACTGGAGCATTCTTTTTAGTGAAATAATTTCAGACCTGTGCCCCAATACCACAGCACTGCTGGCTTGCCATAGGCTTTGTAAGGGTGCTCCCAGACTGTGGATTATTTCTGCCATGGATTCTTCCTAAAGATCAGTCTGACCTTTTAGTTGTTTGTCTGGCCACAAAGGTTATGTCCATCTTAATCCAATCTTGAAGACATCCTGTAAGAACATATCTACTCTTCCAGAATAGAAATGAGCTTGAGGCCATTACATGCATGCCACAATCACTTCTGTACCATAACTTTTAGAAAATTATTATATGAAAAGACTCAAAAAATTTTTTAAAATCCCTGAATGTAGGTCACTAATACTCCCCGCAAAATTTTGGATAATCTATGTCACCTAAGACCCCTCCACAGCCTACAATAAATTTGTTAATATCAACAGCTATTGTACATAAACTTTACATTACTTATTTTAAAATTTTTGAAAAAGGCTATAAGGCATTATCTCTACTTCCTAGTGCAAAAAAACAGGAAGCTCCGAGGCTAACAAACTTGTCCAAATCCCACAGACAGCATATGACATCTCTTCAATTTGAAGCCAGGCACATTGGCACCAGACATAGAATTATCAGATTCTGATATACTTTTGCCCCTGGGAACAGCCATCCTGAGTAAGCTTTGACAAATGGTGCTCCCACCCTGTGTGAGTAAGGGCTGGGAAGAAAGGGGTTAATTTTAAGGTCATGACTATTTCAGTTCTTTCTTTTAATACTTGCTAGGCCTCCTTGGTTGATACACATCCTTTTTTATTTTTTTGTCGGTTGTGGGGCTTGAACTCTGAGCTTGGGCGCTGTCCCTGCGCTCTTCAGCTCAAGGCAAGCACTCTACCATTTGAGCCACAGCTCCATTTCTGGTTTTCTAATGGTTTATTAGTGATTTGTAGGAGATAAGAGTCTCAAGGACTTTCCTGCCTAGGCTGGCTTTGAACCATGATCCTCAGATCTCAGCCTCTTGAGTAGCTAGGTTTACAGGCATGAGCCACCGGTGCATGGCTACATCCATTTTAAGAATTCTTCTAACCTATAAAATAAAGCTAGGATACCTACTATGAATAAGACAGTACTACAAGTGAACTAATATCCAAGCCTTAAACTTTTCCAACATATTTCAGGAACTATAATCTAAATCAATTCCCCCATTTTACCCATTATTAAGGGTGTAATTTCTTAAATATTACAGAATATCATAAGTGCATTTATAAAAGAACTAGTATAGACATGTGCTTGCTACCAGGTATTAACCCTTACCAGAATTTTACTAATCATTTATTGGGTCCCAACTCGATTTGTAATCTGGAAATAATGACTGTTTCAAACCTTTCTTGTAAACATCCCCCAGTGAGTTTTTAGAGAGAGATGACAGAAAAATGACAGTTTTGCATTTCCAAGGGTTAAATGTTTTCCTGAGGGACCCTAAGTCTTGGTGTCATAAGGGTCTAATAGAATTGTTCTGTGATAAACCACCAATCTGTATGGCAACCAGCTTTCAAAGAAGCTTTCCATACAGTAGAAACAGTAGAAGTTAATTTAAGTTTCTTAACAGGACTCTTTTTCTTTACAATATAAAAGTGCCTTGGGATGAAGCAATTACTCTGATTTACCATCTCCTCCTCGGTAGAATATAAAGATGCAGCACAGCTCACAAAAGCAGTAACTTAACCAAATGAGACCCACTTGCAAAGTCCCTACTATGCTATTTCCAAGAGTTCACTTCCCAGCAGCAGTGAAGAGCCATCATTAATCATAGGTGCTAGCCAAGAGAAGATGTTTGCTCCCGGGGCTTTTCATGTTAGAGACAATAAATTATTTTTCCTCCACCAAATGCTCAGTTAAATTTCATTTTCATTTTCTCTTTACAACACCAGTTTCAAAACTTCAGCTCCTAGGATTTTCAAAGCCACCAACAGAATGCATCGTATTTTACAGCATGTCTATGAGGGTTTTCTATACACTCACAATAGTGGCCATTCAGGGCCACAGGTTGGTGGCTTAAGTCAGAGGGCAGAGTTTGGCCAACTCCTTTCAACTAATTTCCTGACTCTTCAGGTAGATCAGATTCCTGGTGCTGATCCTAAGTCTCAGATATTAAAGAATGGCTCATAATCTTCCAAAGCAAAATCCTCAGCCTTTCCTCCCAGATTCACTAATAAGATACACTAACTAAACCAATTAGAGTCTCTGATAAGGAGTAAGAATCAGCCTTGGTTACTTTTCTTTGATGAACTGAATTCACTTACCAGTGAGGTACAGAAGTAGTCATAGGACAGAACAAAAATAAATACAGCTGAATTAACCAAAGGTAGAATTAGAAGGATATGCATGGATCCAAAACCTTCTGATATGCCATCAACATAATAGGCCAAGGAGTTGCCCTTCTATATAGGCAACACAGTAAAAACTGCTAAAGCAAACTAAGTTACCTGAGAGGTAAAGAAATCTTGTACTAAAGATGAGAACCATCTATTTTGTTACAGGGCAGTTCATCAATTTAGTTAGAAGTCTTGGGTGTCTATGGTAAAAATTCTCAGTACTTGAAAATGAACAGATTGCCCCGGCCCCCTCCACAGCTCTGAGCTTGCTAGGCACAATAGCTCATGCTCATAATCCCAGTTTCTCAGGAAACAGCTTCTAGGATGACCGTGGTTGGAAGCCACTCTGGCAAAAAGTCTGTGAGATTCTCATCTCAATTTAAAAAAAAGCTGGATGTGGTAGCAAACACCCTTCATTCCAGCTACATAGGAAGTATAAGTAGGAGGATCAAGGTCTAGGCTGAACTGAGCGAAAGGGAAGGAAAGGGAAGGGGGGGAGGGAAAGGTAGGAAAGAAGAGGGAAGGAGAAGGAGACGGGAGGGGAAGAGGCTGGAGTATGGTGGTTCAAGGGGTTGAGCATCTGGTTTGCAAGCACAAGGCCCTAAGTTCAAACCTCAAGGTAATGCCAAACAAATTTAAAAAAAAAAAAAAAGCAATCACCTTAAAGGAGGAGTCTCTGTGTTCACCATGGAAGCAGGACTGGGGTAAGAGATCAGGAGCTCAGTTTCTTGGTTAAAGAGCAGGCAGATGCTTCCTTCACTTCCTGTCCTGCTGCTGCCTTCCCTACCTCAACTGTCCCCTTAAACTTCACACCTCAATCCCACCTCCTCCCCTGGAGGAGCTCTCTCCTTCCACTCTGCAGCCTATCTGCCACCCCCATCTATTAGGTACCAATTTCTCTTGCCAACTCAATATCTTTATTTCTGCTAGTTTTCAGAGATTGAAAACAAACTTGTTGGAGGTCCAAATTTTTCTCCTCCATATGCTTCCTCATGCTGTATCACCCTCAACAGGCCAAACCAATGGCACTCTCTATTCCCAGACTCAAACTCCTAAAGCTCTGAGCTAAGTAAATATATTCTCTTTATAAAGTTAGTTGCCCCAAGTATTTTCGTGAAAAAAGGAAAGCTGACAACTACAACATTAAAGCCGAACAGTAGTTTGATCATGTCCTCAGAGCTGAGTCCCAACTTAGAAGCCATGGCCTCTGAGCCAGGTCTTGGTTTAGGGATACTTTTTCCTCACAAACATTTCCCAGTTATATCCCAGGGCCTATATAACATGTCCTATAAAGAACTCATCATGCCTCTCATGCCAATTATCCAAATCTACCATTAAACTGTCAATCTCTAAGAAGAATGTGTATGTTTACTTTCTACAAAGGCATATCTTCAGCTTCACGATTGCCTAACACCGTGGGCAAGGAAAAAACTGTACTTTGGCTATAAAAATCCATAGGAAGTGAAGTTTCCTCTTCTTTTCTTCCTTTTGCCAAATTGTGCCCATAGGCATATTACAATGTAGACAAACATAACTAAAATCCATTCAGAACTGGGTCCTAAAATTTTCCTTATGGTTCTTGAATTTAACCATCATGGGAATCACAATAAAAGTAATATAGAACAATTGCCTACAGAGCTTGTAAACCAAATTCATATTTTCTCTGTTTATCTTTCTCTACAAACTGCTCTACAGCCCTTATTTCTGAAAAGCACGCAATTTTAATAGATGACCATATAAATATCAAAGTGAAATAAGACCTACACACTATAAACATTATTATGACTATTTTACAAATAAAAGATCTTTCATCAATAAAAACTAATGTGGGGCTTAGCGAACTTAAATACTTTGCCTAAAGTCATATAATTAATGGTTAGGATTCTAGGCTCCATGGAAACTGTGGCCACCAAAACAATTTAAGTTTCAAAACTTTTCATCCTAAAGCTGTTCATTTACCCTTAACAACATACACAACGTGCCAGCTAAAAAAGGGAAATGTCCATGACCCCAGCCTCCACACAGGCATATGGAAGACAGTTCTCCAACTCTGCAAGTCATTTCAGCCTGACTCAGAGGAAGACATTAAGAGTTACAAATTATTTGAACTCTCCGGTTCTATAATTCATTCTTTGCTGGTGACACAAAAGATGATTAATTCTAAATATGCATATAACAGTGTCAGGAAACTAGGGGGGGGTCTTCCTATAGCTGATGGATCACTCACAAGTTTCCAATCTCAGTAAGACATGTAATCTATCATACAGCATTGTATCTGGTCCCTCAAACATTAGGAAGATGTATTATATATGATGACTGTATTATATTTGATATCCCCATGCATGAGGATAACTACCACAGTTCTGTGAGAAATGCTGCAAAGACACAGAGTATCCTCTGCATGTCTGTTGCTTCATATTACTTTCATATGTCTTCAACCCATCTTCTCCCAAACCCTTCATCTTTGTCCTTTTGCTTCCCATATATACTCATACAAGATAAATTAAGTATAGCATCATAGGTAATAAACATAGACAGCTCTGTGACACTTAGATAAATTTATTAATGTGAAGAAATCCTATGAGAAGGACTATTCTTCCTCAAAATACTGAACACATAAAAGAATTTTGAGTGACCTAGGATAGGCAAGGAGGGCATTTAGTAGTATCTAATACAGGAGGATATGGGGAGAGAGATCTTGCATGCATCCATCCTGTTCCAATTCAACACCACTAGTCCCTCTTCAAACTAAGCAAGATTCTACTCTATGGGCTTCCATCTTGGTTTCTCAGCTTTCTGCATCCTACTGGGTACCCCCACTGCAGGACCTAAGAGCCCACAACTCTCAAATCTAACAGAGAACACTTGGCTTATAATAGGCACTCATACTTAGTTACCATTTGTGACATGGATGCATCAATGAATCACAAATATTGTTTTTCATTCAATGTTTCTTCTTACTGAGCCCCAAGGATAAATAATACTGTTAATAGATTTGTTGGGTCTTCCCAAGAACAATAAAGTAGATGCTATCATGCTTAAAAGTCCTTAAGTGCTTTCTGAAAGTAGCAACTTCAAGGAGTTAATACAACTAAGCTTTATCCAATTTCTTAGGAAAGATATGAAGTTACCTGGAGGTACCACATCATCTTTTTTTCAACTGAAAGTTCACCTGCATTAACAGAAGATCCTGTACTATATCTAATGGGAAGCATATTATAGGCTGACTACCTGTAACCTGCAGATTCAAAATGTGCAACACTACAAAACTGACAACATTTTGAGAGTCAATATGATGCCACCAAGTGGACACTTTCACACCTAGAATCTCATGTGACTATTCTTGAAAACACCGGCACACTAAAAATATTATATCAAACTATCTTCATTAAAAATATTATATAAAACTATCTTCAGGCTGTATCAGAAATGTGTATGAAATAAATGACTACCATGTTTACACTTGGGTCCCATAGGCCCCACTCCCAAGATATCTCATCATTACATAATCAAATATTCCAAAACTCCAAAAGAATTGGAAATCCAAAACACTTCTGATCCTAAACATTTAGGATAAGGAATATTCAATCTGAAGAAAATTTCTAAACTTAAAAGATTTGTTTAAGGAGACAAAAGTGATTCTCAGTCTTTATGGCACACGGGAATTTCTTATCAGTAATTTTCAGGGACTCCACCACTTTCAAAAAGATGAGCACTGGGTCCTGAATGAAGAGATCTGGCTAAGGTCCAGGCACAGACAAGCCATACGCCAATCTGCCTTGAAGAAGCATAGGTAATAAAATTAATCCAGACATTGATCAGTGGCTGTAAGAAGCAAGTGAGGAAATGAACAAAGAAGTACTTGAAAATGTTAAAGAGCTCTGTGAAGGTGAAACATTATTAATACTGGATGGGAGGTGACTAAAATACCCACAGGCAGAAAGAAAATTCACTGTTAAACCATCTGAGAGATGTAGCTTGAGTAAGGTCTCACTGAATATGGACTTTGACCCAATATTACAATATTTAGGTATATAACATCTACATTGGGATTCCGATAACAATATTTAATAATTAAAAAGAAAAAACAAATTTAAAACCAACTAAATATTCATTCTTAAGTAACCATTAACAAATAGTAATTCATACAATGGAAGACTATGTAGTCACTGGATAGAATGGCTCTAACTGTACAGATGTAAAAACATATCCAAAACATACATATTAAGCATGAAAAAGAATTGAGTTGTAGAACATGATTTTTATATCTTTTTCTTACAAAATCTATACACATTTATACCTATATGAAATTTTAAGTAATTACTGCTGAAGTAAATGATAATGGAGTGGTGAAAAGAATGGATGAGTTTATATTCTTCTACATTGCTTGGAGGTTTTATAAGCACAATTTACTTTTAATATAAAGTATTCCACTTTTTAAATATTGGCAATATAATTTTTTATTAATTCTTTCTTTTCTGAACTATCACACAAAAGTATAAAATTAGGAGAATGATTATAAAATATAGCCAAGATATATGCTACAATACTAGGATTCTTGCCCTCCCTATCAATCTAAGCTTATTTTCTCCACTTCTCATTCCTCCTAGGCTCTCTATGCAAAAATCAACTAAACCAATCTCTCTCAAAAAAAAAAAAAACTAACCCAGAGGCGACAATACCAAATGAATGCCATGTTGATCGGGCACATTCTGAATCAGTCTTTAATAAGGCATGTTTTAAAAAAAAATACTGCATGCATCCTAATAGCATCAAATTACATGCATTCTAAAGTAATATGAGTCTCAGACAAATAATCTGCATTATCTCCAAAGATAACTCACAAGACAGAAGTTCTTCTGATCCCAGGCCTGAGGGATTCTCTTTATTCACTAAACTTGTCTCATTCTTCCAAGAGATTTAAGAGGTCGAGACTGGTTATAGAGGTATCTAGAATTTCCAATTAACCATACAATTTGGTGAACCTTCAAGCACATCTGAAAACTTTGAACTCTATCTATTCTCATGTTTGAAGACTAATTGTCTATCTCCCACCTCATCCATCCCCCGTGGCCAAATCTCTCCTACCTTATATCATTTCATCAGTTTTCACATGATGTTTTCTTTATCTTTCTTATTCAACTTACTGCTTAACAATTATTACTCATTTCTTTTCAAGCCAACAAGTAGTAAACTGGAATTTTACATGAAAATCAATTATTCTTTCAATAATCATGTTCTTTTTTCAAATATTTACTTTTTCAGCGAGTGTCTCTGACTAGTACTCATACATCTTACATACCAAGGAAATCATTAATAATGCAGTAGCAACAACATTAATATTAAGCATTCAATTTCTCAAATGTTAAAGGTTATGACTAATAGAATCTTATTCTTTTACTATAAAAATTCTGGTAATTCTATTAATTTAACTGGCCATTTCCTATCCATGTGAATTATTTTACCAGGCTCAGTGAATTCATAAAGAATAAACATGCTAAAACTGCCCACCTTCATTACTATTCAAAGAAATGTACACCAAACAAAGATGAAACCATTTTTACTTACCTAATTAGAAATTATTTTGGGGAGACAACAGTAATGTGGATGACACTGAGAAAATTCTATGACCAAAGGAAATTATAAGAAATGCACAGATTTATGTGGATTAATTTTATCAGAGGATTACATAAAAACGTCATTGAAAAGTGTGAGAAAACTTTGGAAGCAACTGAAGTCTATAAAAAAAAAGGCAAAAAGAACTTCCTATCAGTAATCTACTCTAGCTGACGAGGCTATTTACCAACAGAAGTGCAGGATAATAATTATGAATATATGTATTTATGCTTGAGGTACTATGTAATATAGAAAGTGCCCAAAACAACATCACAATATTTGGTGTATAGATAAGGGATACAGGAGCCAATTGAAAGACTTTTCAATGGCTAAAAATAATCAGAGCAATAAAATAAAGTAGTACTAGATTATTATCCAAAGAATAAAACAGATATCCATAAACACACTGTTAAAAAATAAATGATTAGAGTGAAGGAAGAGGCACCATTGTCCAAAAAGAAATGTACTCATTACTTAACTATGTAACTGTTACCCTTATGTACATCACCTTTATAATAACAATAAAAACTTAAAGTGATTAAATGAAGGTTGGAAAGCAAAAGAATTCCAATTAATTTATGTAGTTACTCTATGCCCTTAAGCATCACTCTGTTCTCTTTAAGAACTACAGCTAGATGTGACAACATAAATATCTCAAGCATAATACTGGGTAGAAGAAACAATAAAGAGAAGACTGCCTAGCATATAATTATATCACTATGATTTATAAAGCAAGTACCTATAATTTATAGTCTTGGGATTCAGCACAATGATAATCTCTTAAGAGATGGTAAAGGGTGATTAGAAAAATGCCTGAGGAAATTTAAGGGATTCTGACAATGTTCTTTAGATATGTGCAAAGATCTAGGTTCTGTCAATGTTCTAATCAACTCAATGAATTAAACTTCACCCCTGCCTCACACCATACATTGCTGTTCAAGGTGGGGAATGCCTGAAATTGATTGAGGGCTTACAGGGAGCACAACTTTTCTCCATTTGCCAATTTGACTAAGCACTAATCACCAATGGCTGAAAATGAGCACTTCTTATTCCCCCATTACTCTATAGTGACGACTTCTTTTATTTTTTATTTATTTTTATTATTTTTGGCGGTCATGAGGCTTGAACTCTGGGCCTGAGCACTGTCCCTTAGCTCTTCAGCTCAAGGCTAGCATTTTACCACTTGAGCTACAGTGCCACTTCCGGTTTTCTGGTGGTTTATTGGAAATAAGAGTTTCATGGACTTTCCTGCCCGGGTTGGCTTTGAACCGAGATCCTCAGCCTCCTGAGTAGCGAGTATTACAGGTGTGAGCCACCTTGCCCGGCTTTATAGTGACAACTTCTGTCATAATGTCCTAAGTTAGGAATCTCTGTGTGTGTATGTGTGTGTGTACACACACACACACACACACACACACACAGAGACAGATAGACACACACACACACACACACACGAGCAGAAGCAGAACTGAGGTTCAAACACTCTGGACTGCAGGCTTGCTAGGAAGGTAATCTACCATGCAAGCCATACCCCAAGCCCTGTTTGCTTTAGTTATTTTTCCAATAGGGTATCCTGCTATTGATTGGGCTGGCCCGGACCATGATCTTCCTATTTATACTTCCCACATAACTGGGATGAAAGACATAAACCACCATGCTATTAATTGGGACGGGTCTCAAGAACTTTTTGTCCCTGCTGGCCTCAAACCATGATCCTCTTGACCTCTACTGAGACTTCAGGCATGAGCCTTTAAGTGTAGTGTCTTCATATATTAATAGATGGTGGAAGATGGGACCCAAGTTTATGGTTCTGTTCTTGCACTGAATTTTCTTTTTGAGACATTTCATTATGTAGCCCCAGGATGACCTCAAATACTTCCCAAATTTGCCATTTAGTCCATCCTTGTAATAAAGTCTTATAAAGTAAGTTCTATAGCCTCGTATTTTTCTTAAAAGTCATTGGTCATTCTTGACCCTTTGCATTTTTCATACATATCTTGGAGTTGAGTTGCATATTTTTATACACAATTCTATATTGAGAATTGGCTGGGAATTGGCTTGGGAACAAGTGTACCATGTCCTGACGTGGATCATATTCATATTTTTTCCACTGCCAAATGTGGAAGCATGGAAGTGGATCGCTGGCCTGCACTCCTGAATAAAATCACTGTTGCAAAGAGCCTTTACTCACATGAACATATTATGAACACAGTGTAGCAAGAAATAAACTTCATTAGTTAAAAGTAAAAAATAAATTCAGACAGGTGGTGGTGGCTCACACATATATTTCTAGTTATTCCGGAGGCTGAGATCGGGGGAATCATGGTTCACAGCAGACAAATCTGTAAAACTCTTATCTCCAATTAACCTGCAAAACAGGCACTGAAGGGGTGGCTCAAGTGATAGGCACTGGCCAAGGGTAAAGTAGCCAAGCAAAAGGGGCAAAACACACAGTTTAAGCCCCAGTACTGGCACCAAAAAAGAAAAGGAAAAAAAGAAATAAACACTGAACTTTTTTTTTTTTTTTGTCAGTCATGGGGCTTGAACTCTGGGCTTGGTCCCTGTCCCTGCACTCTTCAGCTCAAGGTGAGCGCTCTACCATTTGAGTTACAGCACCACTTCCAGTTTTCTGGTGGTTTATTGGAGATATAGGAGTCTCCAGGACTTTCTTGCCTGGGCTGGCTTTGAACCCTGATCCTCAGATCTCAGCCTCCTGAGTAGCTAGGATTACAGGCATGAGCCACCAGTGCCTGGCTTTAAACAATTTTTTTAAATAAAATAAAAATACTCGAGCCAGACATAGTGCCTCACACCTATAATCCTTGGTATTGGGAAGTGGAAACTGGGATAATTATAGTTCTATGTCAGTCTGGGCAAAAATGTTCACAAAACTCCATCTCAACCAATAAGCTTGCTAAGTATAGTGGTACACACTTGTCATCCCAGCTAGGTGGAAAGCATAAATAAAAAGATCATGATTCAGACTGGCTTGAGCAAAAAGCAAAACCATACTAGAATAATAACAAAAGCATAGCTTAAATGACAGAATGCTTGCCTAGCAAGGGTGAGGCCCTGAATTCAAGTGCTACTGCTGCAAAAAAATCAAACAATAAGCAAGTAAACAAATAAATAAAGTTATTTTGTGACTTAAGGTAGGAAGAAGAGACAAGAAAAATATTAACTGGATTCATTTTTAATCTTAGCTATGATCACTGTGAGCTGTAACCTGTATATGCATATACACACACAAAGTATACACATACATAGAATGTAACTTTCTGAAATTCACTCAAACCATTTACCAAATGATAAATTCTAGAAATATGTTTATATCTGAAAACAATATTATCTGATGTTTACATGAAATACATCATACCCTACTAGAATTTCCCATTTTATTTTCAGAAAAGGAAACAATATAAAATTTTACTTCTAATGTTAGCATAGAATAATAATCAATTTTTATTTTCAAAAGTTCTCTGTGTTTTTTTTAACAAATCAGTATTTTTCACTATTTACTATTTCTTATACACTAAAAGCCTGACAGGCTTAGAATTCGTCAGAATTAAAAACAAAAGAAGCAAATTCTTTTAAGATTGTTGTATGAAACTTTTTAACCCTTTTACATCTGTTGTTTGTGCATACAAAATTAAGATTTAGTACATAATAAAATGTTGTATTAATAATATAAACCTTTGAAGTCATATGGTTCTTCTACGTTTATCCTCAGCTATACTGCAGCTCATAAATCATGCAAGGGGATTCTTGCAACATACATTACATAGGCATGAAATTATTTTGATTTAATTCTCAATAAGAAGTGAAGCAGTAACTTGTTACTTTAGACTGCCAAATCAATATCAAATGCTTGTTCTAAGATTGGTTATCACTCTAGCTAGGCAAGTAGCTTGAGAAGCTGACATATTAGCATTGACAAAGGGATTGCTCTATTTGTTTTCCAAAGATTTTCTTGCCTGACTCTACACTTAGTTTTATGCCATGGAAAAATCAATTTCTTTATTCAACTTGTCAATCAGAAAACACACATAGAAATGTATCTTTATGGCAACACATAAAAACACATTGAATAGTAAGATGAGATGAAACAGAAATGCAAACTGTCATTCTATATAAAACATATACCATAGCAAACAGTTAACATGCACACATATCAATGTAAGTAGCACACACAGGAATACAAACTTAAATGCAGAAATAAAGTTATGTCGTGAAATTAAACCTGACCAAAATTAGTGTCAGTTAAATAGACTTATTACCATTCTTAGTTTTCAAACACACTAGTCTCTTTACATTTCTTAAAAAAGAAAAAAAAATCCCTTAGAAGTACAAGCTTCATCCAGTACAACAAAAAAGTTCATAGAAAGTTAATTTTCCTTTTTTAGAGAAAGCTTTCTGCAAAGACTCATCTTTCTAGACAGACTAATGCTGGCACATTTATTTCAGAATATCAATGAAAAAATTTCTCTTTAAAATAAGGTCTTTGAGTGACTGTAAAATATACTTTATATAACAAAGAACCTGGCTTTTTATCGAGTACCCTGAAAAGGTATCCACTGAACACCAAAGCAGAAAGCAACCTAATACATAGATCTCATTATCACCTAGGTTTCCTCATTCCATCAAGGTCACTCAAGTTCATCATGCTTGCAGTATTAAATGTCAGCCACACAAACTGACTCATATAAGTTTTATTTTAGTGGCTGAATATCGTCAAGTCTCATGGACTAGCTTTAAAAAATTAAGTCTGGTGTGGGTTAAGGAGTCAGATTCTTTTCCCCCTGGGATCACCATATTCTAAGACCTTTGTTCCCAATATCCCCAAGGCCACCAACCAAACAAAGCTGTTCCACACTACCACATCATGAACAGTACACTGTACCCAACCCTACTATGGCTATGTTCAAACTCCCCACCTAGAATTTCAACTCTGTGGAATCACCTACATGCACAAATAGGAAAATGCTTTGAATATACTCAGGCCAATTTTGTGAAAACAAGGATGCCAGTAAAGCACATTTCACCCAGTGCCAGCACTCTATATAAAGCCCTTTGTAAGACTAGCAGAACCCTCAGTGAACTGGCCAACCTCTTTACCTGCCCAGAAGTAGTGTTCATGTGAAAGGAACTTCCAATCCAAGATGAAGGAATCTCATCAACTCAGCTGGAGCAACCACACTTACCAATTATGAAACAAAATGATTACTATAGATAGAGTCTGCTGATTCTTTAGTGAACTGAAGATAGCCAAGTTCTTATCTATTAAGCAACCTAATCACATTTTTGTCCTGTCTAGCCATGAAGTTTGTGGGCGCATATTCCAGAAAGTACTAGAATGATAAAAAGCACTCTTTTGGACCCACAGTCCAGCTTTGCCTGAGTTATTCATATATTTTGTCACTTTCTTCCATCTGTGTATTTAGCAATGTCTAGCACTGTGACCCTCAATGAATATTTATTCAATAAGAACAAAGGGACACAAAAGAAGTATGCTACTTTCTTAAGTATTCCATGTCTTTGGGTACAACTTTTTAATCTTTAAAGCAAAGACATAATAAACTGGCACATGCTTTTTATATTGGGTTGAGCAAACTAAAAAGAGAACTAAAAAATACACAAGTTATCTGTTCACCATAAATTATGCCACAAGGATGTGTTGTAAGCCAAGAACCATTCACTCCTAAAGAAGACAGAGTGACAGCAATGATGGTACTTTAAAGATCATGGTCTTCACAAGGAGGCTTCTTCCCTGTATCTTGAACTCCTCTATTCACCTCTTGACTAGAAAAGATGTTCTACCTACTGGTACAGACAAGTCATAGGATTCTAATTAGAATATACGCTCACTGAAAAACAAAGTGCTAATTTTTTAAAAGAGTTTATCAAACTCATTCCTGGCAATTGTCTCCCTATTAACATGTGAGGCCCATAGCTCTCACCACACTCACAATAGATGTAAAATACCTGGCTTCGTCAGTCACATCCAGGTCCTTTCACTTAACACACCCAGGATTGCCCACACATGACCCTAGCCTGTTATCATATTACCAGGCTTTCTAAAGCCCAATTACAAATCCATGAAAACAAACAGGTTTTCAATTAGTTCACTTCTAGGTTTCAGAAAAATAGGTGAAGTATTTGGGAAAAAATATATATGTATATATATATATATATATTTCCCCAGTCGTGGGGCCTGAACTCTGGGCCTGGGCACTGTCCCTCAGCTCTTCATCTCAAGGCTAGCGCTCTACCACTTGAGCCACAGCGCCACTCCTGGCTTTTTTCTTTTTGCTTATGTGGTACTGAGGAATCGAACCCAGGGCCTCAGGTATGCAAGGCAAGTGCTCTACCACTGAGCCACCTTCCCAGCCCCGGAAAATATATTTTGATCTTACATGATAACATTAAAAAATAAACTCCAACTTACTAAATTAAAGAACAATTATTTCTAAATGAAGCCACACAAAAAAGAAGGAAATACCAAGTCTGTCATTTCTACTTATTAAAGTGAAGAGAATACGCCAAGCACCAGTGGCTCAAACCTGTAATCCTAGCTTCTCAGGAGGCTGAAATCTGAGGATCACTAGCCCAGGTAGGAAAGTCCACAAGACTCTTATCTCCAAGTGACCATCAGAAAACTGGAAGTAACGCTGTGGCTCAAAGTGGCAGAGTGCTAATTGAGCTGAAGTGCTCAGGAACAGTGAGCGCCAGGTCCCAAGTTCAAGCCCCACAACTGAAAAAGAAAAAGTATCCAAGAAATGACATGTTTGACTATGCAAAAATTATACACTTCTACGCTTCACAGAATTACCAGAAGGTTTAAAAATTATAAATTAAGGAAAAGATATAGAAGTCTTATTATGTATAAAGAGCTATCAGAATCAATAACACTTTTTAAATCCAATAAACTTGAGTTGGTTCATCAACAATAAAGAGAAGGAGGAAAGTAGAAAGTACCAGCTCACTATAAATCTAAAAAAGGAAATAAAAATATAAGTGACAGAAATTCTCTTTTTATATATCAAGTAGATAAAGGACTAACATGCATAATCTCAGTACAGATAACTGCAAGGCAACTAGAAATCTCACATCCTCCTCCTTGGAACCAAGCAGGTAAATCTTTCTGAAGGGAAATTTGACAATATATCAAAAATCGTCTTAGAAAGTTCATTCCAGGTTCAAGAATTTTTATTAAAGAAGTTACCAGCAATGTTGCAATGAATTTCTGTACAATGTGTTCACATAGCCAACAAAATATTAGAAGAAAAAAATCTCAATGTTCAAAAGGAACAATAATTAAGTTGTGCTATATTCATATACCTGAATATTGAGACTCCATCTTCAAAGAAAGCATATTTATATTTAAGGATAAATGTAAAGTTAGTAAAATATAAAATTTAATCCCTCATTTGTAATCACTGGAATGTGCCTATAAATCTTTAAGTTAATCCAGAGGTTAGTAAATGACAAAATAAAAGCACACTTCAATATGATAAATATAAACAGGACTATAAACATTCACACAGTTAGAACAAAGGAGGATATTCTTAGGAGAGAATCACAAGGGTTCAAGAGCCAAATGCATATGATCATATAAAACAATGCTTATCAAAATGAATTCCAAGAAATGGAAACAAGTGGTTTTTTTATTGTACTGTTTGAGGGTTTTGTTGTTGTTGTTGTTTCCCTTTTGTCCTTGTTTTTGAGTTCTATACCCTTTTTATTGTATGTAAGTCTATATGATTTGGGGAGAGAAAGGGGAAGCACAGAAAAGGTGGAACAAAGGGTAACCTAATTCAGCAGTGATACTCACTAGACATTATGTTGGAAATGAACTATACAACTTGGGGGAAGAGAGGAAGGAGGGAAAACCTGGGAGAAAAGGAGGGAGAGGTGACACTGTTCAAAAAGAAGTCCTGACTTATGTAACTGTAACCCCTCTATATATCACCTTTCCCATAAAACTAAAATAAGATAATAAAGAAAAATATAAAGGTATAAAAGTATGATCCAAGCCTATTGGGAAAGGGTCAAATATGAAAACATGTATTTTACACACAAAGAATCAAACATCAGTTAACAATGGGGATATATTCTGAGAAATGTGTCACTTAGTGATTTAGTCATCAGGTAAATATCAAAGTACACTTTTATACAAACTAAGGTAGTTATGGAAGGTAATTTTATGTGACCATCTTTTATATGTAGTCATTGGTGATTAAATCATCGTTAGGGGTTGTGCATGTGCGTAGCTCTGTAAAAGTTCTACACAATATTCTCAACTTTGACCTAGAATGGCTCAAGAGTTTTTATTTTGTTTCATGGTTATTTGATTTTGGTCTCCACAGATTCTGAAATGACCCACGTAAGAGAAAAACTTTTAACATTCATAATTCAATTAGAAAACGTTTAGCTTTATATCTTTTATCACCTAAAACATCCTCATCAAGCCATTAAGAGAAAAGGCAAAGACAGCAGACTCATCATTTCCTGCAAAGAGGTCTGAGACAGACAGTTGAGCAAATCTAAGCCCCATCTGCCTCACTCTGACAGATTCAAATCAAATAGACCTCCTGGCCCCTTATTTTCTTCTCTCCAGAATTCCAGCCTTCCAGATTCTTAGTGTCCTAAAACTGAAAAGAAAAATCCACATATACTAACTACCCCTCTTTCTCCCCCCCCCAAAAAAAAACAATGCACAAATGCCTATCTGAAAGAGGGAAGAGCTGTACAGAGCAGAGTGTTTAACAGAAAGACACAAGAATAAAATGATCTCAAACATTTTGTGAGCCAACAATACAAAGAGAGCTTTGATTTTCTTTTTCACACATTCTATAAACATTGGAGAGTGTGAGTAAAAAGCATCATGCAGCCTAGTTACAGGAAAGCAAGCTGAGACCCAGTCCTAACTCCTCTTGTGATTTTCCCTGAGACACACATGCACAGAAAAACCTGTCATGTAACAAAGCCTTAAAATGATTTAAATTTGTATCTATAGATCATAGGACAATGCAACATGTTCCTTTTCTTCTTTACAGTTTTTCTACTTTTGAATTTTCCTGAAATTAATCTATTTTACTTTTATAATAAGAAAAAATCAATAGCAGCATTAAAAATTTTAATTAGGTAAATGAAATATCACCTTCATTATGTCAACCTTCCTACTTATGGCTTTCTAGTAGCTATCCTATCAAATTCATTCTCCTTTGAGTATTTTCTGCCCAGACTTATACCCAGAACTCTTCATGCAACATAAAAAGCCTCTTTTGACCTATCTTCTTCCTTCAACTTACTCTATACCATAGATTTCGAGGACTATCAGCAGTGCTACTCCCCAGTGGATGGTACTACCTTATGCTCTCACATCTTCCTTGGCCTCCTCATTTGGCTTGGAATTCCTGTCTTTACTTGGCTCTGTCCCTTCTCCCATAAACCATCTCCTGGCTGGTTCTGCTTGGAAGATTTCCTCCTCTGGAAAGCAGCCCCTCATTTAGCTGCCTGCTGCCTCCTCTCTGTCCCAAGACCTCTGCTCACACTTACTACAGTTTAGTTTTCATTTTCTATCTAGGATGGAAGCCATCTTTACTCTCTGTAGCTAAGAGCTCAAAAGAGCACTAATTACATGTATGAGAAAGATTTCTATTTCTTAGAAATCTTCGATTCAGACTCAGCATGCCAAAATTCTGCCTCAGTATACCAAACCATTTCAAATATGGGTGCCATGTTTTCTGTCTGGAGGGTGATCAACCCTAAGGACCATAAACTTTCCCCTTTTCAAAACTCTAGCAATTTTTTAATAAGAAATTTCCTTCTTGGTTATTTTCCAACTAACCACCTCTTTATACTTTTTGTTATTGGTGGTGGTGGTCATGGGGCTTAAACTCTGGGACTGGGCGCTGTCCCTCAGCTCTTCAGCTCAAGGCTAGCACCCTATCACTTGAGCCACAGCACCACTTCCGGCTTTTTCTGTTTATGTGGTGCTGAGGAATCCAACCCAGGGCCTCATGCATGCAAGGCAAGCACTCTACCACTGAGCCAACTCCTTATCTTCTCTTTTGGACCTTTGTAAACCTGTCATCATTTAGATCCTCGGCATGTTAAACATTAGTAAGTACAACCTTTGCCATCATACTATATAATCTCTTTTTAAAAATATGACAAATTATTTGGAATTTCATTTCCTGAGTCCCACACACAGCACACCACACAAAGGAAGAGCACCAACCCAAACACCTCAGCATTCTTTTGTTCCAAGAAAGCAAGCCATTCAGTGAGACACAATCATTTCTTATCACTGAGTTTCCAAAGTTCCATGTAGTCCTGGAGACTTCCCTGTTGCCCATAAGGACTAGAGAGAAAGCAACAGTAAGGACCCTTTTTTTAATCACTAGCAGTGTGGGGAATAAAATGCTGTAGCAGACGGGCTGGGAAATCAAGTTGAGCAGAGACAGAATAGGTTCCCTTGAGAGGAGAAAGCTCCACATTTAGCTGCTCCAAGAACAGGTAGCTGGGGCTACAGATGAAAACCCGTGTCAAGGGAGAACTTGCTGTATGGCTGCAGCCACACGCATCTGTTTACAGTCTGTTATATATTGTGGCAAGATTCTTAACTGTGTTGATTTTCTTTCTTTAACAGGATTGTTAAAAAGCAAAGAGAGAGAACTTCCAATTAAAAAACAAAAAGCAGCCAGCACTGGTGGCTCACACCTGTAATCCTGGCTCTCAAAAAGCTAAGATCTGAAGGTCTTGTTTTGAAGTCAGCCTGAGACTTTTATCTCCAATTAACTACCCAAAAGCCGAAGCGGAGCTGTGGCTCAAGTGGAAGAGTAACAGTCTTGAGCAAAAAAGCTAAGGGACAAAGGGACAGTGCCCAGGACTGAAATCAAGCCTCATAATCACACACACACACACACACACACACACACACACACACATTAAATATAAGTTATAAAACAAAAATTAAATCTCTCTTCATCCTTTCCCTCTACTATTAACCCATCAAATCCATCTATCCATCCTTGATTGATGCAAGGACAAAACTAAAATCCTATCAAAATCTAATTAACAGATATATGACAAAATATAAAATTCATGTAATGTAAGCATAGATAGCTTTTAACCCCAAAGAGGATGTATCTCTTTTGATTAGCTTGAACTAATACTTAACCAATACAAAAAAAATCACAAAACAATCTAGATAATATTTACTTTCCCATTCTTCCCTTCTAACCTGGAAAAGTGGAAAGAGGACACTTTGTTGACTTTTGCATTGAACAATGAGAAATTTCTTCCTACAAACTAAACAGCAGTACAGAACAGCTAAACAGCAGCACAGAACAGCAGCAAAAGCACCGAGATTAATGTTGGCTTAACTCAGCTACACAATTTGCTGGATATCTGGCATAGGAAATCATCTATAAGGCAATATGTCTACCTTTTAGTCCTTTTTTGAAGCAACAAAGTGAGAAAATTTTTTAAAAGAAGTATTACTCTGGCAGTGTAAAACATGAGTAAAATTGAAATCAATTCATTCACACAAGAAAAACTGGTACTAATAAAAACTAACAACAAACATTAAATTCTACAGAATAGGGGAGGCCGTCTTTATCATAATTACTACTAAATTTTATTACTGTGCTTCTTGAAGTCATCATTTTAAAAATATGCACAACATTTGAATGTCTTTTGTGGTGGGTCTTCCTAGTGGTGCTTTAAAAAAAAAAAGTCTACATTACCTGCTGGGGAACTTTCCAACTCTTCTTTTCTCCCTGGAGGAGAGGTGAATACACCCAAATGCCAGCCCTTCAGGCCCAGAATCACACCACCCCAGTGGGGCAGTTGGCACTCAGCTGGCACCAGCACAGTCTGCCATCATCAGGGAAACAATCTCCCTTTTATCCCTTGACAGTTAAGCCACCCCAGAATTCTGGGTCTTCCCAAAGAAGCCAATACAGAGGCCAAACCATATGCAAATAAATGCAGAATCTCATGAGGATTGGAGTTGTATGTGACTGACAGCTCTGAAAACCACATCTCAGCAAATTCAGTAAGGGCATCCTTAAGCATATGACATTCTCCAGGTCCATAAGCATGCAGGTGGCCTCCTACAGAAACTAGCTGATATACCTTATTACAAAGGCGTCACTTCAGCCACAGTTGAACTTTAGAGAGCAGTGCTTTGGACACATTATCTCTGGAGAGGATGTCACTCACTTGTAAGTGTAGACACACACATAAGAGCACTGTCAAAGCTAAGCAAAACAACTCAGTTAATGGTAACAGAACATCCTGATTTTAATTCCATAGTGCTAAGTCACCTCATCAGTGTCTTGTGTTTAGATGACAGGCAGAAAGCTTAAGCAGGAGTTCGTGCTTCTCCAATTAATCAAATAGCCTCCGTGCTACTTATCCTTGGAATTGGCATTAGTAAAGCCCCTATGTGCCCCCAAATCATATAAATTCTAGGGTTTTCTATTCATTAAATCCAAGTTGGCCCATGCTGATATGTCATATTTTGACATGTCGCCACAAGGGATACACAATCAAAATTAAGAAGAGACCTTAGCTAAAATTGGCATGCTCTACTCGAATGAACAATTTATGCCCACACATGGATAAAGCTGCATATATCTTCCACAAATGATTAATATTAAACTGTTAGGAACACAGAGATATAATTCACTGGCCCACTTTGCATTACGCATTTCTTTTACCTTTCAAACAAATATGCAGAAGGGATAATTGTTTCATACACAGGATTATTCCACGTAATTATGTATGGGTGTCCATACTATCACCATCATGAGTAATCTACAGTATTAATAAAATCACATTATTCCTCTTCTTGAAACTCTCCATGGCTTCCCTCCACATTTAGAATACATGCCAAACCCATCAGCATTACCTCCAGTAACCTCAAAGATCCAGCCACCAATGCCCAATCTCTGAGCCCCTCTTCTCCACTCCTTTCCATCATACAACCTCTGCAGACTCAGCCCCTACTCACCATCACTCAATCTGCCCCTGCCATGCTAGTGTTTTTCTTTGTTCTTTGTCTCCTAAACTAGCTATGAGAACAGCCCTAGTCTCTGCTTTTCCTTTGTTTTGAAGGCTTTCCCTCACACATCCATGTGGTTATTTCTCTAAGTTGCAGTCAGGTGTCATCTCAGCAGTGGGCATCCCCAGCCATCCAGTGAGTTCTGCCCTCCACCTACAGTCATTTTTTTTGTTATGTCCCTGTCACTCATCTTATTTTCTCTACAACACAAATATATTCCAATCAGAAACATCTAGTTTTGGCCAATCACCTGGTCTCCTAAAACATACTCTGACTTTGCTACAGTGTCTAAGACTATGACTAATATACAGCAGGTCTGAACAAGGCATTTGTTACATAAACGAATGTGCTATAAAGTGGACATACCAAGTTACAGACACAATGACCTGTCCCCTTGGAAGTACTAAGGCCAATAAATTAATAGACAAATAGCTGACAGAATTAGAAATCAGCAGTTACAACTGAATTATGATTAATCAAAGCCAAATATATCCAATATGAAAAAATATGTATTAAAGACAAGGCATGTTAGAAATGCTACTGATCTGGTGTTCTGTTTTGGAGATGGTTTAGAGTATGTCCTCTAGGGGGTCCTCTGTTGGGAGCTTGGTTCCCAGTGTGGTAATGCTGAGAGACAGCAGGACCTTTAAAAGGTGGGAAGTAGTTAAGTCACTGTTGAGTGACTTCAGCACAAATTAGTATAGTTCTCAGGAGACTCCTTGGTTATTTCTCTTGATAAAGTTGTTATTGAAAAGCAAGCCAGCAGGCACCAGTGGGTCATGCCTGTAATCCTAGCTACTCAGGAGGCTGAGATCTAAGGATCATGGCTCAAAGCCAGCCCAGGCAAGAAAACCTATGAGACTCCAGTTAATTAATCTCCAGTTAAGCACCTGAAAACCAGAAGTGAAATTGTGGCTCAAGGCACGAGCCTGGAACAAAAAAAAAGCTCAGGGATGCATCCAGTCCACCCATGACCAAGTTAAAAAAAAAAAAAAAGGCAAGCTACCATTCACTCTAGCTATATGTCCTCTTCCTTGCATATGCTCTGACCATGTAATACCAGGGCTTGGGCTGTCAATCTCTAAACTATGAGTTAAGTAATTCTTATTTCTTAGTGGATTATTTTTGAAGACCAATTCTCTCCTACTTCCACTGGTGTTTTCTCTCTGAAGTAAATACCAAAATGTGGACATTAAAATTAAGCAGTAGAAAAATCATCCATGGATCAGGGTAAGACACAATTAAGAAGAGATTTTTGTTAATGGGGAGGATTTCTTTAGCCCTAAAAACTTCAAAGAGACTTCACAAGTGCAAACAGACTTTAGCTTTTTCACATTTTTTCATGCCCAGAAACTGGGACATGAAAATGCCAGGAACTCTTTCAATATCAAAACCATGTGATAAATTCAGGAAACAACTCTCCAACGACCAAGATTACTCCTGTGGAGTTGCCAAAGAACCAGATGCTTCCTTCCAAAGAATGCCAGTTTGGCTTTGAAAGAGTAATTGTGTCCTCAAGCCCCAACCTGGAAGGGTAGGTGGGATGACACAATGTAGGTACACATTCCCACTGCTCTGCATCTGAGGTAGCAGGGAGACTCAGAAAACTTATGTTTATGTGCCTCCCAACCTGGGAGGCACAGGCATGGTTTTACTGCATGTATAGAGTGGAACTAGAAAGATTTGGTCTGGTGCCATAGACAATGAATTCTGTATGTGGGAAGACTGTGATATAGAAAAAGGTGCAAAATAGCTTCACTGCATTTGAAATTTTTATATTCAGATATTGAACAGAAATTAAGAAAAAAAAGGTAGCTGCATCCAAAAACAAGTTTACAGTACAACACTAAAACATAAAAATAGCCCCCTGCCACCCACCCACACCACACAACAATGAACATTTGTTTTGACTATTGCCATTGACCAAACTTTGAACCAGGAGATCTGTCTCCTTTCATATAAGCCTATACAAGGCCCTATTCATGTGCATCCATTTTCACAAACCGTTCTGAAACTGGCATGATGATCTGACTTAAAGTAACAAACCATGGGGTTTCTGTAATAATTGTTCAGGCTTTTATGTTTTCTGTTTTTAAAGAAGCCTAGACTATGTTTCTACATTTACAGCTCCTTATGGAGTTGATCTGTGTTTAAATTCACTGCGAGAATTATTTTGTCAGTACCTTTAACCTTAGCCTGGCCCCGTGAGCAGGAATGCTCTGAGCTTTTATAATCAGGCAGCTCGCACGTAAGCATCTCTGGGTTTGGTAAATAGATTTCACCACAACAGTTTCCTTCCATCCTAGATATGTTCAGGGTTGTGACTTTACCCTTATCTCTACCTGACCGTGCCTCAAGGTGCCTGGGTTCTCGATTACAATCCACCCCAACAGGGCCTGAAGGGTAGAATGCACATTTCATTTCTGCCCTCTTTCAGCACCCAGCAGGATCCTCTCACATGAAAGCCAGTTTCTAAACATTGCCAGTAATATATTACTATATGCATGTGAGTGAAATAGCTTCCTCTTTTCCCTGTCACTATCCAATGAGATAAGAGTATTGCCGATAGTATGAAGAGGAAAGCCCTGAATAGAACTACTGAATGCATTCAGAATACCCACCCCTCCTTTAGATCTGTTTATCTGAGCTATGAAGTGCAACAAACTTCAATGTCTTTTTTCAAAATTTCTTACCTCAACTCCCCACATATATTCACTTTCCTAACACACTACCACAGTCAACAGTTAAAAAGATAAAATCCCTAGGCAATAAAAAGAAACAGATACTATCTCACCTTTCTCTATGTGGACTAGCCTGATGTCTGCTGGTTCACTGGCCAATGATCAGTATGGCATAAAATTGAGTCATGTTCCATTTCAAATGGTGCCATCAGTTAGTGTGAGAGTAATATGTTTATATTCCTTAAAAGCAATCTATAGATGTGCTAAAGAGGAAAAAGAAAACAGTAATGGCCATTCAGAAGCAGAGTTGAGACTCTTCAGACCCTGGGGCATGTCCACAGCTGTCTAGCTGTCCTGCAGGTCAGACTCTAATCTTGCACAGTAAAGCAGACATGGTGAGATAGGTGGGAGCAAACTGGAGGGAGCAGAAACAGGAGAGCAATCTGCTTTGGCAGGAAAAGCATCAGCCCAAAGGATTATTTTCTATCTTGTCTACAAAAGTATCTACACACCTCCTCAGCACAACCAGTAAACTCAGATATGTAATAGCATGTGTCTGAAAAGAGGGCAAAGGAAGGAGAGAAGAATGAGCCATCACAGTGGAGATGGAGAGTGGGTACAGCCTAAGAAGTGCAGCATATTGAAAGATGAAAACCAAACTCATTCTATGAAGCCAGCATAGCCCTCATCCCAAAACCAAAGAGAGATTCATCAAAGAAAGAGTACTATAGACCTATTTCTTAGATGAACACTGATGCAAAACGTCTCAATAAAACTCTGACCAACCGACTTCAATAACTAATCAAAAAAATTATACACTATGACCAAATGGGATTCATTCCAGGGATACAAAGCTGGCTGAATATACCCAAGTCAATTAATCCAATTCGACATATCAACAGGAGCAAGAACCATATGATTGGGGCTGGGAAGTTGGCTCAGGGGTAGAGCGTTTGCCTTGCATGCCTTAGGCCCTGGGTTCAATTCCTCAGCACCACATAAGCAAAAAGAAAAAAGCCGGAAGTGGCGCTGTGGCTCAAATGGTAGGGCACTAGCCTTGAGCTGAAGGGCTGAGGTACAGTGCTCAGGCCCAGAGTTCAGGCCCCACAACCGGACCAAAAAAAAGAACCATATGATCATCTCAATACGTTCAGAAAAAGCATTTGACAAGATCCAACACTCCTTTATGATAAAAGCCCTGGAGAAGCTAGGAATCCATGGAACATTCCTCAATAAAGGCTGTACATGGCAGACCCATAGCCAGCATTATACTTAATGGTGAAAAGTTAAAATCATTTCCTCTAAAATCAGAAGCAACAAGACAAGGATGTCCACTCTCTCCATTCCTCTTCAATATAGTATTAGAATCCCTAGCCAGAACAATAAGGCAAGAGACAAATGTAAAGGGGGTCCGAACAGGTAAAAAAGAACTAAAACTCTCCCTCTTTGCAGATGATATGAGCCTGTATTTAAAGAACCCAATAGATTCCTCTCCCAAGTTATTTAAGCTGATCCAAAACTTTGGTAAAGTAGCAGCATATAAAATTAACCCACAAATATTAATAGCTTTTCTTTATGACAACAATGAGATGGACGAGGCTAAAACCAGGAAAGAAAATTTTTTTACAATAGCTTCAAAAAATACCTTGGAATTAACCAAAGATTTGAAGGATCTATGATGAAACATTTAAAAAAAAACTTTAAAAGGAAATTAAAGCAGATGTAAGAAAGTGCTCCTTAGACTGGGAGGATTAACCTCATGAAGATGGCAATACTGCTCAAAGCTATCTACAAATTCAATGCAATACTCATCAAAATCCCAACAATATTCTTCAATGATATAGAAGAAGTAATTCAAAAATTCATATGGAATAATAGAAGACCCTATGTAGCAAAAACAATCCTTAGCAGGAAAAACAGTGCTGCAGAAATATCAATACCAAACGTCAAACTCTATTACAAAGCCATAGTAGAAAAAAAAAATATCTTGCTACTGGCACATGAATAGGCCTGAGGACCATTGGAATGGAATGGAGGACCTAGAAATGATCCCACAGACCTATAGACACCTAATCTTTGATTGGGAGCCAAAAACACAGGGTGGGGAAAAAACAGCCTCTTTAACAAAGGGTGCTGGGAGAATTGGCTATACACCTGCAGAAAACTGAAGTTAGATCCTTATATATCATTCTTCATTAGAATCAATTCCAAATAGATCAAAGACCTCAATGTAGGACCAGATACCCTGAAGGGATAAGGGAAATACAGGGATAGGAATTACAGGAAGGGACAGGGGAACTACAGGGCTCCTTGGTACAGGTCGAAACTTCTTAAGTAAAGATCTAGAAACACAAGAAAGGCTGGATAAATGAAATTGGATCAAACTGAAAGGTTTCTGCATGGCAAAGGACATAGCTAGAAAGACAAATAGAAAGCCCACGGATTGGGAAAAGATCTTCAATAGCTATACATGAAACAAGGGCCTCATATCTAAAATATACTTAGAGCTCAAAAGATTAAACCCCTAAAAACAAATCCTCAAAGAAACAACAACCCAATTAATAAGTGGGCTAAAGACTTAAAAAGACACTTCTCCAAAGAAGAAATAAGAATGTCCAATAGATACATGAAGAAATGTTGAACATCTCTGGTTATAAAAGAAATGCAAATCAAAACAACATTGAGATTCCACCTCATCCCAGCTAAAGTGTCCATTATCAAGAAAACTAATAATAACACATGCTGGTGGGGATGTGGTCAAAAGGGAATGCTATTACACAGTTGGTGGGAATGTAAACTTGTTCAACCACTCTGGAAAGTAGAATGGAAGTTCCTCAAAAGACTAAATAAACATAGAGCTCTCTTATGACCTAGCAATCCTACTCCTGGGCATTTACCCAAATGACCACAAACAAGGCCATACTAAAGCTACCAGCACAACCATGTTCAGTGCAGCATTCTTTACCATAGCTACGATATGGAACCAACCCAGATGCCCCTCAGTAGATGAATGATCAAGAAAATGTGGTATACATACAAAATGGAATTCTATGCTTCCATCAGAAAGAATGACATCACCCCACTTATAAGGAAATGGAAAGACTTGGAAAAAACCATGTTAAGTGAAATAAGCCAGACCCAAAGAAACATAGATCCCATAATTTCCCCATTTTTGTAATTCTTTTTTTTTTGGCCAGGGGGGCGGGGGGTCTGGTCGTGGAGCCTGAACTCTGGGCCTGGGCACTGTCCCTCAGCTCTTCAGCTCAAGGCCAGCACTCTACCACTTGAGCCACAGCACCACTTACGGCTTTTTTCATTTTGCTTATGTGGTGCTGAGGAATCGAACCCAGGGCCTCAGGCATGCAAAGCAAGCACTCTACCACTGAGCCATCTTCCCAGCTCAATTTCCCTCATTTTTAATCATTAGTATATATCTAGAATAGTCCTAGCAGAGGATCACAATAGCTTAATAGCTATGTATATATGACCATAAAAGATGATGCTAAGCAAAATAAACTCCAAGATATGGAAACAAGAGCTTTGTCTTTGATGTTGCTGTTTATAATATACTATGTGAAGTTATTTTTTTTCTTGATTTTTTCCCCCTATGGTTTACCCCTTGTGTCACTGTATTTGATCTGGTACCCTGTGTGTTGTATATACATTTATCTGAATTAGGGAAGGGAAGGGGAACAAGAAAATGGTGAGACAAAGGACAAAGGGCAAACCAATGCAACAGCGGTACTCACAAGACAACTTGTTGGAAATGAACTTTACAAATTGCAGGGGAGTCAATGAAAGGAGGGAAACAGAGAAAAATGAGGGAGGGGGTAACTATTTTGACAAGAAATGTACTCACTGCCTTATGTATGCAACTGTAACCCCTCTGTACATCATCTTAACAATGAAATTAAAATTTTTAAAAGACTAAATAAACATAGAGCTCCCCTATGACCCAGCAATCCCACTCCTGGGTGTTTACCCAAATGACCACAAACACGGCCACACTAAAGCTACCAATACAAGCATGTTCATGGCAGCTTTATTTACCATAGCTAAGATATAGAATCAAACCAGATGCCCCTTAGTGAATGGATGGATCAAGAAAATGAGGTATATACACACAATGGAAATCTATGCTTCCATCAGAAAGAATGGCATTGCTCAATTCATAAGGAAATGGAAATGCTTGGAAAAATTGTATTAAGCAAAGTAATCCAGACCCAAATAAACATAGGCTGCATGGTTTCTTTCATTTTTAGAAACTAGAATATGTTTATATATCTACAAGTCAATCCAATGGATAGTAAAAATAAATAATTACACATGAACATGATTAACTAAACAGCACTCTAAGCATTCACATACTGGGAACAAATGAAGATATTTTAGGAGAGGATCACAATGGCTCAACAGCTATGTGCACATGACCATATAAAATGATACTTATCAAAATGAACTCCAAGAAATGAAAACAGGAAGTTTTTTATTGTACTGTTTACAGTTATATCTTTTTTCTTTCTGGTTTTTTTCCCTATTGTCACTGTTTTTTATTTCTTTACCTTTGTCTTATATATAAGTTTATCTGATTTGGGAAAGAGATGGGGAATTGCAGAAATGATGCGACAAAGTGTGAACCAATTCAACAGTGATACTCACTAGACACTATGTTGGAAATGAACTTTACAACATGGGGAGGAAGGGGGGCTGGGGGACAGGAGTGTAGTAGAACACGAGGGAGGGGATAATACTGTTCAAAAAGAAATGTACTCATTACCTCATTATATAACTGTAATCCCTATGTACATCACCTTTACAATAACATTTAAATTTTTAAAAGTGCAGCTTATTCCTCAGCTAGTGACAACCTGAAAAGACTGAAATTCTCATGGAAAATGAAGCAATGGACAAGATATGTAGCAGCTGTAGGTTAGCAGTTACATCCAGGGATTTTGTTATGCCTCAAAGAAGCATAGCAAACAGCCAGGTGGCTACAAGCCAATTTACCTCTTAATATTGAGAGTAACAACTTCACTATTAAATTCTCACTATGTCACATACATCTTCCTGGCTTTAAATGGCTTCTACCACCTTTATAGTTCATGACCCAGGACTACCCTCCCTACCTTTTCCTGGTCAGTAAAACAGGAATTGAATTAATAATGTATCAATGGTATGTGCTTAGCATCGTGCATACTTAAATTGAAGATTTTTAAAAAATCACAAGTTGATCATACTTAATCCAACAAATATGAAATCCAGAAGGCTCCAAGGCTCCAATATCACAAACATTTTAAGCATCATATCAGCATTAAAATTTTAGATTTTCCAATGAGGAATACTCAATCAGAATCTAAACAAATCTAAGCAACTGCTGAAATCTAAGCACTAGTCTTAAGCATTTCAAATAATGGTCACCCAATCTTGAACAAACAGTTCTATTCCTTCCATTATAGGAGCCCCTAGCCACACATGGCTATGTAGATTTAAATTAAAATTCAGGTGTCCATCCCTGATAGTCACAATTCAAACACTAAAGAGTCCAAGGAGTTGGCGGGGGGGGGGGGGGGGAAAGGGTATCACTGCACTGAACAACATCTTCATCATCACTAAAAAGTATTATTGGACAGCCCAGATACAAATGCTATACATACAAGTAACTTTTCCTTTCAAATGTGCACTTTGTTCCAGTGAATGTCTTACAATATTTGTTACTACTGTGTTATTTGAAAAATCCATTCTCCACCCAAGTGATCTCAAATTTCATTATTTACACAGTTCTACCCCTTGTTCTTGCTCTTCTCAGCAGCAATGGAAGATGAACACAATAACTAGTTCAGTTTTCTGTCTCTCAACAAGCCTAAGTTTCTAAACTTAATAACCATTCAAGTTTCAGAATTCTCAATGGCCCAACACAGGTCCTCACTTAATACCCTTACAACTTGAACATTATTTATCAAAAATAACCCATTGTACATATACCTATACACTTTCTACTCAAAATTTAGCCTGAAAAATAGTGCACTGCATATTTCAAAATGCCTAGAAGACAGAATTTTGAAAGCTTTCAGCCCAAAGGAATGGTGTTCCAGGCAACAGATAGGCTAATTACCCTAATTTGATCATTACTCATTTTATATATATGGAAATACACTACACTTCCCCTCATGAATATGTACGATTTTGTCAATTAAATAAGTAAATAAGTCATCTCATTCCAAAAGGCGCAATATCAAAAAGATGTACGCTAATAATAAAAGCATCAACAAGATATATACTTTTAATAAAATTAAATGACAGCCTTCTTTTTAAAAATCGTTAGAGGGATTAAACTCATGAGTTAAAAAAGCCTATCTCTCAACTCTAACTGAATGTCAGAATGCAGTAACATTTAAGTTCTCCATTCATTCATTAGTGAGCTGACAAAAACCTCTGTAAGGGGTAGAGCATCGTGAGTCCTTTGTGACAAATTAAGCTGCAAAGCTGTTTTTGCTGTTCTCTGCCTTCCAGTTTATATTAACTAGCACCATAAAAGAAAGCCTTTAAGATAATATTTATTTGCAGAAACAAACATCGATTCAAGGCACTTAGAAGCACATATGTGCATTGAGGGGAGCACTCAAGGGAATCTTAATATTTTATCATGTCGTGGAGATTATTACCAATGTACCTGCGTATCTCCATACTCAGCCCATTCTCAATATTTCATGTCAAGCTTTACCACCAACCAAAGATGTCTGGAGGCATACCTGCATATTACCCACAATAATGACATCAGTAAATATGTTTTACTCTTTGTCAGACTGTCTAAGATTACATAAACATGATGTATTTTAGGAAGGAATACATCTTTGTTGTTTACAATTTAACAAAGATAAAGCCATGACAAATATCATTAGCTATAAATAAAGATATCTACCTATTCATCTCCAGAATGAACAAATGTTAATTATAGAGAAATTGGAAATGAAGCCTGTTAAGTGTCATTTTTAATTTAGCATGTTACAGTGTAAATGTTTTTCCATTGTGTTAATTTACACCTGTTATCCCAAGCTTCATTATAAGGTTTATAGTAGAGCATCTCTCTGTGACTCTAAAATTTGCCTAAAATGGCAGAAACAATTGCTAATTAGAAGGGCATGTTTACTTTAATTATATTTATTTCTTAGTCTAGTTTTATATGTAACATACTATGGAAGTGTGATGTAATTAGTGAAATCTATCACAAGCAATTTTTCAAGTGAGTACTGCTTTAAAAATAAAACTTTCTTTCAGTATTTCACAAATGCCTTAGATGTTATTTCTACAGAGAGCTACATATACATTTTTCTCACTATTGACCCTACTATTTTCCCACTCAGTTTCAAGTACTGCCAATAATTAACTAGTAACAAGAAATCCACCTGTAAGTATTTTCAATGCAAAGTTTAAGAGATGGCATGAAAACTTTAAAAATGCATTAAGTGTACCTAAAGGCTATTTATTTATTAATATTCAAGCACCCATATTTATTTTAATTCCTGTTCTAAATATATACAATGAAATTTTCAATTTTAAAACATAAGTGCATGTTTTTTCTTGTCCCTGGAGTTATTTCTTTGACATATTATGACTTCAGTAGGTGAATCCACTGTGCATACCAACCACCAATACAGTAACTGTACAGGCATAGATAATCAACAGGTAGAACTGGGAAAGATGACTGGAGAATAGGATTTTTAACTGGTAATAACTAACTAAGCATATAGAAGTACTTTATAAGATATTTCTTTGTTGCTTTGTATGTTACTCCCCCACAGTATAACCCCTGTTTTCACTGTATTTGATGTTGGTATAATTTGTGGAGGGGAAGGGAAAAAACAAATTGTTTAAATAGGGATACGCGGATTGGGGCTGGGGGAGATGGCAAGGGATGGTAAGGGGAAACAAAGGAGGAGGCAACAATGCTTGATAAGAAATGTACTCATTACTTTGCCCATGTAACTGTAATCCCTCTGTATGGTATTTTCACAATACAAAAAAAAAGTACTTTTTCTTTTTTACTAAAATAAGTTATTTATTGTTTTTTAAAAATAAATTAACATTTATAATAGAAAAAAGTACTTTGAAAGCACATTAATCTAACGACATTATCTTAGCCATATGACCAAACAAATATCATCAATGGAACAAATGGACACAGTGTGCTTCCCAAGGTACCTGGGCGGGTGCCCACTTGTGATGCCCTTGAATCCTGTAAGAGGAAATAAGTAGAACTGTAGAAAAATAAAAAGTAGCCAGCCTGAATTGTGCAACACAGTAAATGTCACTAAGGTTACTAGATTTAAGAAAGACTATAGGAATGTTGTAACAAATACCATGTGACAGTCTTGATTTAAAAAAAAACTACAAGGAAAATTGCTGTGATGACTAGGGATATTCAGATACAGACTGTAGTGTAGAAAATATCATATCCCTGGTGTTTCAACTGGGAAAGAAGAAATGAATCTCAAAAGATACACACTTGAAATTAAGATAAGCTGTCCAATATTGTAAGATTGCTCAAATGCAAATAGCTGGCAGAGATGAATAGTATTCTTGTATTCAGTGCACTTTATTTTTCACTATTCTTCAAGCTTGAATTTTTTTAAATCATAAACTTTGAAAATGTAAGCTATTCTATGGGCAGTGTGGGAGGCCAAATTGGGAGAAACATACATACAACTTCTTCCATAGAACTTAAATGTTACTGCACTACTCTCAGTTAAGCTGCTGAGCACTAATGTGAAGCCCCTTAAAATGGCAGTTACACGTGCAAATGTATTCATAAGCCTGTCTCAAAATATTTACTGACAGCATTCCCCTCAAGTGTGTTCTCCTCACCTTCCATCTCTAAACCCCACAAAGAATCCATGCCCAGGAGCAGCCAAGATACTCTTTATAGACTCACAAATACCACCAGCCCAAGTAAAAGTTTTCCTACTTGCTAGAAAAATGCACATACAGACGGTGTTCTGTTTATAAAAATAAAGCTTCTGCAGGGCGCCAGTGGCTCACACCTGTAATCCTAGCTACTCAGGAGGCTAAGATCTGAGGGTCACGGTTCAAAGCCAGCCTGGACAGTGAAGGCCAAGAGTCTCTTATCTCCGATAAACCACCAGAAAACAGTAAGTGGCCCTGTGGCTAAAGTGGTAGAGTACTAGCCTTGAGCTGAAGAGCAGAGGGACAGAGCCCAGGCTCAAAGTTCAAGCCCCTAAGCCATCTAATCTTCAATAAGAGAGCTAAAAAAATAGAATGGAAGGAAAACAGCCTCTTCAGTAAATGGTGCTGGCAAAATTGGTTAATCACTTATAGAAAACTAAAGCTAGACCCTTATATATCACCCTACACCAGAATCAACTCCAAATAGATCAAAGACCTCAATGTCAAAGCAGACACTCTGAAAACATACAGGATGGAATAGGAGAAACCCTAGGTCTCCTTGGCACAGACCGAAATTTTCTTAATAGAGACCCAGAAACACAACAAATCAAAGAAAAGGTTGGACAAATGGGATTGCATGGAAATTGCAGAGCTTCTGAATGGCAAAGGACATAGCTAGCAAGATCAATAGAAAGCCCACAGATTGGGAGAAGATCTTCACTAGCCATACAACAAACAAGGGTCTCATATGCAAAATATTCCTGGAACTCAAAAAATTAAAGCCCCAACAAGAAATCCTCAAAGAAACAACTGCCCAATAAATAACTGGGCTAAAGTCTTAAAGAGAAACTTCTCTGAAGAGGAAAGAAGGATAGCCAATAGACACATGAAGAAATGCTCAACCTCCCTAGCCATAAAAGAAATGCGAATCAAAACAACATTGAGATTCCACCTCACCCCAGTTAGAATGGCTATAATCAAGAACTCTAACAACAACAGCTGCTAGAGGGGATGTGGACAGAAGGGAACCTTACTGCATTGTTGGTGGGAGTGTAAACTTGTTCAACCACTTTGGAAAGTAGTATGGAGGTTCCTCAAAAGACTCCACATAGAGCTCCCCTATGGTCATAAGGCATTTACCCAAATGTTTACAAACAAGACCACACTAAAGCTACCAGCACAACTATGTTTATTGCAACATTATTTATCATAGCTAAGATATGGAACCAACCCAGATGCCCCTCAGTAGATAAGTGGATCAAGAAAATGTGGTATGTAGACACAATGGAATTCTATGCCTCCATCAGAAAGAATGACATTGCCCCATTTGTTAGGAAAAGGAAAGGCTTGGAAAAAATTATATTAAGTGAAGTAAACCAGGCCCAAAGAAACATAGGTCCCATGCTTTTCCTTATTTGCAATAACTAGTATATGTCTGAGACAAACAGAAATGGTCAGATTAAGTTGATGTTAGGTGAAATGAACCCCAAGGTAAGGACTCAAATGTTTTGTCTTGCTTGCTATTGTGTCTAACATATTTATAAGATATTTCTTTGTTGCTTTGATTATCCCCCGTGGTATAACCCCTGTTTTCACTGTATTTGATGTTGGTATAATTTGTGGAGGGGAAGGGAAAAAACAAATTGTTTAAATAGGGATACAGGTGGACCCACTGCAACAATGAGATGTACAAGACGTTATGTCAAAAAACAAACTTTAAAATTCTTATGAGCTTAGCCAGCCAGTTATCAAGCTCCAAATGAATGAATTTCCCCCTGAGAGGAATCACAGCCAGAGACAGGTAAGAGGGGGTGTCAGTCTGACCAACCTAAGACAGGGCCTTCAGCTTCGCTCTGAAGTTCCCGATGACGGGTAAGGCAGACAAGGCCATCCACCCAACCTAAGACAGGCGGGTTCGCTTCTTTAAACAAAGATGGGGGAGATGATGTTGGGAGCCATTGGGAGCTGACAGTAAAGCTCACAGGTCATCTTGACTCCTGTGCTAGCTTAAAGGCACATACAAGGAACTGGCTCACTTAAAAGACACCAGGAGCCCAGGAATTAATTGAACTGCTTCGGACATTTCTAACTACAGTGGGACTGATGTTTATTACTGTGCTAGGTGGGGATGTGAGGTAACTGGGATGGGCTCTTGGATCATGCACAAGGGCACTCCCTATCCTAGTCTGGTGAATCTCGACCCCCAGACTTGCCTGGAACCCTCTGCGTAGCCAATGCTATCCTTAAAAAATCCTGTTAAGACAACCTTTACAGAGGAGGGAAAAGGATAACTAACTGGGAGGTAGGTCTGCCATTAAAACCAAAAAAAGGGGTAATCTACAGAGCACATGGGCAGCAAAGATGGTGCTGAGAGGGAGTTGAGTGGGCAGAGCCCAATTTACTGTAGAGCCCGTGAGCAGCAAACATGGAGCTGGGAGAGAGTATAGTGGGCAGAGCCCAATTTGTCTTAAGATCAGTGCCTAACCTGTCCAACCAGCCCGTGAAGGCTCAGGTGCATGATAGGGCGTGACCTTGACAGTGATTGGTTCCTCTTCCTCCCTTGCTATGCCACCCGCCCTTTTTGGCTTTAAAAAGGGCTGCTCTCTGTTAATAAATGAGTTTTCTACCTGCTGGGAAAAAAAAAGAAAAACAAACTTTACAACTTACGTGCATATGGGGTAAGGAAGGGGGTGGGGGAGGAGAGATAGGAAGGGATGGGAAGGGATAGGAAGGGATGGGAAAGGGAAACAAAGGAGGAGGCAACAATGCTCCATAAGAAATGTACTCATTATCTTGCCCATGTAATTGTAACCCCTCTATACAGTATTTTCACAATAAAAAAAATAAAAAAAGAAGAAAAAAAAGAAATGTACTCATTACCTTGCCCATGTAATTGTAACCCCTCTGTACGGTATTTTCACAATTAAAAAAAAAAAGTTCAAGCCCCATGACCCGACCAAAAAATAAATAAATAAACAAAGATTGGTTCTAGAACCTCTGCAAGATATCCGAATTCTTTGATGTTTACGTTCCTTGTATAAAATGGCATTGTCTATGCATAGAACCTACACATATTATTTATATACTTTTCCTTATCTCTAAATGATTTCTAATACCTAATGTGACATCAATGCTATGTAAACCATTGTTACACTGCATTGTTAGGGAATAGTGACAAGAAAAAAGTTTGTATGAGCTCAGTAAAGGTGCTATTTTTTTCCCAAGTATTTTATCCTAGATTAAATCCTTGGATACGTAACACATAGATGTGGGTTTTATGGCTGTTTGTTGTGATTTCCATGACATAGTGTTCTGCATTTGTGAAAACACAACTTCTTTAAGAAAAGTAAACATCAATTCACATGTAACATTTTGTCCAGCCAAGAGAAACTCACTAGAAACCAAAAAGGGTTCACTTCCACTTCATATATTCACACTTCCATGCTGCTCCTCTAAATGTACACAAGCTTAACCAAAACCATTCATTTCTATAGAACTGCTGCTGACAACCACACTTAGGGAATGACTGATGCCCTCAGACCAATGCACAGCAAACAGCTAGTGAAGAGATGATCCCATTGTAAGAAGAGTACCACCCTCCCACATTCCCTGGCTCCAATGTTCCCTGACCACACAGAATTCTCAAGTATCTCTCACACACTCCTTGTGGCTGACACAAATCCTTCCATCCATTAACTATATATTTTTAGGAACATACAAAAAGTTACTTTTTACTTAAATTTCTGATTTCTCCCTATAGCAGACTCCATTATCTTTCACCTCAAATAGTTATTCAGACCACTATCTTTAAATACAACTATCATAAAGCTTAAAGTAAATATCACATCACTTGGTTTAAATATCTACCCAGTCCCACCCCAGTCCCGGGTTTTAACTATTGGGATAGACCAGGACCAACTGAGGAAACAAAAGGATATTTCAGGAAACAGCAGGAAAATGCTAGCTAAGCCAATTTAATGCCTCTCAGGAAGATGCAAAGGGAAGCTAGAGAAGGCTAGTTAAAACTAAGGGAGATGATACACTGATAAATCAGCAGCTCAGCAGCTCAACTCTGATCTTCAAACAGACTGCACTTGCAATGTCCTGCTGCTGGAAATAGATCTTCTATCTTCAAGAAAGGAAAAAATGAGGATGAGACAAAGCTTGTTAGGAGAAACAAGAGAGACTGGAATTGAACTTGACTAGACAGTAGCATCTTTCTACTCCACTCCTACCCCCTTTTCCCAAGCTGCAAATGTTCAAATAATGGAGGAAAAAATAGCATGATCCACATTTCATATCAATTAATATATAGTCAAAATTAATACCCAAGACTGGGAAGGTGGCTCAGTGGTAGAGTACAGAGGGCTTGCCTTGCATGCATGAGACCCTGAGTTCAATTCCTCAGCACCACATAAGCAAAAAAAGCCAGAAGTGGCACTGTGGCTCAAGCGGTAGAGCTCTAGCCTTGAACTGAAGAGCACACAGACAGCACCCAAGTCCACAGTTCAAGCCCCATGGCCAACAAATTTAAAAAACAAAACCCAGAGTTCTACAAGAAAGATTGTATTATGCATGTGTATGTACCTCTAAATTCACATATGTACTGCATACACTGGCCATGTATTTTAAGAAAAGATGCTAGAGATAAAGAGGTTATTAACTGGAATAAATGCTCAAAATACAAACTTCGCCTTATAAGCCAGGAGCAAGAATAATTAGATTACAATCTTTCCCACACTGTAGGAAAGATTTGATCAATTAGAGCCAAGATCAGTTACATTATTTGGTTTACCTAAGTAATGGACCCTTAAATGCAATCAATACTTCTCTGGGCTGTAAGTCTCCAAGACCTAAGATGCATTCAACAAAAAACACAAATAGACTTTCAAAGAGCCTCAGGATAGACAATCACGAACTGGGGAAGGGGCTGCAGAAATGAGAAAAGGGACAGACTTCTAAGCTTGCTACATGAATTCTTGATTTCCTTACTTCATGTGTACCTGTTCTGTACATCACCATAACAGCAATTTTAAAAATCTAAAATTACAAGAAAAGAGTACAAGGGCTCTCCCACTCTATCCTTTCTGTCATATGGATTTATGCAAGCACAATGAAGGTGTCAGAACCAGTTTATGTGGGTCCTCCCTACGGCTGACCATATGCCTTCTAGAACTATCCTTGCTTAGGATGGATTCATAAGGACCCATGATAACATGAAATTTTCAGAGAATCTGCATACCTGCCCCACTATTCTAAATCTGGGTATAGATTTTAAAACTGTTGTTCAATTTAGTGCTTCCATTTACCAAATCATACCCTGTAGAATCTAAAAATAATACATTTGGACAACCAGACAGAATAGTCCCCAGTTTCATTTAGGTCACTCACTATCATCCTAAACTAAGTCTACTAGCAGAACAAGACAGAGCCAGAAGCACCTGCTAGCATGTGTTCCTGCAGCCTCTTTGGGTATTTGCTGGGGCATGTGCACCTGTAACACACAAGGATCTTATCAGCGATTTGTTTAACATACTTGTAATAATTAGAAAGTGAAGCAACTAATTTCTTGACTTTCCTGAGAGTAAGGCTTCTGTTAAATAGCATAGGGTAACATGGCAAGAGGGGAAATGAAGAAGAAATTTATACTGAGAGTTTGCTTTGCATAGCTCTGAAGTCTCTGCAGTAATGATGAAGAGATGCTGCGGTAATCTGAAACAACAGGTAATCAAAGTCATCAATTAGCTTCCTCTTGCCAGCAGTTGAAAAATTATGTTTTACTCAAAAGTCAGCCTGTTGACTTTATTTATACAACACCTGAACTGTGTTGAGTGGCAGTGTGTTAGCCACCACAGAATTTCAAACATTGCTGTTTGGCAGTAAGAGTTGCTTGAGAGCAGCATTCTAAATGACTGTATCATCATCCCCTAAAATCAGAAGTGCTCAGTGCCAAGAGTATGGAAGCATGCAAGGGTATTATGTGGGAAACCATAGCTCACTGTCAATTAATTTTCTTCCAAAATGGAGAAAATGTATCTAATGCTTAGTCTACTTATCTAGGGAATGGGCAAGAAAATGTATTAACTTGGATAACTGTCTTTTAGGCTAAGCAAAAAGAAAAGCACCTAGAATAGTCCTTGACACAAGGCACTTATCCCTTTATGATAATTGTCAGGAGTAGTATTCCAGAGGGAGGGCTTCTCTTTGAGTATTTTGCATATTCCTAGCTAAATCTATGGCTGATTCAGGGAAGAAAGCCCTTATACGGCCAAGTCTTCCCTACAGAGCTTCTGTGTGGCCTGTTGTCACCAACTATGCTTGCGAACAAGAAATTTGTCTCCAATCCCTCTTCCCTCTTCTTTGTCCTCTTGATGGCATTAAAGGATTAACCAGAGTTTTGAAAATCTTTGAATAGGCCTGGAGGGTATTTATGTATATAATGAGCCAGTGATGTCACTTGGGTTATGTTAACTACCTCTACCTCTTACTGACTGATCGTCTCCTCCAAGTCAAGCTCTGCCTTTGCAGTAGCCACAATTCTCTGTCCTCATTCAGATTTTCATTCATTAAATAATTTCTTCCATTTCTTTTAGCAGTCAGTCTAATCAGAGTGAAGAGAACCATACAGATCATAGGTATAACCTTAACAGCTGCTAAGCAGACTGGCAAGAAGAGCAGGATGCTGTGGACTGAGGAGACTAAACACCTAGGAACTTCATTCCCATCCTGGGGAAGTGACAACCTCTGAGACTATTATCTCATCCACAAATTGAGGACCTTTAACTAGATGATGACTGTGATGGCTAACTGTACATGTCAAATTGGTTGGGCCACAGGCTTGCCCATCATTTCACCAAACATTAGTTTGGGTGTAACTTTGGAAGTGTTTCTGGATAAAATTATCATTTCATTCTGGGTAAAGCAGTCTGATTTCCCTGTGTAGGTGGACTCTATGTAATCAACTGAGGGCCCAGGCATAACTAAAAAGTGGACCCTCCTGCATACACATGGAGCAGCTCCTGTCTGAATGCCTTGGTTTGAGACACTGCATTTCGCCTTTGGACTAAAAATGAAACATTAGCTTTTCCTGGGTCTCAAGTTGCCAGCCTTTGAACTAGTACTATACCACTGACTCTCCTGAGTCTTCAACTTGCCAGCTCACCCTACAGATCTAAGAAGCTGTCAACCTCCATAACCATGTGAGTCAATTCCTTATAACAAATCTCCTTAGAGAGACAGATAGGAGATAAAGGAATCATCTCATTGGTTCTGTTTCCCTGGAGGACCTTAATATGATCTCCAAAGATATTTTCAGTTCTAAGCTCTGCCAACTGTTATCCACTCTCTACTTAAACACCTCTCACAGACAGACCTCACTGCTTCTTCTGATACAATGCCTGCTTTAAAGTGAATGAAGTCCTCTTGGTACATTCCAGCCCTAGGTAAGAATCAAAGCTAAATCAGCTGTTACTCCCACCACAGAGAGTTTCAATCTTACAAATGTGATGTGTCCTGAGCAGAGTATACAGTACAACTTATATCCTTGCTTTTGACTGAAGCTGCATACATGTAAGCTAAGATTTCCTTGGTTGTTATTGTTAACTTTGTCTTATTTTGTTCTTCTTGATATATCATACTCACTTTATTGTACCCACTATCATACAAACTCAGGGTCAGAAATTCTGCATTTCTTACTTCCTCATCTATTAGAAGATCAACAGGACAATTTATTTCTCTTAGTTATGTCATAACAGAGATTGAATTATCTGTGTGACATAACCATTATCTAGTCACCAGTAGCACTCCCTAGTAACTCCCTGATACTGGCCAGGTGTCTCTAGCTCTGACCCTACTTTACAAATCAGTTTTTTTTTCAACTAACCTAGTATCTTTAAAAACATGACAGACATTCTAATTCATTTGAAAAAGGGGTGGGAGGTACGGATAGGCAGGTATAAAGTTAGGAAATTAGTAAGAAACCTTTTAGATAATGCTAGTGTGAAGCCGGGCTGAGACTCCATGTTAGGTCTACTCCAGGAATCAGTAAAGAGTCACACAATAAATGTTTTTGGCTTTGTGAGCCAAATGATCTCTGCAACAACTACTTGACTCTGTCACTGTAGCAGAAAAGGAATGCTGGCAATAGGTAAATGAGTGGTCATAGCTATGTTCCAATAAATCTTTACTCACAGAAACTACTTATGAGCTACATTTGGTATGAGAGCTAGTCTACTGATCCATCCACCTACTGGCCCATTTCAAAAACAGTTGTGGCAGAAATAGAAACTTGTCCAACTGTATGTTGCCCAGCTCACATTTCTCCATCTTATCGGTGACATGAGACTCTCAGGTGGCTTGTTGAGATCAATATTCACTTCTATCTAGCATTCCCTTCAACGAATTACACCAATGATTCTACCTAAACAAGGAAAATAAACTTGTTCATAGGATCTTGTCTGTCCCAGAAGTCACTGCTGCCTTTTTATATGTTCAAACACCTGCTTCATATTGCTTCTAGAATTTCATCAGAATCAGACTGACTCTCACCCATCTGTAGTTTCTAAACTATGTTCTTCCCACCCCCTTGAAAACTGAAACACATTCATCAAAATCATTTACAATCTCCTGGCATCCTATTCTCCTGATTCACAAAATATTATCTACACTGATTCCACAATCACATCTGCAAGCTCTTTCCATGCCCACGGGACCTAAGTGGATTTTTAGCAGTTCCCATTATCTCTTCCATCTTGGGCTTTAATTTCTCCTAACCATGTTTACTCTACCCTTTCCAATTTGCAGATAATTTTTTCTTGATAAAGATGATAAAATCAAAGTAGGAGTCCAGCAGTTCTGCTGTCTCCATGTCATGTTTACAGTATACCATCTGTTCTAAATAAGCCTATGTCTTTTTTACTTTTTTGGCTCCAAAAATAATTGCTTTGAAATTCCTAACTACATGTGACCATGCATTCTTGTTTGTCTGGCACAATCTAGTAGATGTCTTTTACCCTAAACAATATTAATAGAGATTCCTGGACTCTAAAAGTGTCCATTTTGAACAACTGGTTCCATAGGTAAAAATGATCAAGCATTTTATAGATTTTGATGTCTGTACACACAGACATCAGAGAAAGCTCTCTGTTGAAATACCTTGCCATACAGGATTCATTTCTTGTGTTTGCCATTTACTAATTCTTTAATCTCTCCACTCTTCGCTTTACCGTAAGTTTTGTGTGTGTGTAAAAACATGTATGTGCCTGTCCTGGGGCTTGAACTCAGGACCTGGGCACTGACCCTGAGCCTCAACACTAGTGCTCTACCACTTAAGGCACAGCCCAATTTCTTTCTTTTTGGTGGTCAATTGAAGATAAGCGTTTCAAGGACTTTCTTGCCTGGGCTGACCTCAAACCTTGATCTTCAGATCTCAGCCTCCTGAGTAGCTAGGATTACAGGCATGATCTTCTCGCACCCAGCTTTTTGTACCTATTTTTATAAAGAGGCTCCAAACTTGTTTTTAAATTCAGTTAAAATAGTAAAGAGCTACCATGAAAAAAGCAAAAATAATATTTATATATATTTTAGAACTGCATTTATAAACCCTGATTACTAAGTAGAAAACTGATCTTTAATCTACTTTGGGATCAAAGACAGAATCCAAGAATTTTTACACAATACACATAAGGATAGTAATATGAAGCAGGTAAATAATTGCATTCAGCAAACTCAAAAGAGGTATTGTTTGGATTCCTCTTGTGAGAAAGTAAGTAGGTAAGCATCATAAAGTGGCCCTGCCTGAGTAAAGCATGTTGGTTCTGAATTCAGAAGTGTGATTCCTAGCCTTGTCAGTACACCTGCTGCACAGACATATGGTGTTCTTGAGCTTGCAGGGATTAAGTTTATTTTTGTAGCTATATGTTACCTTTCAGTAAATTATACTGGGACAACTGTGCATATATAAGTTCAGGAATGATACTGGGACCTGTGTCAGGAAGTCCTCTAATTCCCCCATATTTAGATATTGACTAGAAGCATACAGGAATCAGCACAGTGTTGGTTCTCATGGCTAAGACATCACACTCATATAACAAAGGATGTACAGCTATATCACAACGGGAAATGACAGACAAAGTCTTGGAGACTCCATGTAAGACTTCTTATGTTATTGCCTTCCATGTGGTATCATACCAAGTAAACTCTTCCTCCAGCATTTCAAATGTAATATATGTGTGATGATCCTGCTTATCAGAAACTCAAAAGCCCAGCATTTTTACTGACAGCTGACTACATAGCTAAATACTCAGAGTCAACCAATAAGATTAACAGAAGGATAAAAAAAGTTATTATTGTCTTGGGGTGCTCAGAGGAAGTATTTAAGTATTCAGCAAAAAAGCAAAGTAACAAAAATAATAATAGCTCCCCATAAGGGTCCTGTGAAGGCTCACTTCCACACTTGTAGCCTTTAGAAACTGGGACTTAAGTCTGTGGTCACTTAAGGAACTAAAATGAAACTCCTGAATTATATTGGGTCTGTGGTCACTTAAGGAACTAAAATGAAACTCCTGAATTATATTGGGATGCATGGAAGATGCTGGGATGGCTCTAGAAATAGCATCCCAGGACTGCTTGCTTAAACAAAATAGAATATTACCTAAGTAAAAAAACAACCTTAAGTCATAGACTTTCTGTACAGATTAAGATCACTGGAAGATGAGCTAGCCATTAAGGTTTACTAAATACACATGGAAACAAAAAGACATCACAAATCAGAGTCCCAGAAAATTAACAAACCACAGATGTAGTTCTAAGACTTCAAATGTCTCAATTACCAGATATAAAGTAACACTGCCAGATACAGACTACAAAATACTAAAGAAGCAAATAATAGTCACACACAAAAAAGCAAGCGTTATGGGACCATCAAACATGACCAGACATGAAGAAGGGAGGAATGGAGGAAAGGGTGGTTAGTGCAAACTAAGTTATATACAATTAGATAAGAGAAACAAGTTCTGGAGTTCAACCCCATAGTAGGGTGACTAGAGATAATGAATGTACTATATATTTCAAAAGCAGAAAGAAAGGATTTTGAATTCCTACCACAAAAAAAAAAATGGAAAAGCTTTGAGGATATAGAGTGTTTACCCTGATTTGAACATTACATAATGTTACACATGTATTGAATCATCAAATACTACCCCTTAAATATGTACAATGCTTACATTTTAATTAATTTTTTAATTTTAAAAAGAAAAGTTGAGCACGGGTGGCTCATGCCTGTAATCCTAGCTACTCAGGAGGCTGAGATCTGAGGATCGCAGTTCCAAGCCAGCTTGGGCAAAAAAGTCCCTTGGAAATTTTTATCTCCAATTAACTACTCAAAGCCAGACGTGCGACTAAGCACCCATGGCTCATGCCTGTAATCCTACTCTGGAGGCTGCGATCTGAAGATGGAAGTTCAAAGCCCCCTCCAGGCAGCAAAGTCCATGAGACTCTTATCTCCAATTAGCCACAGAAAACCAGAAGTGGCACTATGGCTCAGCTGAAGAGCTGAGGGACAGCGCCCAGGCCTAGAGTTCAAGCCCCAACACAAAAATAAATAAATGCTAAATAGGGATACAGGTGGACCCATTGCAACAATGAGATGTACAACTTGTTATGTCACAAAATGAACTTTACAACTTTGGCAGGGGGGGGGGGGTTGGGGGGGGGGGGGGGGGGAGATGGGAAGGGATGGGAAGGGGAAACAAAAGTGGAGGCAACAATGCTTGATAAGAAATGTACTCATTATCTTGCCCATGTAATTGTAACACCTCTGTACTGTATTTTCACAATTAAAAAACAAAAACATGGTACTGTGGTTCAAAGTGGTATTCATTAGCCTTGACCAAAAAAGTTCAGGAACAGTGCCCAGGTCCTGAATTCAAGGCCCATGACTGACCAAAAGAAGAAGAAAAAATGATCAGATTTAACAAAATAACCTCTCAGTTGTATCATATAAAGAGCTGTAGAGTTTGTATGTATAATAATATAAATATGAATAGAACCATGCACTAAAAACAGTGAAGATGGTGAATTTCATATACTATGAGTTTTACCACAAGTTTTAAAAAATATGACCAGGCAGATTTTCTAAGAACTAAGTAATATCTTTTACTGAAACTTAAGCTTTTTTGATTTTTAATTGAGCACTGAAATTTGCTATCCAATTCTAAGTACATTAGCCAAAGCTGAAAAGAAAATTGAGAAACTGTAAGAAGAGCTTTAAAAACTGTCTAATAGATGCCGGGTGCCAGTGGCTCACACCTGTAATCCTAGCTACACAGGAAATTGAGATCTGCGGATCGCGGTTCAAAGCCAGCCTGAGCAGGAAAGTCTGTGAGACTCTTATCTCCAATAAACCTCTAGAAAACCAGAAGTGGTGCTGCGTCTCAAGCAGTAGAGTGCTTGCCTTGAGCTGAAGAGCTGAGGGACAACACCCAAGCCCAGACAAAAAAAAAAACAAAACACCTCTCTAATAGGCAATTCAGAGAAACAAGTAGATGAAACTATAAAGAAGGTATTAACCTAAATGTAGAATATAATGAGAAGGTCTAAAGATCTGTGTTTGGGGGGAAAAAACAATAGCAAGGATGAAGAGGAGAGAATATTTCAGGAGATAACAGACTTTTCCAGGAGTGAACTCACAAATCTACTAATCAGGATAAATTAAACAACCTGTGCAGACTGTTGTACAACAAGAAAACATAGATAATATGGAGATGCTAAATGACAACCTAGGTCAACAAACACAAAACCACCTGGTAACCAGATCAGTCAAAGAAGAAATGCTTTACGTATCTTAAAATTACTTTCCTCTCCTTGGCCCATTATCTTCCCTAACACTAACCCAGTAAGAAAGGTGAAGGGAAAGTGGAAATCATTAAAGCCTCCCTCTCCTACATCATCACGATGGATGCTCACAACCACAGCTTAGATGGGCAGAAAAAGCCTGACCTTAGAGTACATGGAATTTCTGTTCCCATTCACATACTAATATACTTGATGAACATTCTAATCGCTCTTGAATTGATAATACACTTCCAACTTTAACTGTCCAGTATGGAAAGGCAGAAATATGAGTTAGCCCGCCTCAACCAAAAGTTTGTGATAATTTCCTAATACTGTAAGCTGCAGAAGAAACCAAATACATCTCCCACTTGTCTTGCCAGGCTAAAACCACAGTTGAACTGATAAAAATGATCCATGAAAATACAAAAATACATCATTACACAGTGATCAGTGACATGCCCATCACTCACCTCCACTGCCATATCTAATGGGAAAGAATTAACCTACCAGTTGGCAGGATACGAAGCATCCATGCCATGAGGGTGCGCTCTTGCTCTCTCTCTCTCTCTCTCTCTCTTTCTCTCTCTCTCTGTCTCTCTCTCTCTCTCATCTGTCACAAACACACACAAAAAACATACACAAATACATACATATATTCTATAGATACATTATGATTAGACACTCGGTATATAGCAGCTAGCAGGGGGAAAAAAGGATAAAATAATGAATAATACTCAAGGGAAGAAAAATCCCTTTTTCAGCCAGTTTAAGTCATGTCGATAATGTGCACACAGCATTTTGCATTTACCATAAAGCTTTTTCAATTAGTCCATAGACAAGTTAACCTTCTAACTACCAGAAAATATAATTCATGCACATTTTAAACCATGCAGCATCCTGCTAGCTATTATCCATCATTTACAAGTGTTATTTGTCTATAAAAGTGACACTAAATTTTTGAAAAATGGGACTGCCTGCCTGCTTCTGGCTGGGTTTTAACAAATGGCACCAATGCAATAGGCTTTAAGTCACATAAAAGGCAATTAGTCAAAGAAGCAATAAATATGTTTTAAAAGGATATAAATGATGGTGTGTCCAGATAGCCAAATGTCTAAAGGCTGATACACAATAAAATAAGGGTTAACAAAGAAGAGTACATTTCATTATTTATTGTTAGTAAAGTTAATCAAATTCAGTACCTCTTACACATGCATGTATTTAAATTGAAACATGAACATGATATGCACACTTATGGAAAACATCCCCAAAAATCATTATCACTAAAAGAAAATCCAACAAGGAGAAATACATAAAATGTGGCTGTTCTCTTACAACATAGACTGCTCTGCTTAAAACACAAATACTTATTTTAATTAAAACTATTAAGCTAAGTAATATTTTCCCACAACTGATAACTGTGACTAAAATATCCATTCCAGCATTAGTGTTAAAATAATTTTTGGCGAGAAGAAAATCATATAGCCAGAACCCTTCAATTCATCTTTTATCCACCTATCCTAGAGTATTTTTATTCTTCTACTCAAACATCTATTCTCAAAAGATATATTAGGATCTTTTTAAAACAAAATTAGAGAAGCATAAGCTCATCAATCAGCAATTTTTAAATGCATTATCGTCAAATAGCTTGGTCTTTTATGTCACTTATCTGCTTAAAATTAAGTATCAAAGAGTTTCAAAGAAAAGATGATATAAAATTAACTTCATTTCATAATAAGTTCTCCAATCATGCCAGCAGACAGCTGACATTATTACAGTTCACACACTTATAAATCAGTGATTATATACACTAGTTAAGTAGGAAAAGAAATAAAGAAGGCAATTATAGAGTGGTGAAATTCCCAAGAAGCACATGTGCAGTCAATGTTGCTAAACAGTAGTTCACATGTGGTTAAAATAAAAGCCCTCCCTTCAAATATGTCTGGGGTTTTGATTCTGGAGGGGAAGAAATAGGAAATCTATACAACTTGTAAGTTGTAAAAAAAAATTAAAAAAATGAGAAATCAATGAATTATAATTTAACTTATATTGCTGTTTATTTTTAATCCTGCAACTTCCATATGTCACTAAACTATAAAATAATGAATCAGGTTGAAAGTAGAAAGGAGGAATATCCAAGCATCCATAGACCTTTAGTGATGAACAAGCCAGTAGCAGGTGAAGATATAGGATGACCTGGACTTGGTTTCCATACCCTCTTCTGCTCCCTGCCACTTGACTAAGGGCCAAAATGGCATTTCTAATCTTATTTGCCATTTCTTAGATGCTTTATTAACTCTTCTTTTCTTGCACAGTTAAATGTTCTAATTGGCCCACTGAAGACCTACAGCAACTGGATGTCCACTTCACTTTAATGTGTTTTGCCTGCAGAAAGAAGGTTCTGGGAGACCCAGTGAGGTCCCATTCATCTCTTCACTCTATTGATGGCATGATAACCCAACCTAAGCAGTGCATCACAACACAGTAAGATGAAGAACTTTCTCTTTTCCAATTTCTTCAAGTGCTTTGAAGAAATGAGATGATATCCTTTCTACTCACTCCAAGTAAGAACCAAACAATGTGGGTCATTTCTGAAGGATCTTGTGATCTGTAATTCCTCATAGAACCCCAGCAAAGAAAAAGGAAGTGTTGTCCAGTATCAACAATATACAGAGAGAAAGTGAGATTGGTAACTGGAGAATTTGCCAAAACTTGGAAAGCTTGTACCAATAGAACCTTGAGAAGATTATCACTGAATCTACTTCTTGCACTCATGACAAGGAAGTCCTACTCATGATCTTGTGCAATTGCTTTTCATTGACCTCTTTGCCCACCTAGCAAATTTTAAGAAATAACTGTTCCTAATTAATACTGTTGTAAAAGGTGCTGCTTCCTATGCTTAAAAGGACACAAAGTTTATCTCCTCCAGTCCAACCTGCAGCCAAGGAAGAAGCCAGAGGCCCTGCCAGGGGAAGTGCCTCTTATCTGTTTCCTTCCTGATAACAAAGGAAGCAGGAACAAAAACCTGAGTGCCTGGGACACGGGGGTTGGGGGGACAGGCATAATCCCTCAGAGTTTATCTGATGCCAAGAGTCATTTCTGAGAAATCTCTCTGCTCTCTGAAAACTCCCAATTCTTTAAAATTCCACCCTGTCTAAACTAACAGCAAAAACATTGTTTTAATTTTTGAATATTTTTAAGTAGTTATACAAAGGAATTGCCATTCTTCAAAGCAGTTTATGAATATAGAGCTTTGTGATCAAAGTCAACATTCTCCCCTTCCATCCTTTCCTCCCTTCCTCTTCCTTCACTTTTCTTAATTTTTAGGTTATCTGTTAAGTGTTTTTGCCATTTAACAAAGCAGTTTATGGATACAATGCATCTTGATCTGTGTCATCACTTCAACATCTTAACCCTCCCTTCAATATACCCCTTCCCTATATTTCTCAATTCTATGGTGTATACAATGAATTCTTGACTGTATTCTCCCTCCCCCCTGCCAACCCCTTCATTCTTCAGTAGTAGAAAAACATTATTTTAAAGAAATAAAACATACATGGTATGCTACAAAAAAATCCAAATGTCACTGATAAGCCAATATCAGCATTAATAGTGAAATTAGTAATCCACAATAGCATGTTTACTGTTAACACATTTCTCTGGATATCTGGGCTGCCAAAACTCTGGTCATTATTTTTATCATCCCTATCCAATAGGTAGGATAAGGGCACTTATTAATTCTCCTTTATTTAAAAAACAACAACAAAACAAAACTTGGATCTAGAAAGTTAAAATACTGGTCTAAGGTAGAGACATGAATTCAGGTCTCTAAACTGTCTTCTAACTAAATAATGGCCCAGAAGAGACACACAAATGTCAACACAAACAGAGTGCCAGCTGTTATTTACACTACCTACAATAAATGTTTGTTCCAGAAAAAAATAGTTCAAACAGGATGGGAAATAGTTTAAACACAAAAGGCTGAAGGGTTCAATATAGAAGGGAAAAAAATATGTTTGCTTTTAATACAGTGGAGGAAGTGTTCAGGAACAGTTTACTCTTCTCCCATCAAGGCTGGTGTTGTACTGCCCAGGGCTGCAAGATCACAAGCTACATGAAATTGAGATGCCAACAGGCCGAAATTTTCTTAATAGAGACCCAGAAACACAACAAATCAAAGAAAGGTTGGACAAATGGGATTGCATGGAAATTGCAGAGCTTCTGC
>NW_012267263.1:5701016-5712842 GCF_000151885.1 Dipodomys ordii
CACACACACACACACACACACACACACACACACACACACACACACACACACACTGAAGTGACTACCTCCAACAGAAAACATTCTTCGACACTCCAATCTCGTTTGCCCAAATTTCCACCAGCCTAGATTCCTCTCCTACCTGAATCAGGAATGTCTGGCCCATGCCCAACCCACATGCAGGCACAGGAACAAAATAAGGAAAGCTTAGATTAGGAACATAGGGCATCTAAGGTTGACTCATCCTTAGCTCCTTCTATGCACAGAGCCATTGGGGGGAGGGATTGCTATGACCTGCTGAGTTCTCAATGTTAGTTACTTCCCTACATTAGCTGGGAGAATCCCCTGAATTCCACACAACCCTATGAGGCAGGTAAGGCAAATCATCAGCCTAACTTTATGCACAAGAAAACAGAAAAAGAGGTTCTAATGAGAGTCATTGGCCAGAAGTAGGCCTGCATTTGACTACTCAATAAACAATAGCACTTAGGAGATAGTCGCAGCCAAGGGGGGAAAAAAAACTAGTAAGATCTCACAGAATGTTCTTCTGTTTGTTTTTGGCTTGGGTTTTGCTCATTGTTTTTTGTTTGTTTGTTTGTTTTTTGAGGCACAGTCTTGCTATGTAGCTTGAGCTAGTCCCCAACTCTTAATCCTGCTGCCTCTTCCTCCAAAGTGCACTATGTGTATGTTTTGTATTTTTTAAGTTCTTTTAAAGAAAGAAATTCACATATTTAGTAATATTTCATATCGATTTCCTAGAAAGCTTTTTAAGACAGAGTCTGCCAAATCATATAAACCTTTCTAGGTGTGTCTGTCTGTCTGTCTGTCCTGAGGCTTGCACTCAGAGCCTGGGTGCTGTCCCTGAGCTTTTTTGCTTTTGAGCCACACTTACATTTCTGACTTTTTGATGGTTAACTGGAGCTAAGAGCCTCACAGACTTTCTTGACTGGGGTGGGCTTCGAACTGCAATCCTCAGATCTCAGCCTTCTGAGCAGTTAGGATTATAGACGTGAGTCACAGGCACCTAGCTAAATTTTTCTTAGTACTAATTGCAAAGTATGACATGCTCTCATCAAAAATAATTAAGAACCTTCTAAAAATGTCAATGTATGGAAAAGTGGAGCAGCAAAATAGGAATGAATAAGTGAATGAACACCTGAATAAAAAGTGTACCCGTGTTTCTATACGCCTAAATTACCTAATTTTTGCAAGAACTGAAATTGGAAACCCCTAACCAATGACAGCCCCACAGTGTTTCTGGATGCTAAACATAGACAAGGTTTGAATTTCCAAAGTCTAAATCAAGCTTTATCACACATACTTGGCACAAGAATGTCACCCTGATAAAGCCTCCTGTCTGGCCACACTTAACTGAATGCCCTTAATACATCCTCTCTTCTACCTAACTGCTGGGGGAGACAAATCATCTCTGCACTCTTGTTGTCTAGACAAACTATCTGAAAGGGTCTTTGATTCTACCATTGCACCAAAAAGTACACTACTGTCAGTTACGTTAGAGCTATTGTGGTAAATCTGAATACTATATAACAGAAGGGGAAATAAAAAAAAAAAACTATGTTACAGATCTAAAAGGAATACATGAAGCTATTTGGGCATGATTTTATCATTGATCAGTAACCTTCAGGGTGACTATAACTAGTATGACATACATTCTTATCAATTTGCTCTTAATGTTGCTCTTATAAATCATGCATCTGAATTTCTGAATCCTTACATATAACACTAGTCCCCTTAATTTTAAACAGTGAAGAACATTTTTCTGCTGGCAGTTGTGCCACACTGTGACAAAGCCTGGGACCAGCTCATTTGCAATTAAGGCAAATCTAAAACACCTGACTTCCCACCATAGCACAAGAAAATGACAGAGGAGAAGTGTGCTCTGTAGGCACTTGGGGTTTGCTGCCTGACTTTTCATACTCTGGCATATGTTTATGCTGCTGCTGCACCACCACAGACTCCTGCTGGTGTGGCAGTCAGGAAGGGATGCAGCCATGTCTTCATGATCAAGCCTGTTTTCCTGGCTGAATGGCTTTGCCAAGCGTCCTTGCTAGTACTCACTGCCTCTATTACACCTGGAGACACTAACAAAGGCATACAATTCTCAGCTCCACCCCAACCTCTGCTCATAATGGAATCTGGCTGCTTCCAGAGCTGAGGGAAGTGGGGTCATGGGTGCCTCTAGAATCTCATCAAAACTTGTAGATTCCTTTCTCAGAAAAAAACAAAAGTGAAAGGAAGAAAGGGACGTAACCTATGATTGAAGGGTTCCCTGACCTCCAGGTTAACAATCCCTAGATTTACAAGGCAAAGAGAAAAAAGAAGAAACCTAATGAGACAGAAGGGCACAGAGATGGAGGGGAGGAATTAGAAGAGGGAGAAGGGAGGGAAAGGTGGAGTAGACACAAAGGACTAGTTAAGCCTGAGTGAGGGACCACTAAAGAAAGTGCCACTCCTCTTCCCAGGGAGTCAGGTGGTTGTGTTCTGGCTTAGGTTGTAACGCCCTGGTAAAAGCCATGAAATTCTATAGCTTCATACAAAATTCTTTTCTCAGCGCTCTATCACTGACTAGAGATAGAGTCATGGGTCACATGAATTGTCATCTATTCAAATATTCATTCTATTAAACTATTCTACTCTAAATCACTAATACACAGCCATAATAAAAATGAGGGAGGCATAAATACTGTAACAAAACTTTACAACAATTGATGTGGTCCCCCATTTAGTCAATAAACATTCAATGACCACAGTGTGTGTGTGTGTGTATGTGTCATATGCCAGAGTCAATTACCAACAAATGCTACAACTACAAATAGCCAAGCACATACTGTACACTTTGTACCATGAGCCATACTAGGAACTTTATACATATTAATTAAATTTATCCTCAACTAGTCCATTGTCTTAAGATTGGTTACTATTCTTTTCCATAGCTACGTAGTAAAAGGAAAAGTGGGAGATTAAAAGGCTAGTCCATGCTCTTAATCATTATTGTGATTCTCATCTTCCACCAACTCATAGGCCAGAAAAAGTTGTATCTAACAGTTTGACAGTGAAATGAACACAACTATAAAATATATTCAAATCTGAAATCGACATACTTTTTCATGGAAAGGAGAACCTATCTGGCATCCCAATATATATTATAAATAAACGTATTTCCTATCAAGGTTTCAATACATATCTATTGCCTAAATGCATGTAACAATAATATCTAAAGTTCCATGAAGATGACACTTGTCTGAGAGAATAAATTTATTTTCAATGAAGAATAGTTTATAGTGTGAAATGTTTACACTAGTTTAATAGCATGCCTATTTATCCAGATATATATGAGTATATTGCATATCAACTCCTTTAACACTAAGAAATACAGTAACAATTATACAATTATTAGTATATGTCTTAAGACAATTTTGAGATGGCACTGGAGATGGTAATAATAAACTCCAAAAAGCCAGGCTTAGTCAAACACAAAGGATTTGCGAATGCAGAGTTACCTTAATGCAATTAAGTACTTTCTTGAAATATTAAAGTAACTAGCAGAATGTTGTGAGCAAAAACATATGTATACCTCATTTTCAAAGCAAATATATAAAACCCCTTGTAGCTCGGCTCTGTTCTGAAATTATGTGATGTAGAACATTTTGTTCATTGCTTTAGTCATGCCAGTTACTAACTCCAGGATCCCAGATTCAAAGAGCCCACTCTGTGTACAAGACACGTCACCTCCATGAGCTTCTTTCTCATTCTTTCATTGAGCTGCCATATTCTCCAAACTCCAAAAACACTAGGCATGCCTATTAGCATTCCCAAAACTGAAAAGCTAAGAGTGGGGCTCCTGACTCAGGGACTCCTGATCTTCAAATGATTCTGGGCAACAGCTATATTTAAGTAGCCCTGGACTACATCACAGAAATTAGCATTCCGTTACAGGTATCAGTTTACTCTACTGTAAAACATGGGAGGTGGGTTGGAAAGATGATCTCAAAAGTCCCTTTCAAAAAGAGCTAACAGCCTGTGATTTTTCAGCTCTACAGCTATTTCATAGATACTGGTTTCTCTACAACAAGACTTTATGCTTCCTCAGAGCAGGGGCCACATTTCTTTCTACATTTCCAAGCCAGTTCATGCTTGATACATACTAGGTGCTCAATAAACTTGTGGCTCGTAGGTGTGCCTGGACCTATTGACTGACAGCCAGTACAGACCTGGCTGTGATCAGGCTACCTGAAAGACAATGTGCAGATGCTGGATTATGTCTTCTCTTACAGAGACTTCAAGATGTCAGTACTTGATTTACTATGAGAAATCAAACTATTTCAAGTACAAGGATTCTAAGAAAGTACAAGTTTTTCAACATAGCGTCTTGAACTTTACAATTTAGGCGGGGGGGGGGGTTGTAGTTGTGGAGATGGGAGGAAAGGGATGGTAGGGGAAAAACAAAGGAGGAGGCAACAATTATTGATAAGAAATGTACTAATTACCTTGCTCATGTGATTGTAACCCCTCTGGTACAGTATTTTCACAATAAAAAACATTAAAAATTTTTAAAAAGCAAGTGCAAGTTTTGACGCTGTTTATCTCCCAAAGAACTACCACCAGGCGCCAGTAGCTCATGCCTGTAATCTAGCTACTCAGGAGGCTGAGATCTGAGGTTAGCTGTTCAAAGCCAGCCCCAGCAGGAAAGTCAGTGAGACTCTTATCTCCAATTAACAACTAAAACAAAACCGGAAGTGGCACTGTGGCTCTGGTGGAACATTAAGGACTCATATACCCGACCAGCTAATAGTGACAAGAATAGGACTACAGTGCCTTTTTACTGGGACGGTATTGGATGACCCAGGTAGCAACAAAAGTCCATTCCAATTGGCTTGTACCTATTACAAATTTATTCTGTTGAAAAGAGAGAGTTCTAGCTGGTCTTCATAGATTTCCAGGGTCTGGCAACTAAGTTCTAACCAGGAACTGTATTTCTTGGAAAGTCAAGACACACAGAGCTGAACAACAATAGCCCTGATATTTGTATAGGACTTCATAGTGTTTGAATTATTTTAATACATTATGACATTTAAACCTCTACAACAACCCTGGTAGTTAGGAAAGCTGCCCATTATCTGCACCTTACAAAAAAGAAAATGAGGCTGTAGAGAAGTTAACAACCTCCCTAGTGATGGATTTGAACTTAGATAGCAGGATCTTAAGCTCTATTGAAGACGCCCTGAATGAGAGTAGAGGGGAAAAACATATACTATCTGGGTTAAATTGAAGAGGTTTTGTCCATTGAATTGGTTTTTTTTTTAAACACTGAATGTATGAAAAAGCAAGGCTCAGAGCTTACATTCCCCTGCTTCAGTCTTTTTACTCCCTCTTCGAGATTCCTGAAGAAATTCATATTTGTGATCCTGAGTTTAAAAGTTGTATCTACACAACTTACATAAGTAGTTATAGCTTCCCATCATGCAACACCTTACAGGCACAGTCAAATACCATATTTACTTGTTCCTCATAATCTTCTTTACTGATTATGAAACTAAGGGAAAAAAATTGAGAGACTTGTACAAGGTCAGGATTTATCATCTAAATGTATCATATAGGAAACGTGTAGGAATTCCTTAAGCATATGCCAAGTTAAAATTCTTCAGAAAAGCATTACATAAAAGTTCATGATCTTGAATACTCAAATAGGCATATTTTGAGATTATTAAAGGACAGTTGTTCAAAATACATAAAAAATGAAGGCTTCACATTTCCATGGAAAAGTCATGCTCTACTTTTCTCTCCAATATTCATGAGCTTCTAACATCAAAGACAAAAATGGGGGAAAAAAGTGTTTAAAAAAGAAAGGAAGTCATTATCTGCAGTACGGTGGCAGATATTCAGGAGGCAAACAACAGAAGATCATGGTGGTCCAGGCCAGCCCACGGCAAAACTATGAGATCATAGAGATCATATTCAAAAATTAACTTGAGCAAAAGGACTTGTGGCATGGCTTAAATGGTAAAGGAGTTGAAAGGAGGAAGAAAAGGAGGGGAGAGGAGGTAGGGAAGGAGGAAAGAGGAAAAGGAAGAAGGAAGAAGACCAGAAAGAGGAGAAGAAAAGAAAGAAGGAGGAGAAAAACTGGAGGACATATTTAACAATACTAGCAAAATGAATCCAACAACTTATATATAAATATATATTATATATAATATTATATATATATATATATATATCACGGCCAAGGGGAGACACTGCAAAATGTGAGGTTGGTTCAACATAAAAAATAGCTAACATATTAAATTATTTCAGTTGAAGAAAGTACAAAATCCACAATAAAATACAAAGAAACCTTTTACAAAACCAAACATTGTACTATCATGATGAAAACACTAAACAAAGAATAGATGGGGCTGGAGAGATGGGGGCGGGTGCCAGTAGCTCATGCCTGTAATCCTAGCTACTTAGGAAGCTGAGATCCAAGGATTGTGGTTCAAAGCCAGACCAGAACATCTGTAAGACTCTTCTTTTTTTTGTGAAAATACCATATAGAGGGGTTACAATCTCATAGGCAAGGTAATGAGTACATTTCTTATCAAGCATTGTTGCCTCCTCCTATTTCCCCTTCCCTTCCTTTCCCCCTCCCCCCCCGCAAAGTTGTAAAGTTTGTTTTTCAACATAAAGTCTTGTACATCTCATTGCTGCAATGGGTCCACCTGTATCCCTATTTAAACAATTTGTTTTTTCCCATCCCCTTACCAAATTATACCAACATCAAATACAGTGAAAACAGGGGTTATACCGTGGGGTGGGACATACAAAGCAACAAAGAAATCATCTTATAAACATGTTAGAAACAATAGCAAGAAAGAAAAAACAACTGAATCCTTATCTTGGGGTTATCTCCAATTAACCACAAGAAAACCAGAAGTGGCATTGTGGCTCAAATAGCAGAGTGCTAGAACTGAAGAGCTCAGGGACAATACCCTGGCCCAGAGTTCAAGCCCCACAACCAACAACAACAACAAATAGATGGGAACAACTTAACCTGAATAGGTACAGATAGTATAATCATGAATAACTGGAAGCTTTCTTCCTAAGACTAGAATTAGCCAAGGATGCCCATTCTAACCACTACTATCCAACATTCTACTGAAGAGTCTAGCCATTTATCTAGCCATTCTTTGATTTGTTGTGTTTCTGGATCTTAGGAAGTTTCTTCCTATACCAAGCAGCCCTAGTATTTCCCCTATCCCTTTCTGTAAGATTTTTGGGGTATCTGGTCCTACATTGAAGTGTTTGATCCATTAGGAATTGATTCTGGTACAAGGTGATATATTAAGGATCTAGCCTCTGTTTTTTACACATATTGTATAGCCAATTCTGCCAGCACCCTTTGTTAAAGAGGCTGTTTTTCATCCAACCTGTGTTTTGGTCTCTTTATCAAAGATTAGATGGCTATAGGTGGGTTGTTCATTTCTGGGTCTTCAATTCTATTCCAATGGTCCTCAGGCCTTTTCATGTGCCAGGACCAAGTTGTTGTAACTACATCTTCGTAATAGAGTTTGAAGTTTGGTATTGATATTCCTCCAGCACTGTTCTTCCTGCTAAGTATCATTTTTGCTATATGGGGTCTTCTATTATTCCATATGAATTTTTGGATTAGTTCTTCTATATCATTGAAAGATGGTGGGATTTTGATGAATATTGCACTGAATTTATAAATAGCTTTGAGCAGTATTGCCATTTTCATGTTGTTAATCCTCCCAATCCAAGAGCATGGAAGGTTTTTCCACTTCCTTAAATCTGCTCTAACTTCTTCTGACTAGTTGTTCCCAAGTTATTAGGCTATGTTATAGTAAATTAATTACTATGTTATAGTAAATTAATTGTCATGTGTAACTGTTACATTTGAATGTTATTTAATTCGATCATTTAAAAGGAATTCCATTTAAGGTATCTGGTTGCAGGTCAGAAAACAAGGTAACTGTGTGATGCTCTGAAATGTAAAAAAAAATGTTAATTAAATCAACTAAATCCAATTTTAAAAAATAAAAAAATAAAGGTTCTAGCCAATTCAACTGAGTTCCAGAAAGAAATAAAAGGCAAGCCGAGCGTTGGTGGCTGACACCTGTAATCCTAGCTACTCAGGAGGCTAAGATCTGAGGATCGAGGTTCAAAGCCAGCCAGGTCAGAAAAGCTCATGAGACTCTTATCTCCAATAAACCACTAAAAAACCAAAAGTGGCCCTGTGGCTCAAGCAGTAGAACACTCTCGCCTTGAGCTGAAGAGTGCAGAGACAGCGTCCAGGCCCAAACAGAGTTCAAGCCCCACGACTGACAAAAAAAAAAAGAAAAAAGAAATACAAGGCGACTAGATTAGAAAGAAGCAAAACTATTTTTATTTTATTTTATTTATATTTTATATTTATATTATTTGTATTATATATTACTTATATTTATATTATAAATGTACATTTATATTTTATTATATATTATATTTATTTTATTTTCAATTTTATTATAATATGGCATACATAGAGATCCCAAAGAATGAACACACACACACACACACACACACATTCACAAACACACAGATCCTAAATGTGAGGGACAGGCATAAGATTCTCCATATGAAAACAATAAATAATAAAGTAAAATTTATCAGCAATTTATCAGCAATCCATGATCCAAGCACACCTAAAAAACTGTTCTTTTCAAAGGATGAGGTGGGAACCAATACAACAGCAATATACACAAAAAAAATGTTGGAAATTATCTGTACACCTTGCAAGGGGATTGGGGGAGATAAAGGAGGAGAAAAATGAGGGAAGGGGTAACAAGTCTGACAAGAAATGTACTTATTACCTTACTTATACAACTGTAACCTCTCCGTACATCACCTTAACAATAAAAAAAATCAATGGAAAAAATTATTCTTTTAATTCCATTCATTTCAACCTGAGATATAGAAATACAAAATTCAGAATTTACCTTTTTAAAGTGTCTATTTGCTTAAGAGAAATATTTGCTGGTATGTGCATAGTTCTAGAAAATATGGAGGTAAAGAACCTTTTGTTTATACAGCCAAAGTTAAATGATGGGAATTAGAAAAGATTTTGAAGCAACATAGATATTCTGCTGGGACTATTACAGAACAGCTAATCTGTTCAAGCTTAATTCTCTCTAATGGGTTTTCTTCAAAGTACTTTACAGCAATCTAAATCAGTTCAAAATATTGCATCTTGATGCTCACATAAAGTAGAAAGCAATAACTATATTTTCAATTATTTAGTTTGTGTTTTTACTTTGTCTCAGTCTCCTAGAGATTTTAAACACCATTAAGTACTTCACAGTACTGGTATGGACTCCTTCCTTCCTCAATTACATTGAAATTAACACGGAAATGGTATCTTATTCCAATAAATTGAGCATACTTCTTAGGTAATATAAGCCATACAGAGAAAGGAAAATTGTCTTACTTTTACAAAAGCATTCCATTTACTTCTTTCCCACGGACTAAAAACACAGACACTGCCGGGTTTAAAATTTAGAAAACACAAAATAAGACTAAGGATGAGAGTTCTTGCTAAAGACCAGGAAATGTCCTTCATTCCCTGTATCTCAAGGCCACAGCAAACATTTCACTCATTCATTTCCATAGGTGGTCAAACATCATTCCCTGCTTATTTGTAAGCACACACAGCTTTATTTTTTCCTCACGTAGTTGTTTTTTAACTCAAAACCAGTCTTATCATACAAAGATTGGATTAAAGCAATAGAAACATTTTCATCTATAAATCAGTTTACTCCTTTCACTTTTATGTATGTATTTTACTCTACATCCAGCATTTGATTTTTGCTTACAATAAACAAAATAAGTTCATTAAGAATCTGGTCATATTAACTGAATACACAGTATTCATCTCTACAAGATAAAGGCAAGTTTTTATAAATGAATTACTAAATAAACATATATTCTCAAAAAAGATTTCCCTAATATTTCATACCTGTCATGAGGAAAATCTGTTTTGTTTTGTTTTTTTGGATAGGAAGATTTTTCCAGCCTTTCTCATCAATCCTCACCATGAAAATTCCAAAGAAGTGATAAATTCCAGAAAAAAATCATAGACCAAAAGGCAAAGATCTATTACAATATAAAAGAACTCTCTATCAGACAGTTCTGTAAGCCCTTTGGGGGACCATATAGTTTTAATTTAAAATGATAGTCAAAAGAAAAATAAAGGATTCTGACTGATGTCATAAGTAACTAAATAACCAATTTTTGACTTTTCTTCTTAGGAGCACATGATCCCTGCTAGGTGTTTGTCTTAAGACCTATAGCATTGCTAAGTTGAAGGAGGATTGTCTGTAGGACTTATTAGACCAATGAAATGGAAGCTAACTGTCATATGCCACAGTCCACAGAAGCTACTTTTCCCCACCACCAAAGGGAAAGCATGTTCCAAAAATAAGTGCACTTTGGCAGCTGGGCCCAGGAGTAAAGAAGACAATAGAGCAAAGCCGACCTCCACAGAGAATGAGCAAGAACCATACCTGTCCTTGTAAACCTTGAGATTTGAGTGGTGTTTATACAACTTGACTGAGAAGCATTATAAAATCTTAAGGAAAAAACAAACTGTTTAAATAGGGATACAGGTGGACCCATTGAAACAATGAGATGTACAAGGCATTATGCTGAAAAACAAACTTTACAACTTTGGCAGGGCTGGGGGGAAGGAGGGGGGGATGGGAAAGGGAAACAAAGGATGAGGCAACAATGCTTGATAAGAAATGTACTCATTATCTTGCTCATGTAATTGTAAACCCTCTGTAAGGTATTGTCACAATAAAAAAAATTTTTTTAATCTTAAGTAAAACTTTCTGCATTCAGTGGAAGAAAATATCAGACCATTTCCCACTAATAAACATAAGCATACTTTTCAATCTTCAAAAAAAGTTGTCAGTTAAAAAAATAAACAATGAGACAATTACTCACATAAATGTTTCTAAATATCATTAAGCAACAGAATGAATGTAGCCATTAAGTACAATTGCTATTTAAAACAGCCTTAACCATCAGGGAAAGGCAAATCAAAGCTACATTAAGATTCCATCTCACCCTAGTCAGAATGGCTATCATCAAGAAAACAAATAACAGCAAATGCTGGCCAAGAGGGGCATGTCTATAATGCCAGCTATAAGAAAACCATGAGGTCTAAGGCTAGTCCAGGGCCAAAATTTAAGATTCTACCCCAAATTTAAAGCATAAAGGGGTTGGGAGAATGGCTCAAATGATAGAGTATTTACCTAGCCAGCAGAAAGCCCAGACTTCAAAGCCCAAGATAGCCAAAAGAACATTAAAAACAACCATATTAAGTGAAAGAAGACTGAACAGTAAACTTATGACTCTTGAGGAGTTACTGTGTGCTTCATTACTTATGAATATTATTTCAACACTCCTAACAATACAGTGACAGTATTATTTACACTGATAGATATGGAAACAGAGGATTAGACAGTTAAGAAGCTATAGCCATCACCTGGCATGTCCCTGCCAAGTGGCTTTTTTAACTATCCCTGTAATTTAACTTGTCTTATTCTCAAAGAGGCTTAAAGAAGAAATTTACAGTTATTTTTGTCATCTGTCTCAATATTTCAGAGTCCCTTAAGCCAAGAATCTATTAATTTTACTTTACCCAATCTTATGGCATAAATTAAGCCCGTTTATTCTCTCCTTGTTACCAAAGCAACACTTTTATATAGAAATCAGGTGTACAGCAAGATTACATTTTTTATTTTTTATTTTTTGGTCGGTTGTGGGGCTTGA
>NW_012267263.1:5712892-5728975 GCF_000151885.1 Dipodomys ordii
TGCTTGGTAAGAAATGTACTCATTATCTTGCCCATGTAATTGTAACCCCTCTGTACAGTATGTTCACAATTTAAAAAAAAAGAAATTGAGATGCCAACTCAGTGCTACACAACTTCTTTCTTAAGACCTTACATTCCAATTCTTATAAAATTTTCATACTTTGACCCAAAATGTGAATGATCTTTTTTCCAGCAAGGAAAATTTCAATGTGTGTTATAAACAGTATTCTGAACTAAGTAATGCAGAAGACAATGGAAAGCAACTGGATATCCAGGCAAGTTTAGAGATGATGAAACTATAAGAAAACAGGTACAACTCATGGTTCCTGAGGAAATGGAGAAATTTCTACTATTAATATCTCAGCTTTTCATTGGTTGTAGTGGAATTTCTTTTTTGGAAATTAGAAATTGGTCCCTAACTCAACCTATAGCAAAAAAAAAAAAAAAGGTTCAAAAGAAAATGAGTTTCTTCAAATAGCACAAAAGGTATGCAAAAGAGCGGCTAGATTTACTCTGGATGGCTTCAGGGAACAAAATTGGTAGGAATCTATGTACCCAAAGTAGAGTAGAACCTGCTAGTAATTAGACCTACTCAATAATAAGAGTATCTTAAGAACTGTGGAGCTATCTCCTCAAAACTTATTCCAGGGGTGGACTCAGATACACTTCCCTCCCTGCCTGGGTCAAGTATGCTGAAAGGGAGATCTTAAACTAGAAAAGACATCAGACAAGACAAATCCTAGGAGTTTGCCAACTGCTAGGATTGGAGGGACTTTCAACACCCTCCATGAGGGTCTCTTCTAGTCTCAGGTCTATCATTTGTTACAGTGTGACAATGAGTGGATCTTCTTTTTTTATTTTTTATTGTGAAAATACTGTACAGAAGAGTTACAATTGCATGGGCAAGATAATGAGTACATTTCTTATCAAGCATTGTAGCCCCCTCCTTTGTTTCCCCCTCCCATCCCTTCCCATTCTCCCCCCCAGCTCCCCCCATCCCCCCCTGCCCCTCCCCTCCACCGAAGTTGCAAAGTTCATTTTCAACATAACGACTTCAACCATGGCCTCCAAGCCCAAATGTTTATTAGAATAGTTAGGAGATTGACTTAATCATGAAGATACTCAGATCTATGTCTATTCTCACTTCCTAGAAATGAGACCAGGTATCTGCAGTTTTAAGATGTTTCTAACAAGTATCTAACAGGATAATTGGAGACAGGGAGATGGATAACCACTTTTAGCCTCTGTATTTGTATAAAACAGGGAACCATGACCAAGAGTGGTGGATCATTCTTTCAATCTAGATACTTGGTAAGTTGAAATCAGAGGATCACAGTTTGAGACTTGTCCAAGCAAAGGTTAGCAAGATTCCATCTCAATCAATAAGCTGGCCTAGGTAAAAATATAAGATCCTAGAATATAACTACAGCTTAAAAAAAAGAATTGGAGAGAGGATTGGCTAAAGTGGTAGATCACCTGCCTAACAAGCACGGGATCTGAATTCAAACCCCAATACTAGAGGGGGAAATAAAACAACAGGGAACTTGATAGCCTTTCCCTACTTTAATCATGAAGATATTTAAATAAGAGAATATGTAAAGTATTTAGCATGGTGCTTATATCCAGTCATTGGCCCTTTAAAAAAAATCTGTTCTCTGTAGTATAGGATCAAGCTTAAGAACCTTCACTGAGTACAGAATAGGACAGTATGACAATATTTTCTTGTACGCTTTCTTGTCCTTAATTCAACACAAAAATATCTGTTGGAACAGGATCTGAATCCACTGGACCACTGTATGTAAATATTGTCTTAAAACAATTTATCAAGAAACATTTAACAGTTGAATGTAGCAAACGAAAGTAATGAAACTCAAGACATAAACTCTTTCACTCTGCAAAATTTAAAAATCATGTGTATTCCCACATACTCAGGTAAAGATGAAACTTCCCTTTTCTCTTCTTTGTATCAAGTAGTCATACTCCCTCATTTAAAATCCTGCAAGGCACTCGGGTAGAAGAATCATTCTGTTCTGACATTTATATTGCTGTAAATGGCTTCAATTCTTTAATTGTGAAGTTGCTTCTAGACATGAGGGTGAGTGTTAAAATATTTCAAGACAGAAAAGAAGAAAGGAGGTAATTGGAGCAATTTCTATCAAGTGGAAAAAATATCTCCTGGATTTCTGTATTCCTAGCTGCAAGTTATTAGACAATTTCTGTTTGGGTGGTTTTATTTTTTAAAAAAATGTACAGTGTGGTTGCTTAAGCACATCTAAAGGTTAAACTCCAAGCAGCTAATCTGTATGCGGGGCCTATTAACTGGCAAACATTTAACCTTTTGCGGATTAAAACTGTCTGATTCACAGATGTGAAGCCAATGTTGATGTAATTGTTCTAAGTAGAAATGTGAGTGTTTTTAGGAGATACGTCACTTCTTAGAGCAGTCATATTTATGCCCTAGGTCAACTTGTTCGTAACGGAGTCAGAAGCACAGTCTTTCATTTATGCTTACATGTTGATTACCCTGAACTACATTATACAGGGTTCATCATTTACCATTCAGACATATTCTTAAAAACTCAAGGCTCAATTCTAATCATCAGTTCTATTTCCACACTGTCCCATGCAGCTCAGTCTTGAAAATGCTTTATCTTCATCTCTGATCCTAATTGGCCACAACTCCTGAGATCCTCTGTTCCATGCCACCTCATCCTCATTTCTGCCACATAATTACAATATCAACACATAGCAGATGTTCAACCAAGACTTTTTTAATGAAGCAATTATCTGTTTAGGTGGTTTCATACAAACCCCTAAAAGATCTATTCCTCAAAGGCATTTTTTAGTAAACTATTTCTGTATTTTGAATTACCATCCCTAGTGAACTTGTTTGATAGTTTTTAATTTTACTAAATGAGAGGTTTTCTTAACATTATGCTTCTGGCTTTCAATATTAAAATTACAAGCAGGAATGAACATTTTATAACATCATAGTTCATGGTAGTACTAAACTGCAATAGCATAGTACTCGATGTATGTTTAGAATGACTGTATTTTACAAGTTACAGCATTAAAACGTTTGACTTGAAATACATCACAATTTTTGTTTGATTTGGCTTGGTTTTTCTTTCTTGAGACAGGGTCTCACTACATAGTTTAGACTGTCCTCAATTTCTCAATCTTCCTGCCTAGGCTTCCCAAGCGCTGAATTATAGGCATGCACTACCACACCCAACTTAGTGTACCACAACTTAAGGCTAAGTTTTTTCTTGTCAACAATGCTCCACTAGTACATGACTATTTTCTTTTTTTTTTACATGACTATTTTCTAAGACAAAACAGAATGTATACAAAAGCTTTTAATTAATCATATAAAATCAAGAATAATTTCTTAAACAAGAAAAAAGTTTGATGTGTCCTTTAAATTAAAGTACACTGGGAGGGGGTTCAAGTCTCCAAATTCTGAGATTATGCAAACAGCGTGCAAAAACATGGACTGAAAAATATACACTAGCCACTTCTGAATGAGGCCATATTTCAGACATGGGACTAGGTCTGAAGAAAACAGAGTGCAGGAAAAAGCGCATATCTCCTTCCCCCCGGTAACACATATGGAAAGAGAAAGTGTGGTTTTTATGAGGCCCTGGATCATCCTGAAGAAAGAAGCCTCCACTCTATGGCTCCTGTCTGAAACTGTACCAGTGAGGTAGATCAACATTAATGTCTCCTCTAAACCTGGTGGTGCTGGTGATACGGGGTTAGCGGGGACTAGAGGAGTACCTCTAAATATGCTCTGAGAAGAATCATGGATAAGTATCAAATGATGAAGCAAATGGGCTGTCACTTTCCTTAATAAATCACATTCATGTGTATGTTCTTTTTTTTCCCTCTGCAAATCAACTGTCATTTCCCAATGAAGATGTTCTGCCCATTTCAGAATCCCAGGAAGTTTATATTCAGGGTACACATTACACAGCAGATGTGGCGATCTGCAGGTAGTACAGCCTGTGAGTCCAGCTCATTCAACCTCACAGCATTTATCATGTATTTTTGTGCCTTGTGATGTTAGTTACTAAATATAAACAAGGGAAGAGCCACTGGAAACTGGAGACTTCTGCTACAGGCGATGGATGGCCAGTAAAATCACTTCTGCTTTGACCACAGAATGAGATGTGCTGGTTTCCCCACATCCATGTGTTTAGGCTGCCCTCTAAATGACCCCTTGGCCTTTAAGGAAACATGCTGCAGGCTGAGCAAGTCCTCTCTGCAGCCATCGTGAGCTGGCCTGGTGCCTGTTGGCTGGGCCATGCTGGGAGGGGCCTGGCATGGTGGTAAAAGCTGCAACCCCTGATAACATGATCATCTCAAACTAGGAAGGGAGGTATTAACAAGGAACTGAACAGTCCCAAGTAATCCTGACAATCAACTGTACCTGTTTTCTTATTTATTAACTGTAGGATGAACATCATGCACGGTTAAGAATCCACCATATCACAAATACTGGCTTGTTTAGTCTTAGCAAAATTAAGTGTGTTTAGGACACTTTATGTATCTTCCACACTCAGAAAATTCCAGCTGAAACATGCTGTTGTTTCTTGTTTTCTCTTTGCCAGTTTTCTTTCACTTGTCTCTGTCTTGTCATCCTTCTTATTAGCAGAATCCTTTTATTTCCTAGTCCTGATCTGATGTTAATTGACTTAATTAACTTATATGGTAAAATACAAAGAAATTGTTGTTGGGCTTCACTAAAAAGTCATTTTCTCCCCAAGAAGTACAAGATAAAATCCAAGAGTCCAAATGTTGAGATTTTTCTAACTTTAACCTTGGAGAATCTTATTATACTGTGGTCTAACACCTTCTAGCAAGTGGAGTGCTCCTTCATCACCAAAAAAAAGGTTATTTATATGATGAATTCCTAAACCATAGAGCTTCAGTGATCTAACTTGAAAATAGAACCATTACAAATCTACTTAATTAATAAGGTCATACTGGAATACTGTGAGACTCTAAATTCAACTGAGTAGTGTTTTTTTTTTTAAAGAGGCACAGATGGACACACACACACACACACACACACACACACACACATACATACACACACAGAATGTTATGGGAAAATGAAGGCAAAGATTATTGAGGTCATTTATCTACAAGTCAAGGATGTGAAACATGGCCAAGAATCTAAAAGAAGCTAGAAAGAGGTATAAAAATATCCTCCTCCACAGCTTTCAGAGGAACCATCCTTGCTGACACCTTGATCTCAGATTTCCAGTCTCGAAGGCTATGAGACAGTAAATGGTTGGTAAAGCTATTGTACTTGCTACAGCAACCTGAAAAAATTAATACTTATTCCATGTATTTCTCTGACCACCAGGAAATTCAACAAAATTATCAACCAAATGTTATTTGGTCAGATAAAATATAACCCTACAGCCAAAAAAACAAAGATACTCACTTGTTTCTTAAAGGCAAGTTCACATACCATGGTCAAAAGTTAAAATTAAAAAGATAATTGTGGTCATCTATAATAATTCAAAGGTTGCTATCATGTACTTTCAAATGACCTCTTCATGGAAATCCAATAGATTTTTGTATACTTGAAAGTGTTAAGTGTTACCTCTGAGTTTAAAATTGTAAGGCAATAACTTAATATGTAAAAAGGAACATCAACTCCATCCATGACATATACTGAATAACAGACTAATAAAATGAGAAAATATTAAATTATGAAAAGAACACATGAGGTTTATAACAGGTAGAGTATTCCCTTGCAATATTGGTTATAGATTCATCCCCACCCCACCCCCCAATGGACACTGAAACTCAAGGTAGACACTCAAGTTCTCCTATAAAATGACACAATTGTTACATATAACCTACAAGATCCACCTGTATGCTAGGTTACTTGTAATAATAACTCATACAATATAAATGCTACATAGTCATAGTACATAATTTAGAAAATGACAAGAAAAGCCTGGACATGTTCAGTAAAGATACAATTCCTTTCAGTATTTTCAATCTGAGACTGATTAAATCCAAAAATGTAAAGCCTATGGATACAGAGAGTAATTGTACCGTAAATAAACTCATATTACAAGAGCTAATCTCTCACAAACTAGCCTGTTGGCTAGAAAATCCAGGACAACCACTACACCCTGCTGTAGTTCAGCCAAAGACAAGATTCTTCATCTTTTGGTCTCCTTAAACACACCTGTCAAAGTCTCAGGCTTGGACACCTGACCCAGCACACTTTCTATATTTCACAGAGTTGGATGGCTGTGTCCTTGACTCTGCTTGCCTCTCACTTTTGGAAATTTCCCACTTCCTGGGCTCTGGACTTTTCTACCTGCCAGTGCTCCTGCTCCCTGTCACAGGTAGTCCACAGTTCTCTCATTTGTGGCACTTCTTATGCCTACTCTTTCCTAGCCTGGATTTCCAACCCTAACCTCTCACCTTCTACACCGCAGTTTCCAGGAAAACTGCTCTGCTAATACTCATGACATCCTTGTGCTATTACATACTTATATTTAGGCTTGGTTAAATACCATATTTTTACAATTGATCCACATAGCATGGAGAGATGAGATGACTTGAAAATGGTTTGTTAACAGATTAGTCTCTTAAAGAAAGTTAACACATTCTAGCATTCTTTGTTTACAGCATTCTTTGGTTCAGCGAGGGAGGGCTTTTATCCCATTTTATCTAAGGAAAAGATAAAGCTCAATGTTGTCTCTGACTTGTGAATCTGAGGGGTACACAGTAGGCCAAGTGCTTTCAACAGCATCCAAAGTAAGCATATGCAGGCCCTTCTAAAGACTCAACAACCAGATAGAAATCAAAGACAACTCCCCCTGCCTCCCAAAAAAGTGCTTATTGACTCCGTTTAATCTGATAACCCACTCTCCCCAAGGAGAATGAAAAAATATTTTGCAGAGCTATTCAGAAGGTGGCTCATGTGGTAGAGCGCTAGCCTTGAGCTGAAGAGCTGAAGGACAGTGCCCAGGCCCAGAGTTCAGGCCCCGCAACTGGCAAAAAAAAAAAAACATTTTGCAAACCACTGCCACTTGAAGGTCCCTTCAGGTCCATCTTAAGAGTCTGGTGGCGAAGAAGGAAAGGAGAAGCCTGGATAGATGAAGTTATTCTAACTTAAATGTTTGAAAGCATTAATACAGGAAAGCATCATTGTGAATAGATCATTCATTTAATATGTTAAGGTGCCATATTATGACCTCTCTAGAAGGACATAAAGGGATATGAGAAAATGTGAGCTCAACAGAGGTTTTCGTTTGTTTGTTTGGGTGGGGGAGGTGTCATCTGGGCTTGAACTCAAGACCTAGTCACTGTTCCTGTACTTTTTTGCTCGAGGCTAGTACTCTACCACAACACCACTGCTGGTTTTCTGATGGTTAACTGGAGATTCCAGTCTCACTGGTCTCACTGACTGTCCTGCCAGGGCTGGTTTTGAACTACAATCCTCAGATCTCAGCCACCTGAGTAGATAGGATTACAGGTGTGAGCCACCAGTGCCTAGCCTCCACAGAAGTTTCTTAGCTTTCACAAGAATAACCTGGGCTACTCTTTGTGCTTCTTTGTGGGTAATCAGTTTCAAGAAGACCTGTTTAGGTGGTTTACACCTAGATAGAGGCCATGGACTGAGTTAAAATGCAAGATTCCCCAGTTGTGCTGATAGTGTCTATCACTATGAAAAAATACCTGACATAAAGGAGGAAAGACTGATTTGGAATTCACAATTTGTAACTTGTGTTAATTCTAAGCCTAGATAGAGTCAGAACATCATGACAAAAGGTCATGGAGGAGAAAAGCTACTCAGCCAATGGCAACAGGAAGCAAAGAGTTAAAGCCCCATGACAGGAAGGAAGGAAGGGAGGAAGGGAGGGAGGGAGGGAGGGAGGGAGGGAAAGAAGGAGGAGAAGGGGAAGGAGAAGGGGAAGAAGGAGGAGGAGGAGGAAGAGGAAGAAGAGGAAGAAGGGGAAGGAAGGAAGGAAGGAAGGAAGGAAGGAAGGAAGGAAGGAAGGAAGGAAGGAAGGAAGGAAGGAAGGAGAGAAAAAACTGTAAGACATCAATATCCTCTACCTAGACAGAGCAACAACAAGGGGGAAGGAAGCCCACCTGTTAATTTGGGCAATAATGATGAAAATTTCACTAAAATTAGGAAAAAATGCTTCAAATTCTCTATATTACAAATGTTTCTAATGCCTTTCCTTGTAAGTTCTGGCCGAATTCCCAGCATGCATTTATCTGATAATATCACAAGTGATGGCAAACACTGAACACTTATGTTCCAGGTATTCTGACGCTAATTTATGTCTGTAAAAGGGTTTGTCTCTCTAAATGAATGGTACTGCCAAAATGCTGTGGATTGCTTGATGGAGTAGAGGATAACATGGCTACTTGGACAAATCAACCCCCCAAATCATCTCAGATTCATTTTGAAGTCCACAGGTCAGTGTTTCTCTGCCACGATAGCCCACCTCAAATCTGACTTGGGGACAGTTAATGTGCTTCTATCAAGGCAAATCAGAGTGACAATATGCCAAAGAAATATACATGTCATCTTCCAGTTGAGTTTCTTATGACCAAACATCTTGTCCAATCAGCACATAGATGCAAAGTAGCTGCAGCAGACAGTGAAAAAAGATGTGACTAATGTGTCACTGAACCATTCTCCTAAACTCTGCCTTATCTTCAATTATGTCTTTAACTACAAACCAAGACATCCTCTTATCTAATGATGTGACAATTAAAATGTCACCTTTGAGATAATAAGACTAGAGATTCTTAGGGTTTCTATAGCAAGGAACTAGAAAGAGTGCCAGTATCATATCTGGACTTAGTATAGGAATTTCTTTTCTATTTTAGTTTTGATAACTTCCCAGGACTTTAAGAAATCCTTGCCACATACACCTAAATACCTGTGAGCTCCTCATCAAAGACAGTGTGACCATTTCAGGTGAACTCTCAAAGAATTTAAAACCTAACATCCCACCAAATTTCCTAAATGATCGTTTCAAATACCTGTGGTTCTGGCCCTGGGAACCCATTTCCTTTTCTCCACACCACTGAACCGAGCCAGAGAACAGAATGAACTTTTCTTTTAAGGCCTTTACGGTGGCCTCCATTTGAAAAGATGAAACAGCCTCTTATCGCATGGCTCTTTTTGTGTTTTCTCCCCTTTTCCTGTTAATAAACTCCCTAGTGTGGCCAAGAGATTGGAGCAAGGAAGCTGAAGATCTCCCATGAGCGATAAAAAGGACTTAATCTACTAGCAACATTTCTTCCCAGAGAAAGCATGAGCTCCTGGGCCACGCAATGCAATCCACTTTACATATGTGTAATCAATATTAGAAGGATCTGCAGAGATCCTACTGGACATACTGTCCATGCTTGAATTTTGGGGGTATGTTCCATTCCACAGTAAAAGAGGCTGCACAGATGTGATCAAGTTACAGGTCTTAAAACAGGGAGATTATCCTGATCACAGTGTCCCTCACAGAAAAGAAGCAAGAAGAGTGAGGAGCTATTGGCTTTGAAGATGGAGGAGGGGCCTCAACTCAAGGAATGCAGAAGGCTCCTAACTAGACATCCATCCCACAGAAGGACATGAGCCTGTTGACATCTTGATATCGACCCAGTGAAATGCATTTCAGACTTCTCATCTACAGAACTACAAGATGATAAATTCATGTAGTGTTAAGTCACCAAATCTGTGATAAGTTGCTTTAGTAGCAACAGAAATCAATATAGTCCATTACTTCCTCCCTCTGGATCTAATTCTCAGAGTTCTGGGAAGCAGTTTGGGATGGGGAAATCTAGCTAACACCTAAATTCTATTTCTCTACTTGTACTCTCAATTATCTGTTCCAATAACAGAAAGCTAGCAAGATGAACTTTCTTTTATTTGAAGACAATCCAGTATTGCCAAGCTCTTAAGGCTTGCGAGTCTAGAGATCACTTAAACCAAGCTTCCAATTTTAGCTAAGAGGAAAAGAAGAACCAGAGGTTCAAGGAATGTCCATAACAAGTAGTTAGTGATAATTCTGCTGGGCTTCACGTCCAACTTCCTAAATTTTCTATCTCTTGCTTTTATAGTCAAGAACTCTCTCCTGCAAAAGGTATATTCTTCCTTAGAACCAGTTCCCTTAACAAACTTTCCTTTGAAATAAATATTTCAATTAGTAAAATAGGCATAGTTTCCATATCCTAACTAGGAAATAGAATAGTCTGGCTTGCAAATGCATGCCAAGCCAAACTGGCTCAATCAGTTCATACCCCAACACTGGTTTGCGACTAAGACTATATCATCAAAGATTAAAATCTTGAAACTTGGCAAAAGTAGGCTCCTGCTAAACACAGAAGATATTGTAAGTTAATGCAAATATTTGGCAGTTTCTAGGAATTCTATCTAAAACACTACAGACAGCTCAAACACAAACTTTTATAAGACTTTTTGTTCTTCTGAACCAAAACTCACAAGTTAAGAGCTCTGAGTGACAGCTGGAAGCAATCTTAAAGATCATTATTTCAATACTTTATTCAGTCATCAAATTCTCTCTACAAGGATGTCTATATTTGCCCTGGATTTGACCCAGAAGCACAAACTTCACAATGTCTCAGAGGCTCCTCTCTGTTCCTGGCCAGGGTATGGAGGCATGCTTTTAATTTCATCAGTAACATGATTGATGATACAGAGAATAGGCTCATTTGGCTGTAGAGTGAACTAAATTAAATCGATTTGTAAACCTCTCTGATTGAAAGAATAAAAAATCAAATGAGGAATAATATTATGTCAAATAGAATTAAGTTTCGTTTATAGGAAAATATAGCTGTCTCTTGACATTTTCGGGAGAATGATTCCAGGACCCCCTTTGAAACTAAAATCTGCAGAGGTTCAAGTACCTTATGTGAAATGGCACACATTTGCATATAAGTTGCACCCATCCTCCTGTAGAGTTCAACTCATCTCTCGATGACTTTCAGTACCTAATGCAACGTTAATATTATGTCAGTTATTAAATTACATTGTTTAGGGACTAATGACAAGAAAAGAATTGGTACATGTTTAAGATAATTTTTCCAAACATTTTAACTGCAGTTTTATTGAATCTTTGGATGCAGAGTACATGGTTATGAAGAGCAAATTGCATATTTAACCTACAAAAGGAAACAAACTAGAAACTAGCAAAAGATGTTAAGATTCTCAACTAGGTTGAGAACTCCTTGACAACTAGGTTGTGAACTCCTTGATTCTCTCTTGCTGACACACCTTGTCTAGCCACAGTTACATAAAAAGAGCCGTGTAAGCACATCCAAACTCTGCTTAACACTTAAAATGAAGGTATCTCTAGAAAATGTCTATAATACCAACTGTCCTTTATTCCCAACTTTCAAGAGGATCCCCACTTCCTCAGTGTCAAAATACTTGCAAATATAAATCAATATGTAAATCAAATATAAATCAAATGTCTCTCAATTGGCTCCTGGGTTTGAAACTCATTTTCCTCTGGGTCTAATGCATGTCTGATGGCTGCCCAAGCTGTATCTAAGCTCAGATCTAGAGGCAGGAAGGAGCTGGCTTCTGGAAAGTCAACACAAGCCCAGCTGGATAAGAAAAGAAACACACACATGCACACACACACACACACACATACACACACACACACACACACACACACACACACACACACACACACACACACTGAAGTGACTACCTCCAACAGAAAACATTCTTCGACACTCCAATCTCGTTTGCCCAAATTTCCACCAGCCTAGATTCCTCTCCTACCTGAATCAGGAATGTCTGGCCCATGCCCAACCCACATGCAGGCACAGGAACAAAATAAGGAAAGCTTAGATTAGGAACATAGGGCATCTAAGGTTGACTCATCCTTAGCTCCTTCTATGCACAGAGCCATTGGGGGGAGGGATTGCTATGACCTGCTGAGTTCTCAATGTTAGTTACTTCCCTACATTAGCTGGGAGAATCCCCTGAATTCCACACAACCCTATGAGGCAGGTAAGGCAAATCATCAGCCTAACTTTATGCACAAGAAAACAGAAAAAGAGGTTCTAATGAGAGTCATTGGCCAGAAGTAGGCCTGCATTTGACTACTCAATAAACAATAGCACTTAGGAGATAGTCGCAGCCAAGGGGGGAAAAAAAACTAGTAAGATCTCACAGAATGTTCTTCTGTTTGTTTTTGGCTTGGGTTTTGCTCATTGTTTTTTGTTTGTTTGTTTGTTTTTTGAGGCACAGTCTTGCTATGTAGCTTGAGCTAGTCCCCAACTCTTAATCCTGCTGCCTCTTCCTCCAAAGTGCACTATGTGTATGTTTTGTATTTTTTAAGTTCTTTTAAAGAAAGAAATTCACATATTTAGTAATATTTCATATCGATTTCCTAGAAAGCTTTTTAAGACAGAGTCTGCCAAATCATATAAACCTTTCTAGGTGTGTCTGTCTGTCTGTCTGTCCTGAGGCTTGCACTCAGAGCCTGGGTGCTGTCCCTGAGCTTTTTTGCTTTTGAGCCACACTTACATTTCTGACTTTTTGATGGTTAACTGGAGCTAAGAGCCTCACAGACTTTCTTGACTGGGGTGGGCTTCGAACTGCAATCCTCAGATCTCAGCCTTCTGAGCAGTTAGGATTATAGACGTGAGTCACAGGCACCTAGCTAAATTTTTCTTAGTACTAATTGCAAAGTATGACATGCTCTCATCAAAAATAATTAAGAACCTTCTAAAAATGTCAATGTATGGAAAAGTGGAGCAGCAAAATAGGAATGAATAAGTGAATGAACACCTGAATAAAAAGTGTACCCGTGTTTCTATACGCCTAAATTACCTAATTTTTGCAAGAACTGAAATTGGAAACCCCTAACCAATGACAGCCCCACAGTGTTTCTGGATGCTAAACATAGACAAGGTTTGAATTTCCAAAGTCTAAATCAAGCTTTATCACACATACTTGGCACAAGAATGTCACCCTGATAAAGCCTCCTGTCTGGCCACACTTAACTGAATGCCCTTAATACATCCTCTCTTCTACCTAACTGCTGGGGGAGACAAATCATCTCTGCACTCTTGTTGTCTAGACAAACTATCTGAAAGGGTCTTTGATTCTACCATTGCACCAAAAAGTACACTACTGTCAGTTACGTTAGAGCTATTGTGGTAAATCTGAATACTATATAACAGAAGGGGAAATAAAAAAAAAAAACTATGTTACAGATCTAAAAGGAATACATGAAGCTATTTGGGCATGATTTTATCATTGATCAGTAACCTTCAGGGTGACTATAACTAGTATGACATACATTCTTATCAATTTGCTCTTAATGTTGCTCTTATAAATCATGCATCTGAATTTCTGAATCCTTACATATAACACTAGTCCCCTTAATTTTAAACAGTGAAGAACATTTTTCTGCTGGCAGTTGTGCCACACTGTGACAAAGCCTGGGACCAGCTCATTTGCAATTAAGGCAAATCTAAAACACCTGACTTCCCACCATAGCACAAGAAAATGACAGAGGAGAAGTGTGCTCTGTAGGCACTTGGGGTTTGCTGCCTGACTTTTCATACTCTGGCATATGTTTATGCTGCTGCTGCACCACCACAGACTCCTGCTGGTGTGGCAGTCAGGAAGGGATGCAGCCATGTCTTCATGATCAAGCCTGTTTTCCTGGCTGAATGGCTTTGCCAAGCGTCCTTGCTAGTACTCACTGCCTCTATTACACCTGGAGACACTAACAAAGGCATACAATTCTCAGCTCCACCCCAACCTCTGCTCATAATGGAATCTGGCTGCTTCCAGAGCTGAGGGAAGTGGGGTCATGGGTGCCTCTAGAATCTCATCAAAACTTGTAGATTCCTTTCTCAGAAAAAAACAAAAGTGAAAGGAAGAAAGGGACGTAACCTATGATTGAAGGGTTCCCTGACCTCCAGGTTAACAATCCCTAGATTTACAAGGCAAAGAGAAAAAAGAAGAAACCTAATGAGACAGAAGGGCACAGAGATGGAGGGGAGGAATTAGAAGAGGGAGAAGGGAGGGAAAGGTGGAGTAGACACAAAGGACTAGTTAAGCCTGAGTGAGGGACCACTAAAGAAAGTGCCACTCCTCTTCCCAGGGAGTCAGGTGGTTGTGTTCTGGCTTAGGTTGTAACGCCCTGGTAAAAGCCATGAAATTCTATAGCTTCATACAAAATTCTTTTCTCAGCGCTCTATCACTGACTAGAGATAGAGTCATGGGTCACATGAATTGTCATCTATTCAAATATTCATTCTATTAAACTATTCTACTCTAAATCACTAATACACAGCCATAATAAAAATGAGGGAGGCATAAATACTGTAACAAAACTTTACAACAATTGATGTGGTCCCCCATTTAGTCAATAAACATTCAATGACCACAGTGTGTGTGTGTGTGTATGTGTCATATGCCAGAGTCAATTACCAACAAATGCTACAACTACAAATAGCCAAGCACATACTGTACACTTTGTACCATGAGCCATACTAGGAACTTTATACATATTAATTAAATTTATCCTCAACTAGTCCATTGTCTTAAGATTGGTTACTATTCTTTTCCATAGCTACGTAGTAAAAGGAAAAGTGGGAGATTAAAAGGCTAGTCCATGCTCTTAATCATTATTGTGATTCTCATCTTCCACCAACTCATAGGCCAGAAAAAGTTGTATCTAACAGTTTGACAGTGAAATGAACACAACTATAAAATATATTCAAATCTGAAATCGACATACTTTTTCATGGAAAGGAGAACCTATCTGGCATCCCAATATATATTATAAATAAACGTATTTCCTATCAAGGTTTCAATACATATCTATTGCCTAAATGCATGTAACAATAATATCTAAAGTTCCATGAAGATGACACTTGTCTGAGAGAATAAATTTATTTTCAATGAAGAATAGTTTATAGTGTGAAATGTTTACACTAGTTTAATAGCATGCCTATTTATCCAGATATATATGAGTATATTGCATATCAACTCCTTTAACACTAAGAAATACAGTAACAATTATACAATTATTAGTATATGTCTTAAGACAATTTTGAGATGGCACTGGAGATGGTAATAATAAACTCCAAAAAGCCAGGCTTAGTCAAACACAAAGGATTTGCGAATGCAGAGTTACCTTAATGCAATTAAGTACTTTCTTGAAATATTAAAGTAACTAGCAGAATGTTGTGAGCAAAAACATATGTATACCTCATTTTCAAAGCAAATATATAAAACCCCTTGTAGCTCGGCTCTGTTCTGAAATTATGTGATGTAGAACATTTTGTTCATTGCTTTAGTCATGCCAGTTACTAACTCCAGGATCCCAGATTCAAAGAGCCCACTCTGTGTACAAGACACGTCACCTCCATGAGCTTCTTTCTCATTCTTTCATTGAGCTGCCATATTCTCCAAACTCCAAAAACACTAGGCATGCCTATTAGCATTCCCAAAACTGAAAAGCTAAGAGTGGGGCTCCTGACTCAGGGACTCCTGATCTTCAAATGATTCTGGGCAACAGCTATATTTAAGTAGCCCTGGACTACATCACAGAAATTAGCATTCCGTTACAGGTATCAGTTTACTCTACTGTAAAACATGGGAGGTGGGTTGGAAAGATGATCTCAAAAGTCCCTTTCAAAAAGAGCTAACAGCCTGTGATTTTTCAGCTCTACAGCTATTTCATAGATACTGGTTTCTCTACAACAAGACTTTATGCTTCCTCAGAGCAGGGGCCACATTTCTTTCTACATTTCCAAGCCAGTTCATGCTTGATACATACTAGGTGCTCAATAAACTTGTGGCTCGTAGGTGTGCCTGGACCTATTGACTGACAGCCAGTACAGACCTGGCTGTGATCAGGCTACCTGAAAGACAATGTGCAGATGCTGGATTATGTCTTCTCTTACAGAGACTTCAAGATGTCAGTACTTGATTTACTATGAGAAATCAAACTATTTCAAGTACAAGGATTCTAAGAAAGTACAAGTTTTTCAACATAGCGTCTTGAACTTTACAATTTAGGCGGGGGGGGGG